>NC_047042.1:52093070-52396184 GCF_011762595.2 Tursiops truncatus
GCAATTATAAATAATACTGCTATGAACATTGGCATGCATGTCTTTTCAAATTAGTGCTTTTGGTTTCTTTGGGTAGATACCCAGAAGTGGAATTGCTAGATCAGATGATAGTTCTATTTTTAACTTTTTGAGGAACCTCCATACTGTTTTCCATAGTGACTGCAAGAAGTGGAATTGCTAGATCAGATGATAGTTCTATTTTTAACTTTTTGAGGAACCTCCATACTGTTTTCCATAGTGACTGCACCAATTTATAATCCCAGTAAATGTGTACAAGGGTTCCCTTTACTCCACATATTTGCCAACACTAGGTACTTATTGTCTTTTTGATTATAGCCATTCTGACAGGTGTGAGGTGATATCTTACTGTGGTTTTGATGTGCATTTCCCTAATGCTTAGTGATGTTGAGCATCTTTTCATGTCTCAGTTGGCCATCTGTATGTCTTTATCGGAAAAATGTCTATTCAGGCTCTTTGCCTATTTTAAAATTGGATTGTTCATTTTTTGATGTTGAGTTTTTTGAGTTCTTTGTATATTTTGGATATTAATCCCTTATTGGGTATATTATTTGCAAATGCAGTCTCCCATATTTAGTAGCCTGCGTTTTTGTTTTGTTGATGGTTTCTTTCACTGTGCAGAAGCTTTTTGGTTTGATGTAGTCCCATTAAAAATTTTTTGCTTTTGTTTCGTTTGCATTAGGAGACAGATCCAAAAAAATATTATTAAGACCAATGTCAGAGAGCATACTGCCTATGTTTTCTTCTAGGAATTTTCTGATTTTAGGTCTTACATTTAAGTCTTTAATCTATGTTGAATTTATTTTTGTATACGGTGTTAGAAAGTAGTCCAGTTGCATTCTTGTGCATCTAGCTGTCCAGTTTTCCCAACACCATATATTGAAGAAGTTGCTGTTTCCTTATTGTATATTCTTGCCTCCTTTGTCATAGATTAATTGACCATATGCATGTGGGTTTATTTCTGGGCTCTCTATTCTGTTCCATTGATCTATGTGTCTGTTTTTATGCCAGTATCATACTGCTTTGATTATTGTAGCTTTGTGGTGTAGTTTAAAATCAAGAAGCATGATACCTGAGAGAAGGAATTCTAAATGTTCATCATTATAGTCTAAAATATTGCATGTCATGTAGTATGCACTCAATAAATATTTTAACTGATTGACTACTATACAAATGTGAGTTATTCGAAGATAGGAATTGAATCCTGTAGCTTAAATGTATATAAAGCATATATCTCATATAAACCATAATATTTCATTTAATTGCATGTAAATAAGGTAATAATGGAAAGGCATAGGATTTGGAGACAGAAATACCCAATTCAAGCTTTGAACCTATTGTGTGATCCTAAGAAATTCTTTCTCAGGCTCTATTTCCACTATTTACACAATGGAAATACTGTAGTATATACCTCATTCTGGGCAATTTCATGATATATAAAGTTTGTTAATAAACAATATAAACTGTTTAGAGTTTTTACAGTGTAAGAGTTAAGGCCACAAAGCTGTTTTTAAACATATATAAAATATTTTTTGTGTTGGGTAGACACCTTGTGTGTATAAATACTTTGTGGGTAGACAATGCTGATAAGTGATATGTATTTTAATTAGAAATATTATCCCATATTATTAAAATACAAGGTTCTCTGAGGTGTGTAACAGTCTGTCTCAGTCATCACAGTTTTTTGGGACTTCAGAATAAAGAAATTGCTTTCCATTCAACATATATTTCTATAATTCAATTTTTTCTTTGACATGCTGCTATTCCTGTCTGGTGAGGGTGAATTAAGTGTCAATAAATGGGTGAAAACTTGAATTTTTTTCTGTTAGACATTAAAGTTTCTCTTCAGTGGTCTATTTAGCATTGTTCTTAGGGGCCCGTACTCAGCTGTCCTTTACTGACCTCAAGTCTTCCCAGATTCACCAAAGCTGGAAAAAGTAGCATCATGGGATCAAATATTTATTGTTCATAAACAAAATTTACAATCAAGCTTTTATCTGTGTGTACTTTTCCTAGAAAACAACATATATTGTAGCAAATAGCACATGTAATGCTTATTGAATTCCTATGAGAAACGTTCTTTGGGAAACTAGGCTTGGCTGCTGTTAAATATTGCTAATGGAGAGAAGGGAGACTTGTCCCCTGAAACTGCCTCAATGAGGAAGTGGGTTATGATTGGTTATTATCACTGTTCCTAGTTCTGCTCCAGAGTATGTAATAAAGTGATCAGAATATTCCTGCCTTTCAAGTCCCCTGTTTGACCCTCAAATGAAGTTGTAGGTTGTAGGCAGTTCTCTCTGTACCTGTAAGACCAAGGGGCCATGCCAGCTCAGAACTTTCCCTCTTCAGCAGAGGGCTGAAATGCAGTGTGAAATATATTGTAATTGAATCTTTTAAAAGCATTGCCTTAGGGGAAGTAATAAAGGGAAGAGTAGAATATTCCTTTGACTGGTTTCTGTCTCCAGGTGTGCTGAAACATCCATCTTATTGCTTATTAAAAAGACAATCAGATAGTCCTAGTCCTGAGAAGAGATCATTTCTGATTTTGACAAGGCTCCCAAACAAAGTTGTTTTTAAATGCTGTTATGCACGTTTTCACAAAGCAAGAGTTAACATCTTTGTCCTGCTCGGTAACACTGGCAAAAAATTTTTTCTTGATTTTGTTAATGAAATCGACAAATCAAGGAACATTTGAATAGAGACCTAGGAGGGCACGTCTATTAATGTTTTATAATACTTATTTAAAAGAACATAAAGGAACCTGAGGGATTTTGTGTCAGGATGGAATTGAAATGCATTATTGCATATCAGTGAGAATATACAGGAGTTTTTTCCATAAATTGGATTCCAGCTAACCTAATACCCTGCTATAATAGGGCTTTTACCTTATGGATGTGTATTATTAGCAAACTTTATGGTGCTGAGTATATTTCATTTATAAGTCTAGTGGGGCCTGATCCAGCTTTTAAAAATTGTGCTTAATTAAACACTAGTGCCTCATCGAGCATGCTTACCCTGGAGGTAGGAAGAGAATGTGCTCCTAGGAGCCAGTACTGTGGATATATTGTGGGTTAGGTATGAGTGTTTATGCTTCATTTTAAGCAAAGAAAACCCTGCCATGGCTAACTTGATCTTTTTCTTTCAGACTTGACAGTTCTTGCGGCATTAAAAAATTAACTTTTATCAGGAAAAAAACAAAAACAAAATTCAAAGTGGTCTCATATCCCAGCTGCTAGGATAAATCCCATAGACATTTTGGAAAATGTTTGTAAATGCACATGGTCAGAAAATTGACGTCGTGTAGTGTGTTCTAGGGAGCATCAAGACAGACTTAAATGTGTCTTGAGGTAATCAGGAGAAATTTTTCTTGATATCTGCTATGACTTTTGACAGTTGTCTAGCCAACTCATTTTTGTTTATTTATTATTATTCTTAACCTTTTGCTTCAAAGGAAATTGGTTATTATAGCTACTAGTGCTTGATATATTTTCTAGTCTTTTCTTAATAAAGTGTCTAGCAAAATAAGAATAACTCTTTATGCCAACAGCTATGAGATAAAGAAGAGCTTTACAAAAATTTATTTTATACCATGGTTTTATTTATTTTATTATTTCAAAGTGGGCATAAAATCTTTCCTTCAAAAATGGATGGTGTTGGGCTTCTTTGGTGGCGCAGTGGTTGCGAGTCCGCCTGCCGATGCAGGGGACACGGGTTCGTGCCCCGGTCCGGGAAGATCCCACATGCTGCGGAGCGGCTGGGCCCGTGAGCCATGGCCGTTGAGCCTGTGTGTCCGGAGCCTGTGCTCCCCAACAGGAGAGGCCACAACAGTGAGAGGCCTGCGTACCACAAAAACAAAACCAAAACCAAAAATGGATGGTCTTTGAATTGTTCCATTATCCACACCTAACTTCAGTGGGGAATCTGGTTCTGGATGATTGTATAGTTATAATGAGGTTCTTCATCCCAGGAAGGTTTTCTTTGTTTTTATTTTTATTATTAATATTTGTGCTTGTATTTGTTCTTATTTAATTATTGGAAAAAGGGCAGCAACTATCATTGTGACTTTTTCTTTTCAAATGCTTCCACTAAATCCAGGGATTTAATCCAGAGTATTAAGCAATTTCTCCTTAAGCCAAAATGAGTTTCAGGGTCACTTTTATCTCTAAAAATGGTGATATTATGAAAAGTTTCATTTTGGATTTTCTCTCTACTTGGGAAAAACTGCTTTCATGGAAAACATTTGCATTTCAATCACTTGGAGGGTTGGCCTGTGAGAACCACCTTTTGTTCATAGTGAATTTTAGTGGGTTCTTTGATTTGCTGTTATCTAGACAGGCATATCCACTTGGATGGCTTCTATCTCTTCCCTCATCTGGTCTTTCATGAGGCCTGGTTGGCCTGAATGGGCTCTGTTCTCTGTCTTTTATTTCACACGTGCTCCCATGACTCCCTCTGTCGGTTGGTCTTGACGGTGGGTATTTATTTTGTTCTTGGCAGAATTCCCCATGTGCAGTTGTGGTGCAGTGCTCATATCTTCCAATGACAATGCTGAATCTCCTCCTGAATCTATTCAGCTCCCCTTCAACCAACTTTCACTCAGGCTAACAAAACTTTTATTCAGTGGCAACTGGGTCATTTTATAGAAGGAACTGCTTTTTAAAAAATTTAGCTCTGAAAGTCAATTCTAGTGTTGAAATAAAATAAGATAAAGACTCAACTAGTTAAATTTCCATATTTTCTGATATCTTTGGCATGCATAAAATTTAGTATTAGACCTAGTCTTTGATGAAATAAAATGAAGCTAGAAAATAACTCTTCTTCGGGGGATAATATTTCTTCTGAATATCAGATATCTGCTTTTTTCCCTCCCAGTTTTACTGAGGTATAATTGACAAATAGAAACTGTATATATTAAAGGATTGCAACTTGAAGTTTTGATATAGGTATATGTTGTGAAATGATCACCACAATCAAGCTATTAACATATCCATCATCTCAGCATGGTATTTTCTCTCCTTCTTGCCTTCATT
This sequence comes from Tursiops truncatus, assembly GCF_011762595.2. NCBI lineage: Eukaryota > Metazoa > Chordata > Mammalia > Artiodactyla > Delphinidae > Tursiops > Tursiops truncatus. The sequence continues at coordinate 52,098,119 of NC_047042.1, forward strand.
CTTTTCTTCCTTTCTTTTTCTTTCTTTCTTTTTTTTTTTTTTTGCTGGTGACAACGAAGAGCTACCCTCTTAGCAGATTTCAAGTACCCAATACAGTATTGTTATCTATAGTGCCCATCTCCAGAACTTAATCATTTTGCATTATTGAAACTTTGTGCCCTTTGACTGACATTTCCCTATTTCCCCTTCCCCCACCCCTGGCAACCTCCATTCTACTCTCTGCTTTTATGAGTTTGACTGTTTTTGATTCCACATATAAGTGAGATCATTTATCTTTTTGTGCCTTGCTTATTTCACTTAACTTACCGTATTCCAGGTTCATCTATATGATCACAAATGGCAGGATTTCCTTCTTTCCCATGGCTGCATAATATTCCATTGTATGCATGTATATCATATTTTTTTATGCATTAACCTGTTGATGGACATTTAGGTTGTTTCCATATCTTGGCTTTTGTGGATAATGCTGCAAGGAATATGGGTGTGCAGATATCTCTTTGAAATATTGATTTTGTTTCCTTTGGATGTATACCCAGAAGTGAGATTGCTAGGTCATAGTTTTACTTTTAATATTTGAGGAATCTCCATACTGTTTTCCATAATGGCTGTGCCAATTTACCTTCCCACCAATAGTGCACAAGGGTTCCCTTTTCTCCAAATTCTTGCTAATATTTATTATCTTTTTTTTTTATAATAGCCATTCTAACAGATGTGAGGTAATTTTGCATTGTGGTTTTGAGTTGCATTTCCCTAATGATTAGTGATGTTGAGCACATTTTCATATACCTGTTGGCCATTTGTATGTCTTCTTGGGAGAGTTGTCTATTAAGGTCTTTTGCCCATTTAAAAAAAAAAATTATTTATTTATTTTTGTCTGTGTTGGGTCTTCGTTGCTGTGCGCAGGCTTTCTCTAGTTGCAGCAAGTGTGTGCTATTCTTCATTGCAGTGCACGGGCTTCTCATTGCGGTGGCTTCTCTTGTTGCAGAGCACGGGCTCTAGGGTGCACGGGCTTCAGTAGTTGTGGTGCATGGGCTTAGTTGCTCTGCAGCATGTGGGATCTACCCGGACCAGGGCTCGAACCCGTGTCTCCTGCATTGGCAGGTGGATTCTTAAGCACTACGCCACCAGGGAAGCCCTTTTGCCCATTTTAAAATTAAGTTATTTGTTTTGTTTTGCTTTTACTATTGAATTTGCTGTGCAGAAGCTTTTTAGTTTGATGTAATTTCATGTAACTATTTTTTTTCTTTTGTTGGTTGTATTTTTGGTGTCATATCCAAAATGTTGCCAAGACAAATGTCAAGAAGCTTTTTTTCTATATTTTCTTCTAGGAGTTTTACCATTTTATGCCTTATGCTTAAGTGTTTAATTCATTTTAGTTGATTTTTGAATATGGTATGAGATAAGGGTCTAATTTCATTCTTCTGTGTAGGGATATCCAGTTTTTCTGAAACCACTTACTGAAGAGACTATCTTTTCCCCATTTTGCTTTCTTGGCCAGTTGACCTTAATGATGTAGATTTATTTCTGAGCTCTCTGTTTTGTTCTATTTATCTATATGTCTGTCTTTATGCCAGTTCCATATTGTTTTGATTTCTGTAGCTTTGTAATGTATTTTAAAATCAGGAAATGTAATACTCCATCTTTTTCGCTCTTGTTAAAGATTGCTTTGACTGTAGGGAGTCTTTTGTGTTTTCATATGAATTTTAGGATTGTTTTTTCTATTTCTAAAAAGGATGTAATTGAGATTTTAATAAATTTTGCATTGAATCTGTAGATCATTTTCAGTAGTTTAGATTTTTTAACAATACTAATTCTTTCAATCCGTAAACAAAGGATGCCTTTCTGTATATCTGTGTCTCTTTAATTTCTTTCATCTATGTCTTATAATTTTTAGCATGCAAGTCTTTCACCTCTTTGGATGAATTATTTCCCAAGTTTTTTGTTCTTTTTGTTGCTCTTGTATATGGTATAAAAACAATGTTTTCTTTGATAGTTTGTTGTTAGTGTATAGATATACTACTGATTTTTGAATGTTATTATTATATCCTGCAACTTTACTGAATTAGTTTGTTAGTTATAACAGTTTTTGTTGTTGTTGTTGAGTCTTAAGGGTTTTCTACATACGTAATCATGTCATCTGCCAACAGAGATAATTTTACCTCTTACTCTCTGATTTGCATGCCTTTTATTTATTTTTTCTTATCTAAATGCTCTCACTAGGATTTCCAACACTATATTGAATAGAAGTGGTGAGAGTGGGCATCCTTGCCTTGTACCAGATCATAGAGGAAAAGCTTTCAGTTTTCCTCATTGATTATGACGTTAGCTGTGAACTCTTCATATATGGCTTTTATCATGTTCCTTCTATATGTATTTTGTTGAGTTTTTCTTTTTATCATGAATGGATGTAAAATGCTTTTCCTGCATCTATGAAGATGATCATGTGGTTTTACTCTTTTATTCTGTCACTGTGGTATATCACATTAATTGATTTGGATATGTTGAACTGTCCTTTCACCCCAGGGTTAAATCCGACTCAGTTAGCCTCCATAATCCTTTTAAAGTGCTATTGATTAGATTTCTCTTTTTGAGTATTCTAAAATTTTTAAATTTTTAATTTTTATTATATTTTTGGCTGTGCCCACATGCAGCATATGGGATCTTAGTTCCCCAACCAGGGATCAAACCTGCACCCCCTGCAGTGGAAGAGTGGAGTCTTAACCACTGGACTGCCAGGGAAGTCCCTTTAAATATTATTTTTAATTCTGAACTGAGATCTCTTTGTATATGTATCTATGTAACTATTTACTCACCATCTGTCACAATTCAACATGGCACTGGCTTCAATCTCATTCCAAACAATTTACTGAAACTCCAAAAAGATGCTTTAAAAGATGCTTTGAAGATGCTTTAAAGTCTCTTCTATAAAGTGATTTAGTTTTACTTGAATTTGAGTAACGATCATGTCACTTAGCGGCTAATTGACCTTGGGTAAGCCACTTAACTTCTCCATTTCCTTATCCATAAAGTGAGGACAATGAACCTTATCAAGTGCTTTCAAAAGTACCAAATGAAATAACATATGTGAAAGTGTTTTATAAATAGGAGTGCTATATAACGTTAATTATTATTATTATTTTGGAGCAGATTATAGGATTTACAGCTTTATGTTTTTAAATATCTCCTAAAAATTGCTTGCACGGTTGCAATAGGAAAAGCATTTACCTGTGTAAATTATTCAGTTCTTTTAAGCTCTTCTATTGTTTTACACTTTATTCAGGAAGAAATGATTAGCTGTTGAGAGATTTTAAACAAGAGAGTAATGTATTTAGACCTATGCTTTTGAAAGATCACTCAGGCTGCAGTGTGAGAATAGAATGGGTGGTAGTGGGAGTGGCAGCAGAAGTGAAGAGACCATGTGGGAAGCTGTTAGAGTGAACACACAAGGGGATAATGGCATTTTGAATTTAGCAGCGAAGACCAATGGAAGTGCCAGCTTTGCAAAATTTTGAGGAGGTGGAACCAACCAGATGAGGAAGAAGAAGGTTATAAACAACATACAGCTTTTTGGCATGATCAGCTAGAGGGAATTTTGCAGCGTTTTCCTGGGATGGGAGATGTAAGAGGGTTTTATTTAGTTGGCAGGATTTTGCTGTTTTTCATGGGGATGGGAAATACAGAAAGAGGAACAGATTTGTGGGATCGGTTATTGGTTCATTTTTGTACCAGTGGAGCTCGAGATATTTAAATGGATAAATGTCTTTGCAATTGCATAACTTTTCTGGAACTCAGGAGGACACTGAACTAGTGTGGAAATTGCAGTCATGAGCATGAATGCGGTTATTTAGGGAGAGAATTTGTAGACTAAAAGAGTAGAGGGTAGAGAGTATGAACATTTAAGCAATGAATAGAAAAGGTCCATTTTTTGCATATCCCATCTGAGAAAAAGTAGCCAAGATCATGAGGAAAATGTGGCACCGCCTACATCAAGGAAAGATAGAGTTTCACATAAAAGGGAGCACCCAACAGTGTTACGTGCTGCGGAGACGTCAAATAAGACCTGCACGTGACTATTGGATTTACCAAAATAGAGGTCATTGGTCATAATAGTCAGAGCTATTTTAGTGAACTGATGGTAGACACCTAACATGGGTTGAGAAGTAAATAGGAGGTGAGGAAGTGGAAACAAAATAAGTGGACAACTCAGAACTGTGTAGTATGTACTAATTTGTTGAATAAATGAAGATAAATGAGAGACAAGGCAGCTGTGGAGGGAGACATAGTCTTTTTTTTTAATAGATCTTTATTGGAGTATAATTGCTTCACAATACTCTGTTAGTTTCTGTTGTACACCAAAGTGAATCAGCCATATGTCATACACATGTCCCCATATCCCCTCCCTCTTGAGCCTCCCTCCCATCCTCCCTATCCCACCCCTCTAGGTCATCACAAAGCACCGAGCTGATCTCCCCGTGCTATGCGGCTGCTTCCCACCAGCTAACTATTTGACATTCGTTAGTGTATATATGTCGATGCTACTCTCACTTCGCCCCAGCTTCCCCCTCCCACCCCGTGTCCTCAAGTACATTCTCTACGTCTACATCTTCATTCCTGCCCTGAAACTAGGTTCATAAATACCATGCTTAACATCACTAATTATTAGAGAAATGCAAGTCAAAACTACAGTGAGGTATTACCTCATGCTGGTCAGAATGGCCATTATCAAAAAATCTAGAAACAGTAAATGCTGGAGAGGGTGTGGTGAAAAGGGAACACTCCTGCACTGTTGGTGGGAATGTAAATTGATACAACCACTATGGAAAACAGTATGGAGGTTCCTTACAAAACTAAAAATAGAACTACCATATGACCCAGCAATCTCACTACTGGGCAAACAAATATGAATTTTTTCACATTTTATTTTCATTTTTGATGTCTAGTGTTAGTAATGGGTGTAACATCTACAGCATTTTGTATCATTTAAGGCAATATTGATGTAGGTGCTGACATATGACTCATCTTGTAAATGGAAAACATGAACTCATGGTATTGATAATTATAGTACAGACTGTAAGTGTATTTTCTCTTATGATTTTCTTAACTTTTTCTTTTATTTAGCTTTATTATAAAAATATATAATACTTATAACATACAAAATATGTGTTAACTGTTTATGTTATCGGTAAGGCTTCTGGTCAACAGCAGGTCATTAGTAGCTAAGTTTTGGGAGAGTCAAAAGTTATATTTAGATTTTCAACTGCATAGGGGGTTAGTGCTCCTAACCGCCATTGTTCAAGAGTCAACTGTATGTTCTATATATTATAATATTATCTTATGACTTCTTAACAGATCATTGTTAGACTTAAAGAATTTTCTCCTTCTATGCCTTTGATAATATTGTTCCAAAGGAATTTTGTGCTCTTTAGTAGAATATTTACTGTTCTATGTTTGAAAGGTCACAGGTTTCTTTGCTGTGACTGAACTTCATTCCTTAGGGACAGAGAATTTCAAGAGGGTTGTTTGTTTTGTCCCTTCAGGATAATCTCTTTCCATCATGAATGCATCATAAAAAGAAATTTTGTGTCTGATACAAGATTTAAAGATTCTACTTTTGTTCTTCTGACTTTTTCTTAGAAATATATTTCTGTACTCTTTCTGTATTCCAAAGTTAACCATTTTCTCTGCTTTTCTAACACTGGAGAAATCTTGTTCATTACTCTCCATAAGAGAAGCATTAGTATTTCACAAAAATTTAACAGTTATCTGTATTTATTTGGAAAGATGCTGTGATGGCTAATTTTACGTGTCAGCTTGACTCGGCCGTGGGGTGCTCAGACATTTGGTCAAACATTATTCTGGATGTATTTGTGAAGGTTTTTCTGTAGGAGATTGCTATTTAAGTCGGTAGACTGAGTAAGGTAGGTTGCCCTCCCTAATGTGGGTGGATCTCATCCAATCAGTTGAAGGCATGAATTGAACAAAAAGCCTGACCGTTCTTTGAATAAGGGGGTACTCCTCCTGCCTGACTGTTTGAGCTGGGATATTGGTCTTTTCCTGCTTTCAAACTTCAACTGAAAAATTGGCTCTTCATGGGCCTGCAGCCTGCTGGCTTTTAGACTGGAACTTACGTCATTTGCTCTCCTGGGTCTCAGGCCTTTGGACTTGAGCTAGAACTGCACCCTGCGTTCACCTGGGTCTCCAGATCTTGGGACTTGCCAGCTTCCATATCATGTGAGTTGATTCCTTATAATAAATGCCTCTTGGGCTTCCCTGGTGGTGCTGTGGTTAAGAATCCGCCTGCCAATGCAGGGGACACCGGTTTGAGCCCTCGTCCAGTAAGATCCCACATACTGCTGAGCAACTAAGCCCGTGAGCCACAACTACTGAGCCCACGTGCCACAACTACTGAAGCCCATGCACCTAGAGCCCGTGCTCTGCAACAAGAGAAGCCACCACAATGAGAAGCCTGCACACCGCAACAAAGAGTAGCCCCCGCTCTCAGCAACTATAGAAAACCCGCATGCAGCAGCGAAGACCCAATGCAGCCAAAAATTAAATAAGTGAATAAATAAAATAAATAAATAAATAAATAAATAAATACCTCTCTATATAGATATACTGGTTCTGTTTCCCTGGAGAATCCTGACTAATATGATGTCAAATGAACGTAAGGCAGTCTTTCAAAACTTGATTTATTTATTTTGATGGAGGGCAGGGGAAGGCAGATATATGTAGAAATAGAGCCTGAACATAGATGCAATTTTATGTTTTACAGAACCAGTTCTCAGCAGATGTCTTGAGTGGTCCACATTAAATGAGACTATATAATAGACGCTCACATTTATATTTGAACTTATTCATTTTATAATGTAGAGATAACTATCTTTTATGTTCTAAAGATTTACTGTCCTATTGATCTCTTCAGTGTGTTTCATTATAAATGGTTGCTTCAGATAAATGATTAGAAAATTATTTTGATAAAAACCATATTTTCTTTTTCCTAATCTATCAAACATTTATGTTTCTCCTAAGGATCATGACAAACATGGAATTCAATACTGAGATTAAAGTGCTTCACTTCTTTTTGGATCAGATATCCATGAGGCTGCAATGTCTTCCTTAAAATTTTTTTCGATCTTTTGTGATCTGATATTATTCTCAATACTTTCAAGAAAGGCCTTGCAATATAACTTATTTGCTGGGAAATAAAGGTATTCATCTAGTAAGTAGGTAGTTTGACAGATCCAAGATCTGTCAGTCCTAAATATAAGACTTTCTCAGACTGATAATAATTTTATTCAACCTTTCATCCAGTCAAAATCTTCTTGTTTTTGAACTACTCTGAAAATTTCAAGTTGTATGAATGGTTTCAGGCCAAGGTGATTTACTACTTCACTAGGAGATAAGTTAGCTAATGATATCTCTAACACAAATTTAAAAGGGGTCATTGCGCTTTGAGAACTTTAATTTTGTTTTATTTTTGTTTTTGGTCCTGAGGAGTGATGTATCCATTTGTTACTTGGTTAAAAGAAGGTGCAAGTATATAGAAAACACACATTCCAATAATTTTAAGCAAATTCGCAAATAAAGATGTATCTTTGGTTCTGCTCCTTTTTTTCTGTAAATGTGTTTTTAAAAAAAATTTTACCTCCGATCATGAACATTGAGTTGTGCATTTGATCCTAAATTTTTTCTCCAGCATATGATTTTGTTTGAGTGTTTCCTCACATTTTGTGGTGCTAGATGATGAATTGCCTGTGGAGATCGCTTTGAAAACCATGGTGTAGCTTGCTGTTCAGATGCCATTTTAACCTGGAAAACTTGTTCTTTTTTTTTTTCAAATTACCCACAACACCCTGGAAATATTTTTATGGCTGCCAAATAATAATTATTAGATGGTGCTGAGGTATCTTGATTTGACATAAAAGGAATGTTTTTTTTTAGCAAGGCTGTCCCTAGGTCTATAGGGTCTTATGTGAATTGTGTTCTCCCAAATTCATATGTTGGAACCCTAATCACCAATGTGGCTATGTTTGGAGATAGGACTTTTAAAGAGGTAATTAAAGTTAAATGAAATCATAAGGGTGGGACCTTATTTCAATATGACTAGTGTTCCTCTAAGAAAAGGAGGAGATAACGGGTGTACTCACAGAACAAAAGCCATTTGAAGACACAGTAAGAAAGTTTGATTAGTTCCCATTTATTTTTTGCTTTTATTTCTGTTGCCTTGGGAGACTGACCTAAGAAAACATTCGTACAATTTATGTCAGAGAATGTTTTGCCTATGTTCTCTTTTAAGAGTTTTACGATGTCATGTCTTATATTTAAGTCTTTAAGCCATTTTGATTTTATTTTTGTGTATGGTATTTGGGTGTATTCTAACTTCATTGATTTACATGTGGCTGTCCAGTTTTCTGAATACCACTTGCTGAAGACATTCTCTTTTTTCCATTGTATATTCTTTAGGGTGGCAGAATCTTTACACTGTTTAGAGTTCTTCCCCTCTAATGACATCAAAAATCATGCCTAAAGCCTTTGATCGCTCACAGGTAAAGAAGTGAAAAAAAACTTTATGTTCTTTGCTTACTTCTTTTTATTAAAAGATGTGAATATATGACAAATGGATTATTCAGTTTCATTTTTAGTACCCTGCAATATAATTTAAATTATATAATATCAATAATCATTTTTGACAATTTCCTTTTTATTCTGTGAACTAGAAGATGCCGTTGTTGACATTTGTTTAATGTTTAGTCATGTTTACAGAAAGATTAGAGTCCTAAAGTTACAATAACCCCCAAACCAAAAGGAAAATTTCAGCCTTTGACAAGGAACTGTTTAAGTTCATCACCTGAGACGACTTGTTGACTTGAATTGGGGATTATAAGAAAGAGAGTAATGGTGGCTTCAAGTGCCTCAAACCTGGGTTTCCAGGGTCTGGTTGATTGTAGCCCAAAGAATGTGAAAATTTTTAGCTAAGAAATGAAAAATGTCTTTCAGTATCTTGAAACCATTTAGAGAAAATGCTCTGATGTCATGAATGTGCTATCCTGTGATATAATTAATAAAATGCCCTTGACACTGGACTAGAAGTCAAGAGATTTTTGTCTTGACTTTGTCACTAACTTATGTAAGTAAACTGCTTCACCTGAGCCTCAGTTTCCTCTTATGGGTAAATGAGAAACTTGAGCTAGACTATCTCCAAGGTCTCATTCAGTTTTTACATTTTATAATTCCCTATTTTAAAAAAGAAATTGTCTTGGAATATACTTTACATCACTTATGATTTTAAAATAATTAGTCCCAACTCAAAATTCAATCTCCTTCAGACCTAATAGAATAAGTGCTTGATATTCCCACTTGTGTGTTACCATATCAGCTTGCACATATGTCTAGAATAACTGTCATTTTGCATAGCAATCTGATTTATGGGTATCACTCTCTTCTACTAGGTCCTCTGTTTCTCTAGGGCAGCTACTCTACTCATTATTCATTTTGTCCGTGGAATTCAGAACAGGGATCATAATGTAGTAGATCCTCAGTAAATACTTTTTGAATAAATTCATTTAATAAATGCACTATTTCTCAGAGTATGTTCCGTGTACATAATAGTCCACTGAGATACTCTGCAAAAGGAGTTCCATGATATCAAGTTTGTTAAATATGACTTTGCTTTCTCTGTTATGAATATTTACAATTAACTCTTTGAGAAGTTCTGCAGAAAGAAAAATGACTTAATTTTGTGTAAGCTGGAATTTTGCACACGTTGGACTATGAAATTATTTAAAATGGAAACAATGATCCGTGCAAGATGCTTTGTGAAGCAGTACATTAATGAATTAAATTTAAAACTCTGATAAATATGTTCTTTAGTAATTCTGAAGGAATTCCATATTCTTAATTAACCACATCAGCTATGATATGATCTCTGTCTACCTCATATCAAAATATTCTCTCTGGGCATTATTACTGTAGTTTCACAAGGCTTCTAAAACCAGCAGGTAATTTCTGCTCAGGGCCTTTGCACAAACCTTCCCAATCTTCTCAGACTGTTCTTTGCTAAACACATCATATGTCTAATAACCACTCATTTTTCATTTCTCTATTAAAATTTCACTTCCTGAAAATATTCATTATTCTGTCTTATAGAACCCTGTTACTTTCCTTTATAGAATTTATCACAGTTGGTACTTTGTTTAATGTTTGTCTTCCTCATTAGGCTTTATAACAATATTGGTGATATATATTTTGTTCACCATTTTTACTCAGCTCCTAGTCTGTAACATGAGCTTAATAAATACTTTTTGAATGAGGATAAATATATTTATTTATTTTCTTAATGATAAATATTTCTCTCCCTCTTTAGGTGATAATGTGAAGGACGTTAGTTTGTTCTGTGTGTGTCTGTTTACTGTTGTAGTGCCAAAAATATGAGTGCAGTAAGTAGTATTCGATAAATACTTGTTGAATAAGCTAGTTGTTTATTCCACCAGTTTGCATAAACTAAGTTGAATGATGAACTTTTCCCCCTAGTTTTTTTGGGGTATAATTGACAAAAATGTAAGATATTTAAAGTGTACAACATGATCTGATATATGTATACATTGTGAGATGGTTCCCCCATCAAGTTAATGAACAGATTCATAACCTCACATATTTACCTTTTTATTTTTGGTGAGGACAGTTAAGTTCTAGCCTTAGCAAATTTCAGTTATACAATAGACTGTTATCAACTATAGTTACCATGTTTTATGTTAGATCCTTGGAGCTTATTCATCTTATAACAGAAAGTTTGTACCCTTTTATCAACCTCTCTCCCTATTTCCTCCATCCCCTACCCCCTGGCAACAACTTTTCTAGTCTGATTTCAACTTAAAAAAAAGTTTTTTAAGATTCCTCATTTTAGTGATACTATGAGGTATTTGTCTTTTTCTGTCTGGCTTACATCACTTAGCATAATGCACTCCAGGTTCATCCATGGTGTTGCAAATGACAGACTTTCTTTTTTTTAAGGCTGAATAATATTCCATTGTGTGTAATTTTCTTTAGCCATTTATTCATTGATGGACATTTAGGTTGGCTATTGTGAATAATACTGCTATGAATATGGGAGTACAGATATCTCTAAGATACTGGTTTCGGGATTTCTCTGGCGGCGCAGTGGTTAAAAATCTGCCTGCCAATGCAGGGGACATGAGTTCGAGCCCTGGTCCGGGAAGATCCCACATGCTGCGGAGCAACTAAGCCCCGTGCACCACAACTACTGAGCCTGCGTTCTAGAGCCCATGTGCCACAACTACTGAAGCCCATGCGCCTAGAGCCAGTGCTCTGCAACAAGAGAAGCCACTGCAATGAGAAGCCCGCATACCACAACAACGAGTAGACCCCACTCGCCGCAACTAGGGAAAGCCTGTGTGCAGCAACGAAGAACTCAGCCAAAGATAAAAAATAAATAAATAAAAATTTTTTAAAAAAAGATAATGGTTTCATTTCCTTTGGATAAACACCCGGAAGTGGAATTGCTGGATCCTATGATAGTTCTATTTATAATTTTTGAGGAACCTCTTTATTGTTTTCCACAGTGGCCGAACCAGGATATGTTCCCACCAGCAGTGTATGAGGTTTTCTCCATGTCTTCAGTGTATGAGGTTTTCTCCATATCTTCACCAGCATTTGTTTTCTCTAATGATGATCTTTCTTTCTTTCCTTCTTTCCTCCTTTCCTCCTTTCCTCCTTTCTTTCTTTCTTTCTTTCTTTCATATGCGGGCCTCTCACTGTTGTGGCCTCTACCGTTGCGGAGCACAGGCTCCGGACGTGCAGGCTCAGCGGCCATGGCTCACGGGCCCAGCCACTCCGCGGCATGTGGGATCTTCCCGGACTGGGGCACGAACCCGTGTCCCCTGCATCGGCAGGCGGACTCTCAACCACTGCGCCACCAGGGAAGCCCTCTAATGATGAACTTCAAATGGTGAACTTTTGGTTATTTTTTATTCTTTAAAATATTTATTTAACTTTCTAACTGATAGAATACTAGGAAATAGGATTTTTATGGGGATGCGAGAAAAAAAAATGAAGCAAAACAAATTGTCTGATTTGCAGTTTAGTAGAATGGAATTTTGTCACTAGAATAGAATTTAAATAGAAACCCAAATTTGGAAGACTCTTTATGCAATTTCTATAGTAAGAAATTCCTATATGAAGCTGAATGTGCAGGAAGTAGAAAAGAATTCAGAATGGTGAGAGTTTGATTATTTCATGAAATATTTGTTGAGACTACAAAGAATTTTACAGTGTGTTCAAATAGATTGGATATCAGGGTGAGTATCAGAACTACAAAGGATCACAGTTTGTTTTTCATTGTAAACGGTGATAATAATATAAACAACAAAGTATGAAGAGACTATAACAATTTTCTGAACTATAAGCCTCAGGAATTTCACTGTTTCTGAGGCAGGTGGGGATGAACAATGGGTTAGCCCCTTTGAGGAAGAGGAAAGCTTGGGCCCAGTGGAATTGTGACTTATCAGCTGTGCTTACGGGTATAGCTGGAAATATTTGCCTGTATTTGCTGACCTGTTCTTTTTCTGCTGTACTGATGAGTTTCTCTCTCTCTCCAACCCCTCCACCCCCTAATCTTTCTAATCAGCTTGGTACTTCAGAAAATATTTTAGCCTAATATTTTAGTCAGGGTAGAAAGTTCAGGAGCTCTTATTTCAAGATTTATTTCCTGGGGAAAATAAATGGAATTAGTGTGTTTAATTTCTCTAGGAAAGTCCTCTTGAGGCAGTTGAGAGTTCGGGGGTGGGGTGGATGCCGTTCCGTGTGCTTTAAAGCAATCATTGCAAATGAGAGCACTTCCATAATCATATGTTACACGGTTTCTAATACCCGAGGTGAGTAATTTGCAAAGAAAATATAAAAAAGTATATATGCAAGAGAGAGGTTAAAGTCAGTCTATTTCCCATTTCTGGGGAATTATATATATATAATTTCTGGAGGCTTTTAGATGTCTGGTAGTCCTGAAAGCTCTGAGTGCCCCATGAAAGAAGGTATGACCTTTTCTCTAGAGGTTTCTTTTGTCTAAAGGGTGAGGTGCAGAGAGCCTATCACTCCTTTGCTGGAAATCACACCTGGGTTGTTTTCATTTGACCAGTTTTGGTTTAGAATGTGCTTAATGCTGATGATCACAACTGGTGTCCCATTATTGGCTCTTGGGTGCTGACTCAAATCTCTTTAGCAGGCTTTTCATGACTTGAAAAGATCATTTGTGTATTTAGTAAACATTTCTTGAGCTCTGGCTCGGGGACAGGTGCTCACTGTTCCATGAGTAGGGGCACTGCGCTGAACGAACGGGCAGAAAGCCCTGCCCTTGTGCAGCCAGATCAAGAAATTATACTATAGTTTAGTGACTGTTGCTGAGGGTCTAAATCGGAAGGGAGCTCTAAAATGGCAGGGGTGGCCAGTGAAGGGATTACTGAGAAGTAGACTTTTATGTCAAGCAAGTGATAGAGCTAGCTTTCTCGGGGAGAGCAGCCCAGGAAGATGGAAGAGCCAGTGCGCTGGCTGACATGGGAGCTTGTCCCTCGGCTTCAAGGAACAGAGAGAGAGGCCGCCAGTGTGTCTGGGATGGTGTAAGTGAGGAAGCACAGTTATGAGATGAAATCAGAGGGAATGTGTACCTCACATTGGTCCTTAAGGTCTGTATATTAGAATCACCGGGGGAGCTCAGGCCACATCCTGGACCAATTAAATTAGAATCCGTGGGGGATGAACCCAGGCACTGGCCGTTTTGAAGTCACTCAGTGTGGAACCAAGACTAAGATTACATCACTAATAGGGGGATGAAATTATATGATCTGAATGGCATGATGGGATATCCATTTAAAAATATTCACGTTAGCTTCTAGTTTAAGAGTATTCTGAATGAGCAGGGAGCAGGGATTATCACTTGGGAGGTTATTGTAAGCTTCCAGGCAAGAAATGGTAGCACTGTGGGGTGGCAATAAGTGGTATATTTTGAGCTCAGTGATATATATTTTGAGCTCAGTGATATATAAATTGAGCTCAGTGATATATAAATTGCGTCCCCTAAAAGTTTTATATGCTGGTCTGCAATAAGTAGCTTATATAATTCACGGTTGTGAAATAGGCTGGCACTGACTCCTTGGTATCCAGCATAGGTATGGTAGTTCAAAATAAGGGGAAACTGCCATCAGAGGTTCTGGCAACGTTCTGGTTCTTGAGTTGGATAATGATCTGCTTGTAAGACTCCATGAAATCATACATTCATGACCAGCACTTTTCTCTATATGTTTTATAATTCTGCATGTAACAAGGTGGAGGAGCCTTTCTTAGAATATAAGAGACTCAAGAGGCTTAAAAATGCATTGGTGATGCCTCTCTCTTGTTCAGTAGCTGCAGGATGGTGCAGGTGATTATGAACATTTGGGCATCCTTGCTTTCCAACCCCCTGATGACCGACCTTTCTGTGTGCCAGTTTTCTACAAAGACCTTTGCTATAATAACAAACGTGTAAGACGTCTGTTCTGTTCTGATGAGATTACTCAGATGAGGGTCTTTCCCTCGTTAGTATTCGACCTGGTGGGATTGAGATCCTTGTGGAAGTAAGATGAATGTTTGACTTGGTGGGAGGGAAACAGGGGCATGTCTAAGGTCACCAAAAGATCAGAGAAATCAGTTTATTTGAGAATCTTACTCTCTTGACTACTGACTTTGTCACATGACCTTGTGCTTTACTAATACTGCAGTCTTAAAAAGTGACTCTGTACTTTGGGGAGTTCAGTGAAAGCTGATGTTTAAAAAGAAGCAGTGGACCCCAAAGACTCAACTAATGCGATTGCAACACCTTCTGGAATGCATTAATGTGCTTTTTTGAATAGACTCAAGCAAAGTTTGCATTTGTAAATAAAAATGAATAGAGTGAAAGATTCCTCTCTTGCAGAAAGAAATTGACATGCCAGACATAATTCACTCGGACCTTCATTTGTTGGTGAATACAGTGCATTAAAAGGAGCGTTTTCAAGGAGCCAAGTCACAGCGAATACTTTGGCATTGTTTCATGGCTTTATATCTAGAAAGAGTAAGCTTGGAGGGACCTGCCAGCATTGGCTTGGCACTGTGAGTAGGGCCCTTGAAGGGACAAGTTGGATGTTAGTGCCTTGTCTGATGTTAGGGAGAGCATCATTTGGATAATGACACTCAGTTTTGTTCTGTTCTCTATTCAAGTACCTTAAGAGTTGGTTTTGAAGGTAGAGTTTTTCAGGGCCTGAAATGGATGCTTATATATGCCTAACTACCTTCCAGTGTAATATCTGATAATCATTACATGTCAGCTAGTCAGCTTAAAAGCAATCTCAAAGAGGATTTTTCTGCTGTTTTTTAAACCCTGTCTTTTAAAGCTTAAGAGGAAGCAGAGAGGAAGTCTTTTCTATACCAAAAGAGATACAAAGGTACCAATCATTGGCTTTTGCTGAGCTGACAGTGCGCTTAACTTCTGCTGCAAATGCATTTTATTGTAATAGGATGATGTGAAAAAAGATGTTTTGCTACACACAGGCAGGCAAATATTACACCACAGGGCTTGTATTAATTGCCATCCGGGCCATATGCTCTGCTTAAGCAAATGCATTGCCTTGTGAAAATTGCTTTCCCTGGTAAACCTAGTGTAGCCATCTCTCATTTATTTCCTTTTTAGGATTTAGTCTGAGCACTTAAGCTAATCAGTAATACTAACATTTAATATATTGAAAACATTGTCATTTTCTAGTTCTTTCTAAACTTGAAACATATAATAAAGAAAACATTGGAGGATTTTGTTTTCATTTTTATCTATTTATTTATTTTTGGCTGAGTTGGGTCTTCGTTGCCGTGTGCGGGCTTTCTCTAGCTGTGGCGAGTAGGGGCTACTCTTCGTTGTGGCGCACAGGCTTCTCATGGCGGTGGCTTCTCTTGTTCCAGAGCACGGGCTCTAGGCACGTGGGCTTCAGCAGTTGTGGCACGCAGGCTCAATAGTTGTGGCTCGCGGGCTCATAGGTTGTGGCTCACAGGCTCAGTTGCTCTGCGGCACGTGAGATTTTCCTGGACCAGGGCTCGAACCCATGTCCCCTGCATTGATAGGCAGATTCTTAACCACTGCGCCACCAGGGAAGTCCCATATCGGAGGTTTTGAACATTGTTTATAGTTTTGCTTAATTGAATGGAATTTTGTGGGCTTTAAGAATGTGATCGTAACTTTGAAGTTTAAATTAATTTTCTAGTTTTTTTTAGCCCTTTGCCTACTGAGTAAACTTTAGATCATTCTGAACAAAATTCAAAATAGAAGCAGGATTTTTCCCTTCAGTTGTCACACAGGTCTGTGACTTTGGAGCTTCCATAACAACAGGAACTTGAAGATAGGGTATCTGTACTGGTTCTGGATTATCTGAAAGTATTTTTCGGATCTGATGAAATTGAACAGCATTAATGACACTGTTGCCCGTGATAAAGGAGACACTGGTGGTCCATGACATGCTATGGCAAGATACTCATGCTCCATGTTGAGAAAGGCAGTTTGGTGCATGAGTCTTTCGACTCCCATTCAACCTCTTCAGGGTGGGCCTTGAGCTTGGGAGAAAGAGCTCACACAGCCAGTGCCAAGCTTATCATTTTGCATGGGAAGATCTTTCTCTGTTGTTAGCCCAAGGTATGTTCTTTTGTTCTGCTGTGTGCGAGCGTCATATAGAACTTGGCTGACCCCAATGCTATGTCTGTTCTCTGAGAGGAGGGGATAGAAGCCATCTGTTGAGGCATGAGAGGGGTGCATGTGAGCCAAATGTCCTGTGTCAGCTGGCAGGAGAGACCCTTTGGCCCTGGGTGACTGATGTCCACTATTGAAGTGGATCTTGCTCTGCCTCTTCTCTTTATGAGTAAAATATTGTTCCATGCAGTGCCTGACTCTGTTGTATTCTCCCTGGTCACTTTGATACCAAGATGCAATGGGCAGAAGTGTTTGGAATCCTCCCCTGGGACTGGTAACTGGTGTTCTGCTAGACACTGGGCTATTTCTAAGTGTAGGGGAGAACCTGAAGAAAGAAAATGGTGGTCTCAAGTCTCAAGATTCAGAGAACGGACTAAAATGCGTTTATGACTGCCCTAAAATAAACTTTTATTTTCTGTAAACATAGGGCTGAGATTTCTGAAAACCAAACCTGAAGTCTAGTCCTGAAGGTGCCTAAATTTCAATGCAAAAAAACCTTGAAAAATTTCTTACCTTTTTTTAAAAAATTTTATTGAGTATAGTTGATTTAAAATGTGTTAGTTTCTACTGTACAGCAAAGTGCATCAATTGTACATATATATCCACTCTTTTTTAGACTCTTTTCCCATATAGGCCATTACAGAATATTGAGTAGTGCTCCCTGTGCTATGCAGTAGATCCTTATTAGTTACCTATTTTATATATAGTAGTGTGTTCATGTCAATTCCAAACTTCCAATTTATCCCTCCACCCCTTTCCCCCCTGGTAACCATAAGTTTGTTTTCTATGTCTGTGACTCTATTTCTGTTCTGTAAATAAGTTCTTTTGTACAATTATTTTAGATGCCACATATAAGCAATATCATATGATATTTGTCTTTTTCTGTCAGACTTCACTCAGTATGATAATCTCTAGGTCCATCCATGTACAATCTTACAGAATTTCTTATGTTGATTATATTGATTTGCAAGAAGTGGAAACCAAAACATTGAAGTGAGGGCATATGGACAGACCCTGATAGAGTGGAGGACATTGGACTCAAATTCTGCTGAGTCTGCTAGAATAAGAGGCTCTTTATCCATTGTCTGTGGAGGGTAGCTCTACTTGCCTGAAGAACATGAAGCCTCCTTTGAGGTAAAAGCCTTGCAAAGCCCTGCTGATTCTTCTTAGGGCCTACTTCCATCCAATACGTTTTAGATCTGTAATCAGACTAAAAATCCTGGTGCCAGCTTAGAAGGTTAGATACAAAATACGATACATGAAACACTGCCATACACACCAAGATAACTGCAATTTTACTAATTATATTGACAGAATCCTGGGATACATGTATGGGAATGAATTCTAAGGTAGTTGGAACAGCGTGGGAGAAATATAATCTTGTTTGGGGCTGAATTTGTTGATCTGGATGAACTAAGGAGAGATTCTATATTTAATATTTTAGCTTAAGTAGCTAGGATGACTCTAAGAGTTTCCTTGGTTTGTTTACTGAAACAGGGGCCCAAAGATGACCTATACTAATTGAAGTTGAAATTTCAGGAGTTTCTTGATGTACTGTAGAGAAAGGTATTCAAAGGCTTAGAAAGATTGTGATGCAAGAGTGGATCTGTTATGTAAGACCTATGCACCCAACCCGGAACCATGTCCCACAGGAGGGTCCAGAGGACACTCCCTTCATCTGAGCTCTAAGAAATATATATGTAAAGGAGCTCAGCATCCCTGGAGAGCTCTATAGTGGCAATTCTCTATAGGTTAGGACTGACAGTGGGATGCTGTCATCAAACTGGACTCCTCGAATTCAAAGGGGATGTTGAGGTCCCTGGGGGGCAGGGACCAAAAAGTGGCACTTAATTTCCAGAAGCAAGGTGGGTGTAGTTACCATACTGGATGGCAGAACTAAAGCAGTAATCAGAATTCGACCTGTAAAGAGAGAGGGAGATCTTTGATGATCATGGTGTCTATAAAATTGAAATATTTTTACAGTCGCCTGTAGTCTTACTTGAATTGTTTAAGTGGCAAACTCTAGGTCTAGAAACAAAGATCTGTCTTGAATAACAGCAATAGAGTCATTCTTCTCAATCAATTCCCAAACACAAGCCAGTTTCCAGACCCAGAGTACCTTGAATGAAGGGAAGGCCAGGTCTCCTTGAGGAAGGATCCTTTGACATAGCCAACATTTTATACTGGAAAATTTTTCAACATTCCTCAAAGGGACCTACTGCTATTTACCAGTGTGGTAAGTTGAAAAAGGGTAAATAACCAGTGTTTTAGGGAATTACTGGATAGTGGTCTCATGACAGACATTCCAAGAAACCCCAAATGCCATTGTGGTCCACTAGTCAGAGAAGAGGCTTATGGATACAAGGTAATCAAAGAAGTTTTGATTTGGGTATTAGTGGGACAATGGGTCCTTAAATCCATCCTGTGGTTATTTCCCTGGTTTGCAAATCCATATTTGAAATAGGCATGCTCAGCACTGGCAGGATCGCCACACTGGTTTCCTGACCAAGGTGGTAAGGTGGCTATTTTGATAAGAAAGGTCAGGCGGTAGCGCCTAGATCTTCTTCTGTCTACCAGAATCATAAATCAAAGACAGCAGCACACATCTGAAGTGATTGTAGAGAATATGGCCCCCACCGTGTGCTTGAAAAATGGTGACTCATGTCCTCACAACTTGCGTATTGGCTCAGCAGACAGATGGATCTTGGAGAATATCAGTGGATTAGCATCCCCTTATTTGGGTATTAACTCCAATTCTAGCTGCTGTTCCAGATGTGGTTTGTTTTTGGAGCAAACTGGCATACCTTCATAACTTGGTATATCACTATTTACCTGGAAAATGCTTTTTTTTTAACCGTCTGTAGTAGCTAGAATAGGCCAGATGGAGTGGTGAAATGGTCTTTTGGAGACTTTCTTACAGCACCAGCTAGATGACAGCACATGGCAGGGTTGGGGCAGCATCCTCCAGGATGTGCTATATGCTCTACATCACTGTCCAATACATGGTCCTGTTCTCCCAAAGTCAGGATTTGTGGGTCTTGGAATCAAAGGGTAAAAATGAGAGTGGGTTCTCTCACAGTCCTCCTGGTGATCCGTTAGCAAAATGTTGGTTCCCTGTCCCAGTGATTTTAGGCTCTGCTTGTTTAGAGGTCTGAGTTCCCAAGGGAGTAATTCTTTCACCCGGGAGACATGTACAGTTTCTCTTAATCTGGAAGTTGGTACTGGCCACTTGGGGTTTTTCATGCTAGTGAATCAACCGGCAAAGAAGGGGGTGCTGTCCTGGCTTGGGTTGTTTATCACGATTATGAAGAGAACAAATGTATTGCTACCATGCTGTGGGGGCTTGGGAGGAGTATGTCTGGAATACAGACGTCCTTGGGGTGCCTCTTAGTACCTCCATCACCTGTAATAAGACTTAATAGGAAAACTATAATAATCTAATACAAGTGGACCAAATACTTCAAAAGTGAAGGTTTGGGTCATCTCACCAGGTGAGGAAACTTGAGCAGTCAAATTGCTTCAGAGGCAAAGGGAATATGTAATAGGTAGTGAAAGAAGGAAGGTATAATACCAGCTACAAGTATATGACCAATGAGGAATGAGAACCGTAATAGTTACGATAATTTCTTGCTTATCTTGATATGAATTTATTTGCATATTATCTTATCAATTGTAATATACATATTAATCCATTCTTTTCTATTGCTTCCTCTTCAATTCCTTTACTGTCTAACATAAGATATATTCACAAGTGGTTAACCTATTCTACAGAACATCAAATACGGAGTATTTGCTGATTTGTTGCTGATTTGTTGGCTCATTTTGTTGAGGTAAGACATCACCTGTGCTTGCAGATTCTCCAGATCTCCCTTTTACTGTCTCTGAGTCCCAGGCCAGGCATGCGTGTAGCTCTGTGATGAAGTGTACCAGCTTCATCCGTAGGTCACCAGTGCGACTGAGGTTAGAAGCGTTGAGAGACGCATTCCACTGGCTTCACTGTTCTAAATTCGTCTTTGCAGATTTCATTGTCTTGTTCTCTTCCTTTTCGCATCCAGCTTTTCTTCCCCACTGTGGGCCCTGCTGACCTACAGCGACTTGGGGTTCACCAACAAATGCAGAGTCAACAGTCATCTGTAGATTTCTTCATTAGGTCCCCTTTCTGTTCAGTGGAGCTGGGCCCAACCTTTGCCTTCTGGACTTATACTTCTCTGTCTTCTCCCACAGTTGGGTCAAGTCTCATGTCTGTAATAAATCCCTTAATTAATAACACTCAGATTGCTGGAACCCTAACAGTCATTCTGATCTAATATTTACCTTACCAGTGTTGCTACACTTTAACTCTTTCTAAATCTGAAATTTAAACTATAAAAAATGGATGTTTTGAGTACTACATTAGGATTTTGGTTTAATTAAAGAAAATATTGTTGGCTTTAAGAAAATGCTCAACATGTATAACTGTGAGGCTCAAATTAGGTTTTTACTGATTGTTCACCCCTCACCTGCTAAACCAAACAGACCATCCTGAACAAAATTCAAAATAGAAACAGGATTTTTTTCTTTAATTCTCACTCCCTGGAGCCAACTGTGGATTGTGATTTTCTCTTTTAGTTACACTGTTGACTTTCGGGCGAACCTGTAACTCCCATGCATGTATTTTTTGAGGTTGACATTGAGTCCAGTATTACAGGATCATGGGGAGAAAGTGTCAGCTTTGCTGTGGTGGCTTTTTGTGCCTGAATTGTTAGAACATATTTAAATGTTAGTAGTTCTCCTAAGTACATGCATATTTCATTGTGCCTGGAGCACAGTATTTTTGCTGGGCCATGGACCACGCATTAGAAAAAGAAATGAAGAGAATTTCTTTATGCTTTTATCCACTGTAGATTTGATATGTTACATTACATGCTTTAAAATTTAACAGAGTATAATGCTCCCCTTCACTGTATCTTTCATCGATAAAGAAATCTAATAAATAAACTTATTTGGGTCCTGGAGAGAAAATCTCAGGGAGTTTCATCACAGCAGAACCCGCTTTTGACTCAAAACTAGTATATCCGCATTACGTTGCAATAGAAGAATTGAGCTACGTGGAAGCTGTTAAATGTTATAATGCAGGGATCCTAATGGTGATCAGAATTATATCAAATAAGCTTATTATAATGATACATTTGCATAAAACCTCGTATGTTCTCTGGATATCATTGTGAATCATCCTTGTTCATGTGAAATTTTTTAAAATTACATTATATTGCACGGAGCTTCATGTAACATTATATCTTGGACTACAAAAAAAAAGATAAAAGATTTATTTTCCTATAAGGTAAAATTTGAGACTGTTTTTTTTTTTTTGCGGTACGCGGGCCTCTCACTGTTGTGGCCTCTCCCGTTGCGGAGCACAGGCTCCGGACGTGCAGGCTCAGTGGCCATGGCTCACGGGCCCAGCCGCTCCGCAGCATGTGGGATCTTCCCGGACCGGGCCACGAACCCGTGTCCCCTGCATCGGCAGGTGGACTCTCAAACACGGCGCCACCAGGGAAGCCCGAGACTGTTTTTAAGAGGTCAGGGAATGTATTATTTTTGCTATACATATAGGAAAGAGAAATGTCTCCTTTGCACATTTGGAATGGAAGTCCTTCAAAAGTCAGAAGTAGAGCGGAAAAGCATTTCTTGAGCTTTGGCCTGATTAGATGCAACTAACACTTGATGTAGCATTCAACCATTTACTAGGTGAACCAGACTGGAATTCAGCTGAAAAATGATAAAATTTAAAAAAAACTATAATAATAGTTGTCTGTAATGTTTATTAAATTGGTCAAGGACTTGAAAGTAATATCTTTGATAGGTCAGGTCATAAATTCTCTAAATTTGACAGTCCACTCAAAAGAAAAATGCAGGCTTTCAGACAGCTGCCAACTGTTAAATAATTTTTATCACTGACTAATCTTACCTTGTGATTTAGGAGATGCTAGGGATTACATGAGGCTTAAGTCAGGCCAGCACCCATTACTTTATCTCCTGTATCCTCTTTTCAGTATTTTGCTGCCATCAAGAAGTTACATAATTATTCCCCGGGTATAATCAGTCAGGCAGCCCATCTTGTCCTTTCAGCTGGCTGTGAGGTCATTCTGGGAAAATGAAGTCTTTAGAGGATAAGGCTATGCATTTCAGAAAGCATGAAGAAAGGGTATCTGCTCATGTGCTAAAATATATTTTACTAAAATGATAAAAATCATCTCAAATTGCAGATGTTGGACTTTATCCTGTCTGGCCTTACAAAGATTGTGAAAACATGGTTGTGCTTCTGGACAGATTCTTGCTTCCTGTTCATCTTTTCAAGCTCCAAGATGATGAGAGGAAAATGAAAATCTTGTTCCATTTTCTTCCCATTTCAACACTAACAGTATACATGAATCAGTTTCCTTTATGATAGATCAACTTATTTTTTTGCGGTTCGCGGGCCCCTCACTGTTGTAGCCTCTCCCGTTGCGGAGCACAGGCTCCGGACGCGCAGGCTCAGCGGCCATGGCTCACGGGCCCAGCCGCTCCGCGGTATGTGGGATCTTCCCGGACCGGGGCACGAACCCGTGTCGCCTGCATCGGCAGGCGGACTCTCAACCACTGCGCCACCAGGGAAGCCCAGGTTAACCTATTTTTATAACGACCATGTTATACCTGGATTCTCTCTGTTTTACACACACACATCCTTTTCTTTTTTCTCAAAAGCAAGCACGGGGAAATCTTCATGTGTACTATCTTCTTGAATATAAGATCAAGTATACATGGGCTGAAAGATAGTCCTAGTGTTTATTGCATCCTCTTTAAGATATGGATCGCTTCATAGTTAGGACCTTGTTGTTTATCTATTTTACATATAGTAGTTTGTATCTGCTAATTCCAAACTCCTAATTTATCCCTTCCCTCCATTTCTCCTTTGGTAACCAGAAGTTTGTTTTCTGTGTCTGTGAGTCTGTTTCTGTTTTGTAAATAAGTTCATTTGTATCGTATTTTATATTCCGCGTATAAGTCATATCCTATGATATATGCCTTTCTCTGTCTGACTTACCTCACTTAGTATGATAATCTCCAGGTCCATCCATGTTGCTGCAAATGGCATTATTTCATTTTTTTTTTAATGGCAGAGTAGTAAGGAATTTGTTCTTTTTTATTGTTGAATAGTGTCCTGTGGTATGGATGTGCCAGTTTGTTTATTCATTCTACAGGTGAGAGATATTTGGGTTGCTTCTATATTTTAGTGATTATGAATAAAGCCACAAAAAGTATTTGTGCAGGCTTTGGTGTGAACACAAGTTTTCATTTCTCTTGCTGTAGAGATTGTCATAGGTATTTCTTGTGATCTTTCAATTAATTACATTCTACTTTCAAATACTACTATACCACTTTACATGTAATGTAAAGATCTTCCAACAGTGTATCCCCAATCTTCCCTTCCATCTTTCATGCTAGTTTTGCCACACATTATACTTTTACCTGTGCTGAGATCCCATAAGGCATGGCTACCATTTATGCTTTAGACAATCGTTGGACTTTGGAAACATTTTAAACTTGAGTTTTATTTTTATTTATTTTTTTGGCCACTCAAGAGGCTTTCTCCATTTTATTTCTTTGGGAAAAGAAAACGAAGTCTTTCCATCACATGTGGTAGATATATATATATTTATATATATTTATATATAATTTCTTTTGTGGTTGGAAATCCCAAAGCTGAGTCTGTTCATATTTTTTTCTATTTTTTTGTTTCCTACTAATGCCTCCTCTTCCCCCTGCCCCTCTGGCCCGGGCCCAGTTTCTGGGGCAGGTGCAGTGAAGGGTGAGTGGAATGGGCTGTGATTGCCAGGACAGCCCCCCACCCAGCTCAGAGATCTGGTGAGCGGCACTGGAAAGGGATGTGGAGAAGGACAGAGGCCACAGGGGCACTCCTGTTTTTGTGGGGGATGCACAGCTTGTTAAACAGTCACCAGTCATGGGAGGAAGCTGGTGAGGGGTCGGGGGATTGCTCACAGTATTTGCCAGCTCCCTCCACCCTGCCCCACGAACCCAGTCTGTGGGTGGGAAGGAGAGAGTGAAAAGAGAGAAATACAAGGGCTGAGGGCCAAGCCTCCTCCGATTTTTATTGCTGGTGTTAAACTTGAGTTTTAGATTAACTTTGTTTATGCCAATTTTAGTGCTTTTTATTGCCTGTGTGATTAAAAGTTTCTTTCTGGCATTATTACTTTTACCTGAAGAACTTTAATCTTTCCTATAGTGTAGGTTTGCTAGACTAGTGTAGGTTTGAAAGACTTTGTTTCTGTTTATTTGAAAAGTCTTTATTTCTCCTTCATTTTGTAAGATATATTCATTGCATACATGATTCTGTGCTGACAGTTTTTTTTTCACCTTCAGTACTTTAAAGATGTCACTC
This sequence comes from Tursiops truncatus, assembly GCF_011762595.2. NCBI lineage: Eukaryota > Metazoa > Chordata > Mammalia > Artiodactyla > Delphinidae > Tursiops > Tursiops truncatus. Next base: position 52,123,294 of record NC_047042.1, read on the forward strand.
CATTAGCAGTTATATTTGATATATTAAAAAAACATTGACTTGTGGAAGTGTTTAATAACTAAAATGAGTAGAAAAGGGACTCTGAGGAATATAGGACTTGCTACCACCATAGGGCTCAGGGAGCACAGCCAAAAAAGGAACAAGGAATTTGGAAGCCGTCCCTCCCTACCACAAGAGATTCAGACATCATGGGAAAGGGTATGGCTGGGGATTGCTAGATGGTGGAGAAGTTCTCTCTGGCAACGAGGCATGAAGCTGGACTGCAGAAAGCTGCCCTCTGGAGTGTCAGAGAAATTGGCTGGAGAGTGAGCACCCCAGCGGCCAGCTGCCATCCCAGAGGAAGGGGAAAAAATCACCCTAGAACTGGGAAAAGAAGCCCTTTTCTGTACTATTTCTTCCAGTGTCCCTCCAACCCTCTCTGTTGAGCAAGCCTATCATTGTGCCAGCTAACAAAGGAGAGATGTTCATAGGGGCTTTGCTTTCCTCTAAAAATGCAGAACAAAGAATTGTGGATTTGGAGTTATGAAGCAGTAAACTGACAACCAACACACATGCCAAAATAAACTAGTTGCAAAATGTACAACTAGGTATCACATGAGGCTTATCTACATAACAGCTAGAAAACTGGATATAGAACAATCTTCCCTGAAGACTTCAGTGAAGAATCTTTCTTCACCTCTTTCAGCTCATACCTGGTGGCCCCAGGTCTAACTCCAGTCTCTGTGTCCATCTTCACATGGCTTTCTTCTCTGTGTGTCTTTCTGTGTCCTCTCATCTCCTTATAAGGAAGCCCACTGTAAATCCAGGATGATTTCATCTTCAGATCCTTAACTAACGCAAATATCCAATTTCCAAATAATGTCACAAGTTCTGAGTGGACACAGATTTTGGGGGGCCACTATTCAACCCACCATAATCATTATACAAAATTCAACTGCATTTGTACATACTAACAATGAACAATTAGAAAATACAGTCTAGAAACTCATTTATAATCACAAGAATAGATTCAATAATGAATGTGCAAGTCCCTTATGCAAAAATCTACCAAACATTGTTGGGAGAAGTTAAAGAAGACCTAAATAAATGGAGAAATACACCATGTTCTTAAATTGAAAACCTCAGTATTGTTAAGATATCAACTCTCCACACGTGGATCTATAGATTCGTTGCAATTTCAGTCAAAATTCTGGCAGGCTTTCTGGCAGAAATCGACAATTTGATTCATCAACTTATATAAAATGAGCAAAGGCTTGGAACAGATACTTAATAAAATAAGAATCCATATGTACAGGACAGGATGCTCAACATCTTTAATTGTCATGGAAATGCAAATTACATCATAATGAGATACTGACAGACATCTAGTAAAATGGATAAAATAAACAAGTACATAAATGAATAAACATATATGATAATGTTGTCGAACCCAAGTTTGTGTGCCCAATGCACAGTGAAGCAAACAAACCAAAACGTCAGAGTTTGGAGCAGAGACAGGTTTATGGCAAGGGTAGAGCAAGGAGAACATGGCAGCTCACACTCAAAAGCCCCAAACTCCCTAATGGGTTTCAGGGAAGAGTTTTTAAGGGGAAGGTGAGGGCGAGGAGTCTCAGGGGTGTGATCAGCTCATGTATGATTCTCTGATTGGTTGATGGTGAGGTAACAGGGCTGTGTCACAGGGCTAATATTATCAGTCCTTAGGCTCCAGTAGGTCTGGGGGCTACATGTGCTTGTGTTCATCCCGTAGTTAACATCTTCCATTTGGTGGGGATTTTAGCATGTATAAAACAACCCAGGAAATGTGCATCAGGTAGTGTTATCTAGGTACTTCAGGGAGAAACTTAGAGATTCTGTGACTGACACGTGGCTGATTACTGTTTAAATTGTTACTTCTCCTGGCCCCACTGCTACTTTTGTTGCTACCTGTTCACATCCTTTCAATCAATAATTCTTGAACTAGGCTTTTGTGACTCAGGGGAATCCTGGGAGACTATAGCTTTTCTACAAATATGAGGGAGGCAGAGGATGTGGGGAGAAGGGTCTGTCCCATGAAAGCCCGAAAAGGTCCTGCTAGGTTACAATAGCAAGTGTTGGTCATGATGTGAAGCAATAGGAACTCTCATACTTTGTCAGTGGGAATGTAAATGGTACAACTTTGGGAAGCCATTTAAAGCAGTTTCTTAACGAGTAACATACACATCATATGACCAGAAATTTCACTCTTAGGTATGCAGGAAAGAGAAATGAAAATGTATGTCTATCTAATAATTTGTGTATAAGAATGTCCAGAGTAGTTTTATTCATAAACTCCAAAACTGAAAACAACCCAAATGTCCCTCATCAGGTGCTTTGATAACGTGTGGTACAACTGTAAAATGAACAACTACTCAGCAATGAAAAGAAATAAAATATTGAGAATAGGTAGCAAAACAAATGATCCACAGAAACATTGGGCTAAATTAAAGAAGTCAGACATACAATGCCTACCGTGTGATTTCATTTATATGATAGTCTAGAAGAGAAGAAATAATCTATAGGGATAGAAATCACATCTGTGGTTGCCTGGGGTGATCATATCAATGGTTGGCTAGTGGCATGAGGGAGTTTTTTGGGGTGATGTAAATGTTCCACGTTTGATGGATATAGTAAATAAATATATATGTGTATTAAAAGCTCATTGTTCTATGCACTTCACATGGGTGCATTGTATTTTATGTAAATTATAGGAAAATGTGGTTTATTAAAAACAATCCAAACAACCTGAGAATAATTTCAACCCAGTGTTGAGAATGAATGCCAGATTGCATGCTCTTCACAAGAGAGTGGGACTTGAGAAAGTGGGGAAAGAGGCACTTTTAACTCCTTAGTAGAGGAGTGTGGCTGGAGGTACATAGGACTCCAATTTGGGTGATGCCGGAGCCCCTTCTGCTGCCAAAGCCCATCCTGAGTACACAGCACTGCATGTTATGCTCCCCCTTTTCCAGATTGTTTCTTCCCACACACCACCTTGTAATTGTTTACATCTGTGTCCCTAATAGGCTGTGAAGAACTCTTTCATTTATCTCTTATTGTAGGCACCTGAAGTGGTTGGCGCTAGTTCAACGTCTGTGAATGAATTAGCTCACAGTCCAGAAAGATCAGAGCTGCACTTAGAATTTCAGGTTAACAACTGCAGGAACTACTGGCTGTCACCCCACTGTGTTCTCATAATGGGGTCTCTAGCAGAACATTAAGATCAAGTTGAAATAAGAAAGAATCACAATAACAAAGGGTAGAGTAAATTGTTTAAATCTCAAGCTGAGTTATTTCTGGTTCAGTTTCAAGTTCTAGGGGATGATATTTATTAGTCCTTTGATACAATCTAAGCTGGCCATTCCAATTTGGGGAACAGTCAGTGTTTAACTTCCCAGCACAGAAATTCTTTGCCATAGTTAGCCTCACCTTTGATACCTCTTGATCAGATTATAGCAATGGTTGCACTTAAGCTGGAAAACTCAGAAGTAGAAGCTACTAATATGCATTTTTTCTCTTTAGCTGTATTTTCCCCTGTAACTCTGTTCTAGACTCTGCAGTGATTGCTTATGCCCTTCTGGGGAAGTTCAGAGTGCTCACTTGAATCTGCGGAGTTTGGGTGTTCTAACCACCTTGGAAAGCACGGGAGCACCTATTTCCTAGTGCAGGGAGGTCATCCAGGGAGCTGCTGCTTTTAATTGTAAAGTTGAAACTATGCATTACTCTGGGAAAAAAGAGAAATTACTTTCCTTGAAACGTCCATTTGAGCCAAATGTTTTGACCTCCGGTATAAAAAGCATTAGTTGTGGCACTTTTTGTCGTCTAACAACATTCTCTCTTCTTCTTTATTAACAATCCCTTGATTCTATTCAGGCCTTAATTAACCAGCCCCAGGTGAAGCTGGTTTGTGCGACCCAACGTGGCAATCCCACGGGCTTCACCACTGATTGGTTGAAGTGTGAGCATGTGACTTACTTCTAACCAATGAGAGATAGCAGGGAATCTGCTGGGGGGGCGGTGCTTAGGGAAAATGCGTGTTTTCTCCTTGATAAGAGCGAGCGCAGCGGGAGGGGGTGATGTTTTTCTTCCCCTCTTCTTGCTTTGGGTGCCAGTGCCTGAGATGCGTTTCCTGCTCCTGTGCTCCGTTAGGGAGACCATGTACTCACACCTCATCTCTCAGTGGGATATGCTGCTTGGAGGAGTCAGCCAGCACCTTGAAGCTGTAAGGAGAAGGGTAAGCAAATCAGTCTCTTGGACCCAGTGGTTTGGCGTCTTTGCGTTAATGAACCAATCCTAGGCTTGCTACTGCAAGCTTCTTGTTACATGAGGAAGTGGAATAACTTTATCACTTAAGCTTCATATGATCAAGTATTTGGTTACTTGCGGTGGAAAGCATTCTGACCGCTGATTTATTGTTTAATACAGATGATTGGTTTCCTTCTCTCCTTCCCTCCTTCTCTTAAACAGAATGTCAGCCTCACTGTTCTGCTTACAATTGAGTTTAAGTGAAAAGTTAGAGTTGCTGCATCTTTGCTCCTTTGAAGTTTCGAACATTCTTGAGCCTTTAGAAGATGGAGTCAGTACAAAGTAATTATCTAATTATGCGTTTCTTGGGTGTCTGTTATCACTCAGTGAAGATTTGCTCAAACGATGAGCCCCTAAACCATTGTTTAGTTTCCATGCTTACATTTAAGCATTGCTATTCATATTCTTAGAGTCTAAAGTGACAAGGAAGAAATAGAGAGCTGAATAATGAGAACCTGGTGTTTCACCTGGTGTTAGCAAGAATGTTTGCATGTGTGTTTTTCCAATCAAAACAACCTTTAATACGCAGAATATACCTTTACTTTGCCCCTATTTCATGTAATACTTGTTCCAGGATTTCATTTTCGTTTAATTTTAAGGAAACGCACTAACTTTCCAGAGCCTTTGGAGACAACTGTAAATAATTTACACCTTGACAAATGCCTGCCTGGTGTGCAGAGATCAGAGCATGTGTGAGGTTGGGCCACTCATTACTCTCACTTGCTGGCAGCTCAACTGCACCTGGAGGTAGAGGGGAAAAATCCTTCTCCCCCATTACATATGCTTAAAACAGGACAAGTACCTTTTAAGTATTTTGGAAGATTTATTTTTCTGCCAGGTATAAATGGCCTCCATTGATATCTTTTTTAATTTTAATTAATTAATTTATTTTTTTGTGGTACGCGGGCCTTTCACTGTTGTGGCCTCTCCCGCTGCGGAGCACAGGCTCTGGACGCGCAGGCTCAGCGGCCATGGCTCACGGGCCCAGCCGCTCCGCGGCATGTGGGATCTTCCTGGACCGGGGCACGAACCCGTGTCCCCTGCATTGGCAGGCGGACTCTCAACCACTGCGCCACCAGGGAATCCCCCCCACCGGCCCCCCGCCATTGATATCTTAAACCCTGGCCAGAAAGCTGCATGGCTCTTGGTATTGCTATTAAGGCAGAATTATTTACGTTGAAATGCATTCTGTTTTATTTTTCCCCTTTTTGGTATGCATGCCCTTTCTTCGGTAGCTGTAGTATTTCTGCAATGTGCTGTGTGTCTACAAATACTTCATTACTGCAAACAAAAATATCCAGTGTCCTTTCTGTGGGTCAGGGTAACCAGTGACTTTGTTTGGTTCCCCAAATCGCCTAAGGATAGTTGGTTAATTAGGGAGTTGAAGTAGAGTTCACAGTGATGTTGGTTTGCTTCTTACTTAGCTCAGGTTTCATTTGGGGAAAACCCTCAGAATTATTTAACATATACTTTAGTCTTAGTCTCTGACCCCATGGAGTTCCATATTAATTATGACTTGGAGGCATGTGGTTATAGATGGCAGACAGTTTAAACTTAACACAATATTTTTAAGAGAGAATTTTTTATTACTCAGTAAAAAATGCAAAGTAATATCCCAGATAAACTTGAGATTTTTATTTTAGTACCTTATCTCTAAAGAGTAAGTAACTATTATATTGAGTGTTTGCAATTTGAGTATCATATTCAGTTTTTAAAGCTTTCATTGACATTATACCTATTACTGCTTTAGGCTAAAATAAAAGGGTAGTCTATTTCTGATGTCTAAGCATCTCTAATGATATCTTTTCTCTTAAAAAGGGGCCATGAGTTTCCAAATAAAGTGGTGGTCAAGGTTGAGATCATGGGCAAGGATTCCCAGTAACCTAAACATGATGAATAATGTTGTTTCTAATGAAGTTGTAGAGGCTGTGCCAGTGGTTTTGGAAGGAAAATGGAGAGCTGGATTTTACCAGTAACAACTAAAGAATGTAGTAAAATGAGAAAAGTTCAAACAGAGGATATGATGATTTAAGAGTTTTTACTTTTAACGTTATTTTAATATATAATTCGATGCTTAACACAATCCCTTGTGGGGGGCTTGAGATAGAGGCTATATACTAAGTAGTATGGAAGTATCAGTATTTCAAAAGTAGATAAGATCATTCCAATGAATACCAGCTAAATAGCTGCACTGCCTTCTTGTTGTAAGTATCTCTCAACGCTGAGAGCTCAGAACTTGGGGTACAACAGAATACGGGATGCTGGGCCTCTGCTCTACTTTTGTCTCTTTCGGTTCCTGAGCCAATAAATGCATTGCTTTAGCCTCCATTATTATTTCTGTTGGCCCCTGGTCTACACAAAAGTTTATCTCTTTTTTTGGCCATGGTTATAATTATTTAAAACTATTAAGGCAGGGCTGGGTAAGTGCTTAAAGTATAAATTCAAAAATGCCAAGCTCAATGGAAATCTCTTGACTATATCTTTTTTTTTTTTTTTAAATAAAATACTGTCTTTGCTGTTGGTGCTATGTGTTTGGGGAAAAAATCATTTCCCAACTCAGAGTCAACTTAACCTGAAGTCTCATTCTCTCCTCAGACCACCCCTGTTTTGCTTCCCTTCTCACTACTCCACCAAAATGGCAGATGACCAAAGTCTCCTGTCTCTAAAGCCAACAGACAATTTTAAGTCATCTTCCTTGTACTCCCGGCAGCATCTGACCAGTTGACCTTCCACTCATCCTCAATATGCTCTCTTCTCTTAGCGTTAAACACCATAATCACACTTTTCTTCCTTAGTATTCGTCGTCACTTGCTCCTTCTGTTCTCGACCTTTACGTTTTGGAAGGTTTCATGACTACCCTTTTGTTGCTCACTCTACATTTTTTCCCTAGGTGATTCTAATTACTTCCTCAGCTTTCAACTCTATATTCTCATACCTCCCAAATTCATATAGAAGTCTTCTGAGCTTCACATTTTTTACCTAACTCCCTGTGTGACTCCCTCTCTGTTTAGGTGACTCCAAATAACTTTGATCTTAATATAACTGAAACTGAACTGTTAATTTTTTAGTTTTGGATTTACTTATTTCAGTTTTCTGTATCTCGGCAAATTCCACTAATATCTTTTCATTTTCTCTTGTTAGAAATGAAGAAATCAACCTCACTGCCCGTTTCCCCCACACTCTCATATAGATCCATGACCAAATTCCATAGGTTTTCTGCCAAAGTATATCTGGAACCTGACTGACTACTGCCACCACTAGGGTACTGAAAGCTAGAAGCAAGTCCCTTTTAGCCACTACATTAGCTTCTTATTTGGTCTTTCCACCTCTAATCTTGCCAAATTGGAATCCATTCTCCACAAACCTAGGTAAAGAAATCTATTTAAAATAAAAATCAAATTTTGTAATCCCTTGCTGGGTTACTCTCGGTTCTCCAAAGGGTAGGCACCAAGGTAAAACTAAATGTGTGTGGATTTTATTAGGGAAACTTGTAAGAGAATAAATGGGAATGGAGTTGGGGATGCTTAAAGAGTCATCAGACTATGATACAGTCTGATTTCAAGAGAAGGAGAGAAGGAAAGAAGGTTGGGTGTTAGCATCTAAAGACTGTAGTCAGTCTAATGTGTCAAGGCTGTGGAAGTGTCTTTGAGTCAAAATTGCCTGTCAAGGGCTTCCCTGGTGGCGCAGTGGTTGGGAGTCCGCCTGCCGATGCAGGGGACACGGGTTCGTGCCCTGGTCCAGGAGGATCCCACATGCCACAGAGCGGCTGGGCCCGTGAGCCATGGCTGCTGAGCCTGCATGTCCGGAGCCTGTGCTCCGCAACGGGAGAGGCCACAACAGTGAGAGGCCTGCGTACCGCAGGAAAAAAAAAAAACTTGCATGTCAAGAGTCTGTGTCTCTCAAGAATTGATCTGCTTTGTATGTCTGCTGCACTCAGTCACTGGCTTGAAGTAGCCTGTGGGAAGTGTGGCTTTGGGGTATATGCTGCTGTGGACATCAGAACATCATAGCTGGGGTCTTTGGACAGTGATGTCACCTATAGTTGGAGAACTGTGAGGCACATTCTCACGGGCACCTGTATTAGTTTCCTAGGGCTGCTGTAACAAATGACCACAAACAGGCTTAAAACAACAGGAATTTATTCTCTCACCGTTCTGGAGGTTAGAAATCCAAGATCAAGATGTTGGGAGAGGGGCTTCCCTGGTGGCACAGTGGTTGAGAGTCCGCCTGCCGATGCAGAGGACACGGGTTTGTGCCCCGGTCCGGGAAGATCCCACATGCCGCGGAGCGGCTGCGCCTGTGAGCCATGGCTGCTGAGCCTGCGCGTCTGGAGCCTGTGCTCCGCAATGGGAGAGGCCACAACGGTGAGAGGCCCGTGTACCGCAAAAAAATTAAAAAAATAAAAAAAAAAAGTGTTGGTAAACGTTGGTTCCCTCTTGAGGCTCTGAGGGGGAAACCCTTCCATGCCTCTCTCCCAGCTTCTGGCTGTTGCTGGCAAGCCTTTGCATTCCTTGCCTTGTAGGTGTATGATTGTAATGTTTGGCCCCATCTTCATACTGTTTCTCTCCCTGTTTTCGTGTCTCTGTGTGTCCTCATCTTCTTATAAGGACAGAAGATATTGGATTTAGGGCCCACCCTGGTCCAGTATGACCTCATCTTAACTAAGGAATCTACAAAAACCCTATTTCCAAATAGGTCACGTTCTGAGATTTGGGATGGACGTGAATTTATGGGGAAATTTAATCTATTATATTGACCCACCTCTTTAAGTCTTAAGTAAATAGAGCACAAATAGATGAAAATGAGTGAGTTTTAATGAAGATGAGTATTATATAAAGATGCAGTTGGGGTGAGGTAGGAAGGAAAGGGAATGCCTCAAGTCAGCAGCGGCACCAGTAAAGGGGCTCTGGGAGTCCTCGAGATAGAGTATGAAGTTCTAAGTGGCATGGAAGAGATGGTTTAAAGTGAAAGTATATAGAACCTGATAGCTGACTAAATAGAGGAAGTGAGGGAAAGGTGTAAATGCTTGATCTGATTGACACCCAGTAGTGGTAGAGGAAAGGATGTGGAGTCAGACAGCAAACAGATGAGTTCTCAGCAAACAGATAAGTTAAATTTGGGGCATTTTGAATTTGTGGAGGTAGAAAGATACCTAGGGGGAAATAACTAAGAACAGATGAGTAACATGGGTTAAGATTAAAGATGCTGAAATCATAAGGAAGGAGCTCCCCAAGAAAGGAAGGGTTGGGGGCTACCATGCATTATTAATCTTACCGGTCTTGGACTAGAGAATAGTTAATATCCCTATTCCCTAGACAAATAGGCACGCTTTTGAATGGCGAAAAGTCATCTTTGCCCTTCTGTTTATAGCATATCTATGAAACAAGGCAAAGCAGCAAACGTGAACCAGTCACTAAACCGGGGGATAAAAGTTCAGGGTTCTTATAAAACAGTGAAATGGTATTCCTGTTCTTGAAGAGCAAAGGATCCTGGGCAGGGATCAGAGGCACTTCAATTCCTTATGTTTCTGCACTACAGAATAATGCAAACTCTGATGTACAGAGTGAAATCCTAACATAGGTCTGTTCAGTAGATTTCAAGTGAAGCAAAGCTCTGTTGGCCTTCATATGTGTATTTTGCAGAAAGCTGAGCTGTTCTGCAGCATTTTCTTCCACAGTACTCCTATATTCTCAACCGGAGCAAGGTCTAAATCGATTTCTCCACCTTGGCACTATTGATATTTTGCTGTGTGTGGTGACTGTCCTATGCGCTGTAGGATACTTAGCGGTATCCGTGCCCCTACCCAGTAGATGCCATTAGCACACCCCCTCCCCCAAGTTGTGACAGCCAGTATCATCTCTAGACATGGTCACATGTCCCATGGGGACAAAATCATGCCTGGTTGAGAACCTCGGGTTTAAATCGTGGCTGTCACACTCAAGAGATCCTTGGTCTGCAGTGTAAGCTCTTAACATGTTCATATAATGAAGGAAATGGGCTAAACAAATGACATAGCAGGTAAAGAGCCTTTGATTTAAAAGCTCTGAATACTGCCAGCTTTGCTGAGGACAGCTGTATGGCAGCCAGGGTGCAGTAGTTCTATTTGAGAAGTCTTTTGATCACCAGCAAGTTTTGCTAGAAGAGCACAACAACAAATGGCCAATCCTTTCTCATTTCCTGGACTTTAGCTAAACGAATGCCTAAGAGATGTCAAATTAGCCTATTTCATGTGTCATCTTGTTTGTAGTTTACTAAATGTCTTAGATAAAAATCTTTGAAGGTTGGAGGAGCTCAGGAAGGCTTTTTGATTTACCCAGCTCTCCTAATGCTCAGTCTCATTAACATAAATTCTGTAATTGACATCTTCTACTTGTTACCAGTATTGAATGCCGGGCTTTTGAAAGCTTTTCTGAGTTGCAGTTGGGATTTCTTGGTGAGATTTGTTGATATTTCTTTTCCTCTCACTTAAGAGTCTCATCACAGCAGGTTTTCTCTCCCCACATTGTGAGTTCAGTGGAGCTAGCACCCCAGCAAAGCATGCTTTCTCCTTCCTAATTCTCTTCTAGCTTTTATTTGTAGCTTTGTTCTGTGGGGGACCCTGAACCTACTGCGAATAAAATGTGGCAGATATCAAAACTGCTGACACTCTTTCAAAGCAGATTGAGAGAGCAGCCAAATTTCAGGGCTGTGCTTAATTTGAAAAATTGGTGAAGAAGTCTTGCATGCAGTGAAGCATCTGGAATGTTTGAAAAATGGCTTTGGTTGTTCCTAGCTGGAGAGAGGAGGTTGTTGACCAGTGTGGGATGAAGTGCGCATGCCGCTCTGCCTTCAAGCATTATTATTATTTTTTTCATTCTCTTCCTTTTGAAGAAAAATTATGTATCTTCTGCTTCTGTCACTGAGGGGCTTTAAAATAGCATCATGCGTCTTCCTGCCTCGCTGGACTTGATGGAAGGGGAGTCACTAGAGTGGATCAGATGCAAGGGTACCTGGTACAAGGTGCCTGTCGTCCATCACACTCATTCCCCACCACTGTTACAAATGCTTAATGGCAGCCTCAGGAGAACTCTCCCCATGGTGTCTCCAGCAGGACTTTCCCTGACTGTATACTAATCAGATCTGACCAGATGGTGATGAGTCCGGGAATGCTTTCTGAATGGATGCTTTTTAATCATTCCTGGTAGGCTTCCTCATTCTAAGCGGACCAGTCTGCTTTAGGCTGGTGCACATTACAAGATACCTCATGATTTGGATGAAAAGACTGCTACTAATTGTGATTTCCCATAGTTCAATGGGAGGGCAGTTTTCCCTGTCTTCAGTAATTTTATTTTAAGTGGCCGAAGTGACAGATTGTGACAGATCGTGACAGATCGACAGCTGCGGTCTGAAGACCTGATAACGTACACCGAGACACTCTTGGTGCCTTTATAGACGTCTCGCCCGTATCAGAAAGATCATTGCGAGGGTCTCAGGTCTGTATGTTACTCCCATACTGTCTGAGGTTTGAGCTTCTGAGTGAGGGAGTAAGCTGCGTGGTTGTGGGCACTGTGGGACATCACCCAGAGTCCTCTTCACAGTCAGCCTGCTCATCTGCAGGGTTGTTGGTGGCCCATGGCTTGCAGCTGGTCCTCTCCAGAAGGGGGTCACCCTCAGCTCCCTCAGCAGAAGGGGGCTGCCTCCCCCAAGATCGCTTCACCCGCCTCGTCTCTGCGAGGCACCCATCTCTAGGCAGTGTGTAGGTCGTTTGCCTTAATCCTGGTAGCTCTAAAGGACCCCCCCTGCTCCAGAGCCTCACCCCCAGCTGAGGCCTCTGTGGCAACTGTCCAGCAGTTTGGCTTCTCCCCGTGTCCGATCCTGCTGGCCTTACTCCAGAGCAGTTTTACTCTTAGGACGCTCGCCGACTGACTTCCTGTGCAGACATCTCCGTCTCAGAACCCGCTTCTGGAACCCAAACTAAGGCAGCCGTTTAGAGAAAAACAGCGGTAAATGCTGTGTCCTCTGTTCATTTCAGGGACATTTCTCCGTTCAGCCTAGGAATGATTTATCACAACATGATGGTATTTTTCTTTTAATTCTGGAGGTGATGATTTTTCCCCACCAAGTGAAAGGTTATGATAACCATGAAGCAAACATTAATTGAGCATCTTATTCATGCTAGGTATTGGGCTGGACATAAAGATGACAGGGTCTCTGCTCCTGAGGAGCTCACAGTCCAGGGAGAAGACAGTAAAAACTGTTTCCGCCAGACCTGTAATGGACTGTGACAAGAGGCAGTGGTGGGGAGGGGAAGACAGTGGAGGAATACACAGAGCCAAATGACATAATCATAGCCTGTAGCCATCCCTCCCCCATCCCTCCCCCATCCCTCCCCCATCCCTCCCCCATCCCTCCCCCATCCCTCCCCCATCCCTCCCCCATCCCTCCCACCATCGCCAGTGTGCTCTCTGAGCTGTTCAGGATAGTGGTGCTTCCCACATTCTTATAATTCTGCTTTTATTACTTGGAAATAAACTAATTTTGTGCTGGCAGGTCTTAACTTACTCTGGATTACAAAAATGCCATTATGTGTTCTATAATTTTTTTTAGAGTTTCTGCTCTATACTGGAATGAGCATAGCATCTCATTTCAATGTAAATGTTCCCTCTGGTCCTTTATTACAGTTGGGTAGAACAAAAATTCTTATTCCTTGTTGATTATGCACAATGCTCAAGCCTTTATGAAAACACTTGTCTAAATTTGTGTTTAAGTTTTAAATTGAAGTTTGGACATTTGGGAGAAATGTTCTGCAGAGTTCTGCTTGCTCTATTCACATCTGTTTATCATCTATTTTGTATCATTAACTTCAGGATGTTTTCAGTGGGAGTGAGACTTAAAAAATACTAAAGCCCATGTAGGATGAAAACTTTTGAATTGAGGAAGTTATAACTCCCCTCAAATTCTACTGCAGTTCTATTCCTAAACTAGTTACATGAGTACATTTGAAAGCAAATTGGAGTATATTTAGGATATTTAATGTAGGTGACACATAGGGTCTAAGGAATTTGGCAATAAAGAAAAGCAGAAAATATAATTTTGTCAGAGATTAGTGAGAAACAAAGAAAAATGCAAATGAAGTCCTTTAGATTTGCTAAACTTTTTTCTTTTTTTTGGCCAGTGTAATTTGTTGACCACACATTACAAAAATCATTTTTGATTTCATTTTTGACTCCCTATTAAAAGGGGTAAGATGTGCAGAACTGATGGGGTAGAAGATGATCAATCACCTTTTGGAATAGTAAAGGAAGAGAACATTTTTTATGCAAGTGCATACTCATAGCAGAGTCTTCATAATGGTCTAAGGCACTCGGTTTTTTTTTTTTTTTTTTTTTTTTTTGCGGTACGCGGGCCTCTCACTGTTGTGGCCTCTCCCGTTGCGGAGCACAGGCAACGGATGTGCAAGCTCAGCGGCCATGGCTCACGGGCCCAGCCGCTCCGCGGCATGTGGGATCTTCCTGGACTGGGGCACGAACCTGTGTCCCCTGCATTGGCAGGCAGACTCTCAACCACTGTGCCACCAGGGAAGCCCAAGGCACTCAGTTTTTATTTCAAAGTAGGCAGAGCACTGTGCAGTCATAGAGCGGTGTGGATTCATAGTAAGTTTAGGCTTCTGGATTTTTTGTATTATCTCCCCCATGATTTTTCATCATGCTGTCACATTTTACGCTGCCTGCCTTGCTTCTGGCTTTTTACATCTGGGAGCTGGTCAGGGCACGTAGCCCTTTAGCCTGCGGATCGGGAGAGTGTGGTCAGTTGCGAACAATTCCCGCAGGTAAGGGGTCTTGACACCACACTCGTTTCACGTTCCTTTACTAGAGCACAGCAAGAGGATGGTGGGTTTGGGGTCGGGGGCAGGGTAGAGAGAGCAAAATGTTGGAGGAGAGAGAATGCTAGGTCCAGGTTCAAATTAGTCACCTGATAGGCAGCAGCAACTAAAAGATCTTTTAGCTTCCCTCAGTTCCTTTAGCCACAGCTCAGGAACAAGTGACTCTACTTCTTCCTTTGGTTGTCATCTAGACCATCCTGAACATGCCTCCAGAAAACCCAGACCAACCTTTCTGTGCTATTGGATGATATTCTGTATAATTGGACACTGTCTATTCTGTGTCCACTGATTCAGTTCTCCTTTACTCAGCTGACCTAGAAATATAGGTCTGGACCCGATTCCTTTGTCTTTCCTGTAAAGTAGAATTTTTCTTGATTGTGGGCCATGTTCCAAAGGGAGCACAGGAGATGACTCACAGAACATTAAGTAATATCCCATCACATGGTGAAAATTCAACCGTATCTCCTTTTAAATTATTTTTAATTTGTATTATTCTAGATTGAGGCAAGTTTTTATTACAATCTTGCTGAAAAAAAAATATTTTCACAAAGAAAGAACAGCTCTCAGGAGCTGAAGCACGTGCTGAAGTTTCACAGATAATAGTGAAATATTTAATTGGATTAAATACAAATGTTTAAAATTGAATTTACTTACCTAAAGGCTTTATTTTTTAGAGTAGTTGTGGGTTCACAGCAAAATTGAGAGGAATGTACAGAGACTTTCCACGTACCTCCTACCCTCACCCCCAGTCCCTCCACTGCAGGCACAGCCTCCCCCGCCATCCACATCCCCCGCCATCCACATGAGTGGTGCATTTGTTGATAAATGATGAACCTATGTTGACACAGCATTACAGTTTAACTTTATGGTCATTTTCCATTTATTATGCTGAGTAATATAGTTTTGTTTTTTACAATAGTGATAAATGTTTTGTTTGAAAATAAAGTAAAAAACGTGCCAGTTCAAAAACTATTCAATAAACAATGGGACAGGTGGTACAGTAACATGGCAAAAGTCCTGAAGTCCTTGAATAACTGAAGTTTGAAAAACACTGATTTTTTGTTTTGTTTCTCTGCGAAGGATTCTTGAGTGAATCCCATTAGTCTCCATGGCTTTAAATACTGCCAGTATGTTGAAGTCTCTCAGATACACGTCTGTCTTCTGAGATCCAGGGTCATTATTATATGACAGTGTCCACAGGCTCACCTGGTCAAATGTGAACACACTTTCTTCATTATAAAACTTTCTCCTCTGATGTTCCCACTCATTGTTGGCATACCTCCTCCCTCCCACCCCCCCAGTCAGCAACCTAAGAGACTTCCTTAACTCCCCCTTTCCCATCCCTGTGCTTCCGATATGGAATTTTTTGCCAAATTCTATGGCTTCTTCCTCTTAAATCTCTTTTGAATCTGTTCTCTTTCATCCGTGTCTATCAGCAGTGCCGTAGCTCTGGCCCCTATAGTCTGTCTCTTGGACCAAAACACTTCTTAACTGAATTCTCTGCCTCCTTTTATTGATTCCCCTCCCGTCCACTGTGCTCACCGCTGCCTAAGTTATTTTTGTACTGCATAAATCAATACATGTCACTCCATTGTTTAAAAGCCTTTGTTGGTTTGCACCGTCTTACTTGAAAATGGTATAAACTCCGTTCCTTGATATGTGAACCCTCATGGTCTGCCTTTTGACTAACCATCCATCTTCTCTCATTTCCTGACATAACCCTTCTGATTTTCCACCTCACACCATATATTATAGCAACAGTTATGGTTTTCTAGTGTACTGTTACGGGTTACGCCTCTTTGCCTCTGTTACACATTACTCCATCTACTGAAGAAGTCTAGTAGTGTTTGAGAGCGAACTATTTGGTTTTGCTGCCTATCACTGTCATTTAAAATTATGCAATCTTGGTCAGATTATTTAACCTTTCTAGGCCTCAGTTGCCTTATCTGTAAAATAAGGATATGTGCTAAGAATAACACATCTCACAGGTTTGTTTTGAGGATATAATGATTTAAAAACCTGAAGTGCCTCGAACAGTGCTTGAAACAGGAAGTGACACATATAAATAGGACTTACTACTGTCACTCTGAATGCCTTTTCCTCATGTCACCTGAATGAACTCCTATAAATTCTTAACGACAGATCTAGTATCACCTCCTCTCTGAAGTCCTGATTCATGTCTCCTGGGGTATGTCTTTTCCCTTACACTGTGCCCCCACTGTAACTGTAATGTGCTTATTTGAGCAAGTATCATACTTCATTGCAATTTTTTTTTTTCTATTTCTCCCACTACTAGATTGTGAGATTCTTGGGAGGAAAGGTTGTATTTTACTTACTTTGTTCTGCAAAGGGTACGTGTTCAACTTGTCAAATGAATAGTTACATGACTGTTTAAAAATATTTTACCATGAAAAATTTCAAACACACTCAAAAGTAGAGATGCTCATATAATGAGCCATCGTATATCCCAAGCCTAGTTTCAGCCATCAACATACTGCCATTTTTGTTTTGTCTATTCTCTCTTCTTTATTGGTAGGGTATTTTAAAGCAAATTCCAAATATATTTTTTATTCATAAATAAATCAGTAGGTATCATTAATAGATAAGGAATTAGTTTAAATTTAACCATGATGAACAAATTCTCATTAATTCCTTGATATCATCTAATACCCATTCCATATTTAATTTCCTCAATTGTTTCCAAAATGTCTTTGAAGTATTTGTTGGGTTGCATTAAGATTCTGTCCACCAAAGTATATATACTGCATTTAGTTAATGTGTCTCTAAACTCTTGAGTTTAAAGAGCATCTCCTCTTATACCATTAAATTTTGAAAGAAACTAGATCATTTGTTCTTTAGCATTTACCACATTTTAGGTTTGGCTGATTATATTTTTATGCTGTCATTTAACATGTTGCTCTGTTTCTATATCTTGTAAAGTTATATCTAGAGGATTGATTAAATTCAGGTTCAAGTTTTTAAATACGAAGAGTACTTCATAGATTCTAATGTGCATTTCCTATCACATCGTATCAGTAGTAACATAATATCTGATTGTTCAATTTTAGTGATGTTAAAATTTATCAGTGGAGCTTAAGTGGTGTCAACCTCATTCATCCCTTTTAAAAGACCCTCCTCATCCTTTAGCTCAATGTTCTAGTAGTCCATGAATGACCATTGCCTTGAGCCATTATTTTATTAGGAGTTGCAAAATGGTGATTGTCGAATTCCAAGGTGTCTTTTGCACTTACTAGTTGTGATTCTTATATAAAGATTATCTTTCCCTTATTATTTTTCCATTACTTAAAATACAGTTCTTAAAGGAGAGGAAGAATAAAGGCATCAACTTTCCTTTTGTAAATTTTCATAATGATGGCATGGTGCTCTGATGATGCCAATGACGCAGTGTCTAAAGGTGATCAGTACAGTTTTGGACCATGATTTTGATCTCAAGGAATTTTTTATATTTGATGTGGTTCTTTCAATAGCAATCAGTATTATGTATGATAATAAATTTTTCCAGCTTTGGTCTATGGGAACTGTTGAAGGTATTCCTAAGTGCTTTTGACATGTCTTCAGAAGTCTTACCTAGCATCCTTGCTTTCAGGTACAGCAAGATAACATCTTGTTCATTTCTTGCCACAGACCTAAAATGATTGATTGAGCTCTACTTGCCGTAGCAAGTGCCCACATTGTTCTAGGGTCAACTCTCTTTGTTATTACTGTTAAGTTTTGAGTGTTCTCTGTATATTATAGATATTAGTCCTGTATGAGATATGTATTTTGTAAATATTTTATCCTACTCTGTAGCTTCTCTTTTCATCTTCTTAAGGGTATTTTGCTGAGTAAAAGTTAATTTTGATGAAGTCAAATTTATCAGTTTTTTCTTTTATGGGTTGTACGTTTGGTATCACATTTAAGAACACCTTGTCTAGCTCTAGATACCTAAATTTTATCCTATATTTTTCTACATATTTTTATAGCTTTAAATTTTAGATTTAAGTGATCCATTTTGGGTTAATTTTTTTTGTATGAAGTGTGAGACATAAGCAAAGAGTTTTTTGTTTTTCATTTTATGCTTGTTTTTTGCTATAGATGTCCAGTTGCTCCAGAACCATTTGTTGAAAAGGCTATCTTTCCCCTACTGAACAACTTTTACATTTCTGTCAAACACCAGTTGTGCATATTTGCATGCATCTATTTCTGGGTTCTTTATTCTGTCCCACTGGTCTGTGTGTTTATTCTTTGGTCAATGCCACATCACCTTGGTTCCTATGGCTATATAGTAAGTCTTGAAATCGGGTAGACAGACTCCTATCACTTTATTTCTTTTCAAAACTGTTTTAGCCATTCTAGTTCTGTCACCTTTCTACATAACATTTAAACTAATCTTGTCTATATTTACAAAATCTTGCAGAGATTTTGATGCAAATTGCATTAAACCTGTATATAAATTTAAAGGAGAATATACATCTATGCTATTTGAGTCTTGTAATCCATGAACACACATGCTTCTCCATTTATTTGACTCTTTGATTTCTTTCATCACTGTGTTGTAGTTTTCAGCATACAAGTCCCACATATGTTTTGTTATATTTAAATCTTTTTCATTTTTTGGAGGAGCGATTATAAATAGTATTTATTTCCATGTTCACATGTTCACTGTTTATAGAAATACAATTGATTTTTGTGTGATTATCTTGTATCCTTTGACCATGTTGAATTCACTTATTAGCTCTAGAAGATTGCTGTGTGTTGATCTCTTGGGATTTTCTACATAGACAATCATGGCACTTGCAAATCGGGACAGTATTTTTTTCTTTTTGATCTATATGTTTTTTATTATATTTGACTTACTTGCACTGGCTAGAATTTCTCGTACTATGTATCTTTTTTTAACACCTTTATTAGAGTATAATTGCTTTACAATGGTGTGTTAGTTTGTGCTGTATAACAAAGTGAATCAGCTATACATATACATATATCCCCATATCTCCTCCCTCTTGCTTCTCCCTCCCACCCTCCCTATCCCACCCCTCTAAGGTGGTCACAAAGCACCGAACTGATCTCCCTGTGCTATGTGGCTGCTTCCCACTAGCTATCTATTTTACATTTGGTAGTGTGTGTATGTCCATGCCACTCTCTCACTTTGTCCAAGCTTACTCTTCCCCCTCCCCGTGTACTCAAGTCCGTTCTCTACATCTGCATCTTTATTCCTGTCATGGCCCTAGGTTCTTCAGAATTATTTTTTTTTTGATTCCATATATATGTGTTAGCATATGGTATTTGTTTTTATCTTTCTGACTTACTTCACTCTGTGTGACAGACTCTAGGTCCATCCACCTCATTACAAGTAACTCAATTTCGTTTCTTTTTATGACTAATATTCCATTGTATATATGTGCCACATCTTCTTTATCCATTCATCTGTCGAGGGACACTTAGGTTGCTTCCATGTCCTGTCTATTGTAAATAGAGCTGCAGTGAACATTGTGGTACATGACTCTTTGAATTATGGTTTTCTCAGAGTATTTGAGCAGTAGTGGGATTACTGGGGTGTATGGTAGTTTAAATTTTAGTTTTTTAAGGAAGCTCCATACTGTTCTCCATAGTGGCTGTATCAGTTTACATTCCCACCAACAGTGCAAGAGGTTTCCTTTTTCTCCACACCCTCTCCAGCATTTATTATTTGTAGATTTTTTGATGATGGCCATTGTAACTGGTGTGAGGTGACACCTCATTGTAGTTTTGATTTGCATTTCTGTAATGATTAGTGATGTTGAGCATCCTTTCATGTGTTTGTTGGCAATCTGTATATGTTCTTTGGAGAAATGTCTATTTAGGTCTTCTGCCCACTTTGGGATTGGGCGGTTTGTTTTCTTGATTGAGCTATATGAGCTGCTTGTAAATTTTGGAGATGAATCCTTAGTCAGTTGCTTCATTTGCAAATATTCTCTCCCATTCTGAGGGTTGTCTTTTCATCTTGTTTATGGTTTCCTTTGCTGTGCACAAAAGCTTTTAAGTTTCATTAGGTCCCATTTGTTTATTTTTGTTTTTATTTCCCTTTCTCTAGGAGGTGGGTCAAAAAGGGTCTTGCTGTGATTTATGTCAGAATGTTCTGCCTGTGTTTTCCTCTTAAGAGCTTTATAGTGTCTGGCCTTACCTTTGGGTCTGTAATTGATTTTGAGTTTATTTTTGTGTATGGTGTTAGGGAGTGTTGTAATTTCATTCTTTTACATGTAGCTGTCCAGTTTTCCCAGCACCACTTATTGAAGAGGCTGTCTTTTCTCCATTGTGTATTCTTGCCTCCTTTATCAAACATAAGGTGACCATATGTGCGTGGGTTTATCTCTGGGCTTTCTGTGCTGTTCCAGATCTGTATTTCTGTTTTTGTGCCATTAGCATACTGTCTTGATTACTGTAGCTTTTCAGTACAGTCTGAAGTCTGGGAGCCTGATTCCTCCAGCTCCATTTTTCTTCCTCAAGATTGCTTTGGCTATTCGGGGTCTTCTGTGTTTCCATACAAATTGTGAAATTTTTTGTTCTAGTTCTGTGAAGAATGCCATTGGTAGATTGATAGGGATTGCATTGAATCTGTAGATTGCTTTGGGTAGTATAGTCATTTTCACATGTTGATTCTTCCAATCCAAGAACATGGTATATCTTTCCATCTGTTTGTATCATCTTTAATTTCTTTCGTCAAGGTCTTATAGTTTTCTGCATACAGGTCTTTTGTCTCCTTAGGTAGGTTTATTCCTAGGTATTTTATTCTTTTTGCTGCAATGGTAAATGGTAGTGTTTCCTGAATTTCTGTTTCAGATTTTTCATTAGTGTATAGGAATGCAAGGGATTTCTGTGCATTAATTTTGTATCCTGCTACTTTACCAAATTCATCGATTAGCTCTGGTAGTTTTCTGGTAGCACCTTTAGGATTCTCTACATGTAGCATCATGTCATCTGCAAACAGTGACAGTTTTACTTCTTCTTTTCTGATTTGGATTCCTTTTATTTCTTTGTCTTCTCTGATTGCTGTGGCTAAAACTTCCAAAACTATGTTGAATAATAGTGGTGAGAGTGGACAACCTTGTCTTGTTCCTGATCTTAGAGGAAATGGTTTCACCATTGAGAATGATGTTGGCTGTGGGTTTGTCATATATGGCCTTTTTTATGTTGAGGTAAGTTCTCTCTGTGCTTACTTTCTGGAGGGTTTTTATATTAAATGTGTTTTGAATTTTGTCAAGCTTTTTCTGCATCTATTGAGATGATCATATGGTTTTTCTCCTTCAGTTTGTTAATATGGTGTATCCCATTGATTCATTTGCATATATTGAAGAATCCTTGCATTCCTGGGGTAAACCCCACTTGATCATGGTGTATGATCCTTTTAATGTGCTGTTGGATTCTGTTTGCTAGTATTTTTTTTTTGTGGATTTTGCATCTGTGTTCATTAGTGATATTTCTTTCTTTGTGAAATCTTTGTCTGCTTTTGATATCAGGGTGATGGTGGACTCGAAGAATGAGTTTGGGAGTGTTCCTCCCTCTGCTATATTTTGGAAGAGTTTGAGAAGGAAAGGTGGTAGCTCTTCTCCAAAGTTTGATCCAATTCGCCTGTGAAGCCATCTGGTCCTGGACTTTTGTTTGTTGGAAGACTTTTAATCACAGTTTCAATTTCAGTACTTGTAGACAGGGCCTGTCAACATGGTTGGCTGTAGGGTTTGCGGTGTCCTGATGCTGGTGTTGGCCTGTTGGCGGGTGGATCTGGATCCCAGGGTGGCTGACTGAGGGACCCAGAGTCTCCCGGAGTTGTTGCCAGCCGGCTGGTGGGCGGATTGGCTCCTGGTATGGCAGGTTGCGGGGCTGTGTTAGTCCTGGGGCTGGTGTTTGCTGCTGTGTGAGGCTGGTGCTGGTCCACTGGTGGATGGAACCGAGTTCCCAGGTCTCTGGCTGCAGGGCCCTAAGGGTCCCGGGGTTAGTGCCAGCATACTGGTGTGGGGAGGCCATGTTCTGGGCCCTCTGGTTGACAGGGCCGAGTCCTGGCGTGGCAGTGGCTCAGGGGGTCTTAAGGCAACAGGTCTGCTGGTGCGTGTTGCTGTTTGTCTGCCCAGCTAGTTGCTTGGCCTGAGCCATCCCCGTACTGGTACCTACAGGCTGGTGGGCAGTACTGGGTCTTGGAGCTAATAAACTAGAAGGAGGATTCCTGAATGGTGCCTGCTGGCACCAGTGTCCACGTGGTAAAACGAGCTCCCAGATGCCTCCTAGAGTTGCTTCAAGATCAGCAGGTGGGTCTACCACAGGCTCCTTTGAAATGACTGCTTCTGCCCTGGGTCCTGGAGTGTGTGAGATTTTGTGTGCACCCGTCATGAGTGAAGTCTCTGTTGCCCACAGCTCTCTGGGTCTCCTGAGCTTAAGCCCCACTGGTTTTCAAAGCTAAACATTCTGGGGGCTTGTCTTCCTAGTGCAGACCCCTGAGCTGGGGAGCCTGATTTGGAGCTCAGACCCCTAGCTCCTTGGGGAGAGCCTCTGCATTAGTAATTATTCGCCAGTTTGAGGGTCACCCATCCAGGGGTATTGATCTTGACTATACTACACCCCTCTTGCCCTTCTCTTGGTTTCTTCTTTATATCGTTAGTTGTAGAAAGTCTTTTTTGTTAGTCTTCCAGTTTTTCTCATCAATAGTTGCTCTGTAAATAGTTGTAATTTTCGTGTGCCAGTGGGAGGAGGTGAGCTCAGAGTCTTCTTACACTGCTGTCTTGGCCACTCCTCCTCTCCCCCTTTTAGAAGCTTTTAAATTACAAACTTAACTTCCTTTAGCATTCTTTTAGGTTAGGTATACTGGTAACAAGTTCTTGCAGTTTTCCTTCATTTGAGAATGTTTCGATTTCCCCTTAATTGCTGAAAGCTGTTTTCATTGTATATAGGATTCTGTGTTGACAGTTCCTTTCTTTCAGCATTTGAAAAATGCTGTGACATTTCTTTCTGGGCTCCATGTTTTCTGATAAGAAAGACACTGTCATTGAAATGCTTTTCTCCTAAAAGTAAGGTGTCATTTCTCTCAAGATTTCTAATTTGGTTTTCTTATTTCAGAAGTTTCACTATGATGTTTCTTGGTGTGGATTTCTTTTGAGTCCATCTTAATTTTAGACCTAAACTTGACTTCTTGAATATGTAGGTTTATGTTTTTTGCCAGTTTGGGGGAGTTTTAGGTCATTATTTCTTTGAGTACATTTTTAGCCTTAGTCCCTTTTACCTCTGCTTCTGAGACTATGATTTCTTGAATGTTAAGTGTTTTGTTATAGTCCCACAAGTCCCTGAATATCTTGTTTTCCCTTCCTTTATTTCTTTATTGTTCAAAGTCAGTAGTTGCAGACAGCAGAGTCTTTCCCAGTTTCTGAGAGAAATGTTTTCACAGAATTATTGTGAGGACTAGAGATATGAGCTCTAAACTTAAGCTTCCAGATGCACACTGCAGTTTTGTCCCGTTCATGAAGTTGTTGTTATCTCTGACCTGAGAAACCACACAGCCTTTGATGCTTCTGTACCAGCAAAATGAATGCCCCATGTCCAACATGTGTTCCCACATAGCTTACTTCTGAGTCAGTCTCATACTAGTGTCTTTGATTAATAGACCCAGACATATATCTGCCCCCATGCAGCAAGGGAGTGTGAGAAATGTAAGCTTTGGGTTTTTTTCAGATTTATTGAGATATAATTGACATATAACATTGTGTAAGTTTAAGGTGTACAACGTGTTGATTTGGTAGGCTTAAATGTTGCAAAATGATTACCACCTTATGTTCAGTTAACACCTTCATAACCTCACATAATTCCCATTTCTTTTCTGTGGTGAGAACACTTAAGATCTATTCTCTTAGCAACTTTCAAGTATATAATACAGTATCATTAACTATAGTTACTATGCTGTATACTACATCATCAGAACTTACTTATAACTAGAAATTTGTACTCTTTGATCAACATCTCCTTGATTTCTCCCACCCTGCTCTCTCCCCTGGCAACCACCATTCTACTTCCTGTTTCTGTGAGTTGGCTTTTTTAGATTCCATGTATAAGTGATGTTACATGGTATTTGTCTTTCTCTATCTGACTTATTTTGTTTAGCATAATGCCCTTGAGTTCCATTTATGTTGTTGTAAATGGCAGAATTCCTTTTTTTCTCGTGGCTGACTAATACTTCATTGTACCATATTATATCACATCTTTTTTTTGTCCAGTCTTCTGTAGATGGGCATTTAGGTTGTTTCCATATCTTGGCTATTGTGAATAATGCTGTAACAGACTTGGGAGTACAGGTTCTAATTTAATTGATTTGCATCCTCTCCCTTTGTTTCTTGATGAGTCTGGCTAATGGTTTATCAATTTTGTTTATCTTCTCAAAGAACCAGCTTTTAGTTTTATTGATCTTTGCTATTGTTTTCTTTGTTTTTATTTCATTTATTTTACTCTGATCTTTATGATTTCTTTGCTTCTACTGACTTTGGATTTTCTTTGTTCTTCTTTCTCTAGTTGTTTTAAGTGTAGGGTTAGATTGTTTTTTTGAGATTTTTCTTGTTTCTTGAGGTGAGATTGAATTGCTATAAACTTCCCACTTAGAACTGCTTTTGCTGCATCCCATAGGTTTTGGGTCATCAGGTTTTCATTGTTATTTGTTTCTATGTATTTTTTAATTTCTTCTTTGATTTCTTCAGTGGTCTCTTGGTTATTTAGTAGCACACTGTTTAGCCTCCATGTATTTGTGTGTTTTGCAGTTTTTTTCCTCTTACTGATTTCCAATCTCATAGCATTGTGGTCAGAAAAGATGCTTGATATGATTTCAATTTTCTTAAATTTTCTGAGGCTTGATTTGGGACCCAAGATGTGATCTATCCTGGAGAATGTTCCATGTGCACTTGAGAAGAAAGTGTATTCTGCCACTTTTGGGTGGAATATTCTATAAGTATCAATTAAATCCGTCTGGTCATTTGTGTCATTTAAAGCTTGTGTTTTTTTATTTTCTGTTATGATCTGTCCATTGGTGTAAGTGGGGTACCCTACTATTATTGTGTTACTGTCGATTTCTCCTTTCATGGTTGTTAGCATTTGTATTGAGACGCTCCTATGTTGGGTGCATGACCATTTATAATTGTTGTATCTTCTTATTGGATTGATCCTTTGCTCATTATGTAGTGTCCTTCCTTATCTCTTGTAACAGTCTTTGTTTTAAAGTCTATTTTGTCAGATACGATTATTGCTTCTCCACCTTTCTTTTGATTTCCATTTGCAGGGAATATCTTTTTCCAGACCTTCACTTTCAGTCTGTATGTTTCCCTAGGTCTGAAGGGGTCTCTTGTAGACAGGATATATATGGGTCTTGTTTTTGTATACATTCAGTGAGCCTGTGTCTTTTGGTTGGGGCACTTAATCCATTTACATTCAAGGTTATCATCAATATGTATGTTCCTATTATCATTTTCTTAATTGTTTTGGGTTTCTTATTGTAAATCTTTTCCTTCTCTTGTGTTTCTTGCCTAGAGAAGTTCCTTTAGCATATGTTGTAAAGGTGGTTTGGTGGTGCTGAATTCTCTTAGCTTTTGCTTGTCTGAAAAGCTTTTGACTTCTCCATTGAATCTGAATGAGATCCTTGCTGGGCAGAATAATCTTGGTTGTAGGTTTTTCTCTTTCATCACTTTAAGTATATCCTGCCACTCCCTTCTGGCTTGCAGAGTTTCTACTGAAAAATCAGTTGATAACCTTATGGGATTCCTTTGTATGTTATTTGTTGGTTTTCTCTTGCTGCTTTTAATACTTTTTCTTTGAATTTAATTTTTGTTAGTTTGATTAATATGTGTCTTGGTGTGTTTTTCCTAGGGTTTATCCTATATGGGACTCTTTGTGCTTCCTGGACTTGGGTGACTATTTCCTTTCCCATGTTAGGGAAGTTTTCGACTATAATCTCTTCAAATATTTTCTCAGACCGTTTCTTTTTCTCTTCTTTTTCTGGGACTCCTATAATTTGAATGTTGGTTTGTTTAGTGTTTTCCCAGAGGTCTCTGGGATTGTGTTAAATTCTTTTCATTTTTCTTTATTCTGCTCCATGGCAGTTATTTCTACCATTTTGTCTTCCAACTCACTTATTCGTTCTTCTGCCTCAGTTATTCTGTTACTGATTCCTTTTAGTGTATTTTTCATTTCAGTTATTGTATTGTTCATCTGTTTTTTCTTTAGTTCTTCTAGATCTTTGTTAAACATTGGTTGTATTTTCTTAGTCCATGCCTCCTTAGATCCTAGTTTCAGGATTGTCTTTACTATCACTCTGAATTCTTTTTCAGGTAGATTACCTATTTCCTCTTATTTTATTTGGTCTTATAGATTTTTACCTTGCTCCTTCATCTGTGACATATTTTTGCTATCTCATTTTTTTTTTTCTTGAGTGGCATTGTGTTCTTGTTTTACTGGTTGTTTGGCCTGAGGCTTCCAACGCTGGAGTTTGTAGGGTGTTGGGCAGAGCTGGGTCTTGGTGCTGAGATGAGGTGCTCCGTGAAACCTTACTCTGATGAATATTCCTTAGAGTCTGAGGTTCTCTGTTAGTCCAGTGGTTCCGACTCGGAGCTCCCACTGCAAGAGCTTCGGCCCACCCCCAAGCTTGTGAACCAAGATCCCACAAGCTGCCTGGGGTGGCAAAAAAAAAAGAACAATAACAAAGTAAGAAATAAAATTAGACTAGGAAACTAACAGATATATTAGGAAGAATATAAAAATAAAAATGAGTCAACAACTGGAAGTTACATCAGTACCACAATAGTAAAGAAAGAGAAGGGAAAAGAAAAAAAGGGGGGGGAAAGACCTTGGGTGTGGAGGGTGGGGCCTAAGCCAGGGTGAGGTTTGGGTGGCGGTGGGTGGGTGGGGGTGCTATGTTTAGGACACACAGGCTGGAAAAGGCCCTGGGGGCTGTGTGGGGGGGGTGGGGCTTAGGCTCAAGGAACAGAAGCGGTCCAGGTGTGCCCCGCACCCCTGGTCTCAGAGGGCAGGGGACCTCACTTGGGAGCCCAGCAGGCTTCCTGGGCTCAAGTGGGTGGGCCAAACACCCTCCAGTCTTGTCCTGCTCCTCCCGGAGGGCCCCTCCCACCTGCCTCTCCTGTTCTCCCCTCAGCCTCTTTCCTATGACCCAAGGACCAGTATGGGCTTTGGAGGGGGGTACTGGCCTTGGAGCTCAGCAGGCTTCCCAGCCCTAGTGGGCCAGGCGATCACTCACCACTCCTCCTGCTTTTCCCAGAGGGTCCCTCCTGCCTGTCTCTCTTCATCTCCCTGGCCCCAGGGGCAACGATCCTATCTGGCCTCCACTTCTACTCCCTCCTCAGTCCCAACATGTCCTACCCGTTCACTTGGGGGTTCCTCCTGTCTTCTTGGGCATCAGGGTCCCCCAACAGCAGCCAGCAGGTGCCCTAGTTGTTGGGAGACGCTAACTCGGTGTCTCCCCGTACCGCCATCTTGACTCTGCCCCTCTTTCCTGTATTTTTAGGAGGAAGTGCCTGTTTAGCAGAAGTGAAAGTCAAGATTGCTTTTCTGGCTTCATAACTAGGTTTCTTGTTTCGTTTCACTGTGATGTGTTACAGATTTATCTGCATACCTGGATCGCTAATATTTTGAGACTTACCTCTTCTGCTCTTCTTTCATTAGAATCTATACCTTTTCTCTCTTTCACACCCAAGAGTTGTTACCCTCAACAAGTGGTGTTTTGTTCTGACCAGTTTCTCTTCATTGTAGGGTTTTGACTGTTTTTGACATCCCAGGGGGCTAGGTTGCCCCAATACCCCCAGAAGTCTCCCAGTCATTATGACTATCCTAAGTTTGGCCATTTGAGTCTCCACTCTGAATGGAGACCTCTTTTTGAAATGAATTCCCGAGTTTCTTGGCTTTTAGAGCCCACTGGAATTCCCTTTGTATTCCCTTTGCTTATTCCTGCATAGCTGCTGCTGTTCTAGGATCTTGCTGCTGTCAGTGATGTAAGTACCCTTGCTCTTATACTAGGATTCATAGAATAATTTATCACCTTGTTTTGCAGTCTATTCTGTTTATTGCTGCATAACAAATGTGGCCAGAGCTTATTGCCTTTGAACAACAATTTATTATATTTCATGATATTTTGGGGTCATGGATTCAGGCATGACACAGTATGGGTGTCTTATCTCTGTTTCACAGTGTTGCAACCTCAGGTGAGATAACTTGAGTGGTTGTGAGTTGGAACATCTGGGGGCTTGCCAAACATCTTTTTTCTTTCTCTCTCCACATGGCTAACATAGGCTTCCTCGGACTAGAGTGACTCCAAGGTATTTGAAGTTATTACAAAGCAGCTGAAATCTCCCAGAGACGGAGATGGAAGCATCCAGTTCTGTTAAAGGCTGGGCCTGGAAGTGGTGTAGAATCACTTTCACCTACTCTATTATTCAAAGCTGTCACAGGCCAGCCCAGATTCAAGGGCAAGGGTAATAGATCCTGCCTTTTGATGGCAGAAATGTCTAAGAACTGTGGCCTCTTTTAACTCACCATAATATGCTACTCAGTTTTTTAAGAGTAAGAGTTTTATTGATAGAATCCACATATCATACAATTCATCCATTTAAAGTGTACAATTTAATGACTTTTAGTATATGAACAGAGTTATGTGACTTTTGTGCAATCAATTTCAGAACATTTGTCACCCCCCAAATAAATCCTGAACCAATTAGCAGTAGCACCCCATTTCTGTCAGCTTTTTAAACAGGATTGGGGAGATTGAACAAAATGTAACGCCATACCCACCACCATTTTGCTCAAACTTGTGCTAAGATTTTTAAAAAAGGGAATATTTCCAGGCTTCCCTGGTGGCACAGTGGTTGAGAATCCACCTGCCAATTCAGGAGACACGGGTTTGCGCCCTGGTCCGGGAAGATTCCACGTGCCGCGGAGCAACTAAGCCTGCGTACCACAACTCCTGAAGCCCGTGCATCTAGAGCCTGTGCTCTGCAACAAGCGAAGCTACCGCAATGAGAAGCCCACGCACCACAATGAAGTGTAGCCCCCACTCGCTGCAATTAGAGAAAGCCCGCATATGGCAACGAAGACCCAATGCAGCCAAAAATAATAAAACAAATAAAATTTTTAAAAAGAATATTTCTGGTTTCTGAGATATGTATTATTGAAACCAAGGCAAAGATACGATTTTAAAAATACATCAGTAATATGAGATTTTATCTTCCCTATTACCTACCACATGTTATAGGGAACAAATGAAATGATGAAAACAGTTTTAAAAAGTTAAATTCATTCTACATGTATTATTTATTGTAACTTAAATATTAAACACAAGAGGAAAACGAAGTGTTTTGAGAACATTACCCCAGATTTTATATATTTCTCAGTAGTTGTAGTATCAGTCTTCCTGTATTAAATTATAAATATACACATTCCTCACATTCAAAGCAGTGAATTCTAAAAACTTTTCCAGTATGGTGAATGTTCACCCATACAGTTGTTTTCTCTTTTGAACCAATTTGAAAACAATGAACTTAAAAACCTAGAGAATAGAGAAATAGATTTAGAGAGTATGAGTTGTGCAGCAGGGCTTTGGTAATGACCTTGGTCCTCTAGTGCTTCTGCACCTACCTTGCCTTTCTCCTCTATGCCCTCTTCCTCATCCTGGCCTGGACCTCTGCAGCAAGGCTGTCCAGGTCACAGGCTTAGATGAGGCTGTGCCTGACAGCTTTCCTAAATGGGGGTCCACCAGGGGGAGAGAGATGTTTTCCTCACCTGCAGTTGGTGTGATCATATATATCCTGCCAAGTGTGATGCTTTGTCCTAGAGAAACACTGAACAGGACAGGCCACTGGATTAGCAGGTATATACTGGGCCACTCCCGAGCCATCAAGATGTGTGGTTCCTGCCTAATTCTTCTTACTTTTCCTTTGTTTTAAACTGCCCCTGAGTTGCCTGCTAACTAAAGAATTGGATGCTTTTCTCTCCGGGTATATTCTCTGAGACGAGTCAAGTTTGGCAACGGCAGCTGGGGAAGAAAATGGATTTATGGAAAGTTATACCTCCATTGCTATGTAAGGTGAATACAGCATACATTCAGATATGTACTTATTCATTTGAAGAGAGAGGGTCAGTGATACAGTCGTTAGATAAATTATTTGGCTACATTTGGAAGGTGAATTTTTGTTACTGGATTAACATGGAAGTTATTTAGTGTTCTGTCAAATTAGACTTAAAAAACTCCAATAAAACATGAGGGAATGTCTGCTGTGAATGGTCAGCTGAAATTCTCTCTGCAAACCTTATTCTTTGTTTCTCTCATGTTGTAGATGGTCTTGGGCTCAGTATTTCTCTTTACCTCAGTTTCCTTTAAAAATGAGGATAATACTAGTCCCTAAGTCATAGGGTTACATCATACAAGGTGAGGTACAAAACACCTTCTATAAACTTAGTCTTACATAAATGGTAACCACATGGAAGGTGTTATTGTTGACTAGTAAAGCACGTGAGCCCTGAGATGAAGAGTCTTGGGCCTAAACTCCTGTTTCGTAACTTACTGTGTATTTTACAGATGACTTAATCTAAGCCTCAGGGTTTTTTGTTTGTTTTATGTTTTTTTTAATTTAATTTTATTTATTTTTTTATACAGCAGGTTGTTATTAGTCATCAGTTGTATACACATCAGTGTATACATGTCAATCCCAATCTCCCAGTTCATCCCACCACCACCCCCGCCCCCCCGCCACTTTGCCCCCTTGGTGTCCATACGTTTAAACCTCAGTTTTATCTATAAGATGATAAAACCGGTAACTTCTTCATAGGATTGTTGTCAGAATTGAAGGAGATAGTATATGTAAATACTGTAGCCTAGTGCTCATAGATGTTCGCTGTGGTTATTAATAGGATCATTAGTCCTATTAACAAAGATAATGGGAAACAGGATAAGAACATTTATTAATTTCAACAAGATTTAATTGGGATTGTTCTTATCAATTTGTCATTTTATCCTGGAGAGGTCTCCCAAAGATTTGAGCTCCACCCCCACCCCCCCACCCCCATCTCCAGGCTTATTTCTGTCCTTATCACATGTGAATATGGTTTTCTTTGCTACATTATGGGCTTAAATTCTGGAGTAGTAAAAGACCAGTAGGTGAAAAAAGGATTATCTGTTTATTCTTCTGTCAACCTGTGCTACGTTAAACACTACCCTCAGGGGAACTGAGCTTGTTAGATGCACCAGAATAGAGGCCAAGGTATTTGCTTTATCTCCACCCCTGGCCCCAGCACACTTCTGGCCACTGAACCTGCAAGAGTCTGGACCCTTGGCCCAGACAGGATTCAATTCCCAGAAGGAAGAGGTGGCCTCCTGCCACTGACCTAGAATTGTGGCATTGTAACGTTCTATCATTTGATCTTCTGATTGCTCTCAGCCACGTTGTGATCACTTTGCGCTGGACACTCATTACTGCAGTGTGGTTTCATCTGTTTCATACCACTGACCTAAGTCCTCTTCAAAACAGACCATAATGTCAGAATTCAGTTTTTAATTCAATATTAAGGACCGATTTCATAGCTGCGTCGAAGCTAATTTGAACTCCTCTATCTGTAAAAGAATCTGTAGATAACTAGAAAGATAGTTCTTTATTTTACTTTTGTTTAAGTGCTCAATGTATGTGTTTCAAAAGGCCTCTACATTCAGATATATAAAGAACTAGCTTGTTCATTTCTTATAAATGATCTGATCTTTGTCACAAGCTACTGACGGGGTTAAAACAGTCCCCTTCAGTTGTATGTTCAGATTTTCAGAATGCTGTTTCCTCCTCATATTTCCCCCTAAGATGGAGTCTGGGTATACAGAGATGCTCACTGTCTCCGCTGGCTTCAGAGAAAGGGCCACAGCTCTGTGTGTCCTTGTGCTGTTCTCGGGATCTTTATTGAATTCTGCAGCAACGACATCCCTTAACAGCCTGTCACATCTTGATTCGTTGGCATCCTCTGCTGAGGTTTGAGGATGAAGGACATGGGGTCTCTCCTCTCTCGGCTTGGACAGGACCTATGGTCCTGTCAGCTGTCTTGATCCCACCTTAGCTCTTCCAAGTACGTTGGCTGCCAATGAGGTCTGGCCGTGATTCCCTTTTACCTCCAGCCTGTGTGGTCTGCAGCCCTCAGATACAGGTGTCGATGTCCTGTTTGTCATCCCATCAGTTAATTACAAGACATCCCATCAGTTACCTTCCACAGCTGTCCTTAAGGCATATGAGAATTTCTGGATTCTTTCCATGCCACGAGAGCCAAGCTGCAGAGCTAAACGCAGGCCCTTTCTCTGCATAACAACGCTATGCCATTGGCTTTATTCTGAAAGAGCTTCCCTAGGTTGGCTGGTCTCCTCCCCAAAGTGGCAAAACGAAAGTGGGGGAGAAGCCCTCCTAAGCTACTGAGAACGGAGGAGTAAGATTTTTCTTAGCTCCTGATTAATGGATGTAGACTATTTTCTTTCCCTCCCAATGAAAGAAAGGCACCCTGAGTTTTGAATCTCCTGTTAGCACACCCTGCCACTCATTATTTCTTTTTGAAGTCATCTACTGTCTGTATTTCACTTCTCATTTCCCGAAAAACTGAGCTCCTGTGTCAATTTTTTCCTCCTATACAAGTACTGTCATAATTCCTGGTGATGTCAACATCTAAAGTTCATGCAATATCCTGACCTCTCATGTCCTTGGCCTTATGTCCTCCAATGATACTGGCCCTATATCTACCACTCTTGTTTATAGCCTAGATTTTGTGATTATTATTAACTACATCCCTTCTATCATTATAATCTCTTGCTTCCCATTCTCTGACCACCACTTCCTGCCTTTCCAGCTGACTCCCTTTAATAGTCCAACTCAACAATCCTTTTACAATCAAGGACTTATAATTAGCTTATCTATCACTTTTCCATGTCCTTAACTCAGCAAATGCCCCACACCTTTATTTATACAAATTTATACAATGACTATTTCATGTTTCATAGTTAGAATCATTCCTTTGCTATAAAACCTCAGCTCCCTTTATCTCTCTTGTTTTACTCTACTGCCTGACAGAATCACAACTATAGTCAAATCCAACTGTCTGCCTAATGTGTGCCCATATCTGAAAAGCCAAACATGGCTGGAGAAAAACTTACCATCATGCTCACTGGTCTTGTTGTGAATTTATAACTAACCTCAAGTGGGTTCTAATGAAGCCTAATAGCCATATTATATTTCCCAAGTGTACTCACTCTCTCAGTCTTTAGCTAACTTCTCAGACCTTTTTCTTTATTCTAAAACTTCTATCATCTCTTCCCTCATCATCATTCTCGGCTGATGATGATACAATGAAAGCAATCAGAAGAGCCTTTGCCTCTGTTTACTCAGTCTAATCTCTCTACCTATGTCAGTGCTCACGTATTCTGCCTTAATACCTTTTTTTCTTCCAGTTTTATTCAGATACAGTTCATATTACAGCACTGTAAGTTTAAGGTATACAGCATAATGATTACCTTACATACATCATAAAATGATGACCACAGTAAGTTTAGTGAACATCCATCATCTCATACAGATACAACATTAAAGAAATAGAAAAAAAACATATTTTTTCTTGCTATGAGAACGCTCAGGATTTATTCTCTTAACAACTTTCATATATATCATACAGCAGTGTTCATTATCTTGTCATGTTGTACATGACATTTCTAGTTCTTATTTATCTTAAAACTGGAAGTTGGTACTTTATTGACTGCCTTCGTCCAATTCCTCTTCTCCCCTCCCCCACCTCTGGTAACCACAGATCTAATCTCTTTTTAATAAGTTTGTTTTTGAAGTATAATTGACCTTCAACACTATGTTAGTTCCTGGTACACAACATAGTGATTCATTATTTCTGTACATTTCAAAATGATCACCATGATAAGTCTAGTTACTATCTTAAATCCTTTGTGTGAATGAATTGTCTAAATTCCTAGCAAAGGAAACCCATCTATTTGTACACAAGATCTCATGCCCTTATCCTCTTAAGAACTTCCCTAGAAATTCTCTTATTCTATTCTTGCATCATCAGACTTCATTGAACTTTTCCATGAGCATACGGTAGTTTATTTTAACAAAACAAACCAACTGCTTCTACTTCTTCCAGCTACTACCTCTGTTTCCTTTCACTTATATCAAAGCTTCTAAAAAGATCTAGCTCTGTGCATCGACTGCAATTCTTTTTTTTTTTTTCTGTTAGACTGAACCTATTCCGGTCAGATTTTATTTTATACCCAGGACAATTTTAAGAGTGTTTGTGGAGGTCTCCAATGATCTCCAAGTTGCTAAATCCAGTGGCATTTTTTAGTCCTCATCTTATCTGATCTTTCTACAGGATTTGAAACAGTTAGTTATTCCCTTATCCTTGCAATACTTTCTTGCTTTGGTTCCCAAGATATTACACGTTTGTCTACCTCATATCTCAATGGCTGCTCCATTTGAGTCTCCTTTGCTGGTGCATCTTAATCTCTCAAACTTCTCCAACCTCCAGGGCTGAGTTGTTTGACCTTTTCTCCATCTGTAGAGAGTCCCTTGGTGATATCATCCTACCTAGTGGCCTTAAGTGCCATCTATGTGCTGGCAGCTCTCAAATTTATATATCTTGGGCCAAGACCTTCTTCTTGACTTCATAATCATACATCCAAAGGCTGACTCATTGTTTGTATGTCTTATAGACCATTCAAAATTAACATTATTTATATCTCACCCTGAACTTTTTCTCTTGTTGTTCCCATCTCAAAATCAACATCCTCCTTTTACTTCTTAAAAGTAACTTAGATTCATCTTCGGCTCTTCTCTTTCTCTTATTATACATGTCCAATCTGGCAGTACATCAAACAGGCTCAACCTTAAAATTACTTACTGAATACAGGAAACTTAAACCACCTCCGCTGCCATCATCGTGCTTCAGGCCACATTTCCATGCTTTTGGCAGCAGCCTCCTAGCTGGTTTTCCCATTCATATCCTTGACTCTCCAATCCTATTTACGGTGAAACTGCCCGATTGAGACTGTGAAAACACATAGATCACTATTCTGTATGGTGCTGGAGTGGTGGATATATGACGCTATATGTTTATTAAAATCCATATGAAAAACATTTCACTCTATGCAAATTCAAAAAACAAAACAATAAAAATAAAAACGCAGATTGTCACTCGTGTCTCCAAAGTTTGAGCCGAAGTCCTTACAATGGCCTCCAAGTTCATTCTGCTTCAGTCAATACTGAACGCTTCATGTCTTCAAACACATAAGATATGCTCTAGTTTCAGGATCCTTACACCATAGTCAAACAATGTATATCCTAATGTTGCTAGTTTAAAAAGTTTGTTTTTATATTTGGCCTCAAATGTGGTCAGGTTTTATAAATGGTCAAGGGACATTTAAAAACGAGTATTGTTTCTTTGCAAGTCTACGCATAAATCTCTAAAACCCAACTTATTAATTATATTATTACCAGTCATTATCTCCATATGGTCATTTTACTTTTGACTAATTAATCTGTCACATACTGAGAAAGGAGGATTAAAATACTGCACAACACCTAAATACTGTCTAGCATGATCAGTACTGGAGCAAATCAAAAAATCCAACATGTCTGTTAAGACAGGGGATAAAGAAAAAAATATACAGAAGACCTTTTATTTTGACTTAAATAAAACACGGATAGACATTTAGTCGCTAATCTTTTGATGAAGAGCCGAAGTCTCTTAGAGTACGGGCCCTACATTGGAGTTCTATTATTTGTCTGGTTTAAACCACACCCATTGTGTAAGGTCGATCACTTTTAATTGTAGATTTTTAAAGTGGAATGAGAGTTTAGAGACATTTTTGAAAGTGATTTGAGTGTAGAATAATGTGTAGGTTTTTTCGGTTAATGTCTGATCTTCCAATAACTTAAATTTGTGTCCCCACACCTAATTTGACAGGAATTTTTAGAGAGTCACACTGTTGGAGGCTTTACAAACCGTTGTTTTAGTTAAGTATAAACTCTATTTTCACGTTTTAATACATGCTATTTAATACATAATATCGGGTCCAATGTCAACATCAAGTACAACAGATGTAACCACGTTTGGGAACAGATAGGACTGACCCTTGGTAAGCATACAACTCGATTTGTGGGAGTAGAAAGGTATGAGCATGCAGTGGGGGTCAATCCATTGGTGGATGGTGGTGGTCAGTGTTTAGACTCCTATGGATATGTCGTGTATTTTGCAGAGGAATAGAAATTGTCAGTTAATCTAGAGAGTCAGTTACGAGAGCTCTTACTGCATTATTATGTTTCTGTTAATGTTAACTTTTATTTCCAACCCTTTTCTTTTTGCTTTATGTTTTATGCTTTATTTGATGCATAAAAGTTGATGACAGTATAGCCTTTGCGCATTGTCCTTTTGTTCATAAAAGTAACATTCTTTGTTCCTTTGAAGCTTTTACCTTAAACTTGAAATTGTCTCTTAGAGCTATTGCAATCTGTTTTTTTGATACTCCTTACCTCTTTGTTTTTTCTTTTATGGCCAGAGTTCCTTTATTTTTTCTCTTCTGTAATTTGGAAGGCCTCCAAATTGATAGAGATCGATATTAAGACTTGAAAAACCTTTCTGGATTCTGTATTACTCAAGATACCAACTTCAATAACAATCAGCTTCTCTTCTATAAGATGAAGTGTTGGCAAACTTCCAGTTACTTCAATTTCTTGTTTAACTTACATCTTAACTTATACATATATATATTTAAATTTTTAGATACTGAATTTTTTTTTAATTGGAGTATAGTTGCTTTCCAATGTTGTTAGTTTCTGCTGTACAGCAAAGTGAATCAGCTATATGTAAACATACATCCCCTCTTTTTTGGATTTCCTTCCCATTTTGGTCACCACGGAGCACTGAGTAGAGCTCCTTGTGCTATACAGTAGGTTCTCATTAGTTATCTATTTTATACATAGTATCAATAGTGTATATATGTCAATCCCAATCTCCCAATGGCAGATCTAATTAGAGTTTCTCCAGTAGAACATCAGCCCTACAAAAACTCATGAAGAAAACCTGCAACATAAAAGTGAAACTAAACATAACATGCAAAAGTACAGATGCAAAAGTATGCTTTTGAAGCTACATTAAAGGCAGCAGAAGAAAATTTTAAGCATACATACAATGGATAAAACAATAAGATCCTACTGTATAGCACAGGAAACTATATTCAATATCCTGTAATAAACCATAATGGAAAAGAATATGAAAAAGAATGTTTATATGTATAACTGAATCACTTTTCTGTATAGCAGAAACTAACACAACATTGTAAATCAACTCTACTTCAGTAAAATAAATTAAAAAAAGAAAACTTTAAACAAAAACTGCTTTGCTAATATTTTAATAACTTACAAATAAATCTCTATAAAAGTTACTATCACCATACCTTTATCCATATAGTTGAGAAAGTTTGTATACTCATTCAGCCAGTAATTGGTCTTAAAGGATTCCTCTACTCTGTCAATTCTTGCATATTTTATAAATGCAATTAAATGTATACTACTTTCATTGTAATAAAAAAAAACCTGCTTTGGTCTCTCAAGGAAATAAACAGACTCAATGAGTGATAAGCCAATAAACTTACATAAAACGGAGTATGATAGGGTTAAGTCAAAAAAAATTTTTAATCTCTAAAGAGTTTTAAGTGGTATTGGAAGCTATATAAGCTTAGAAGCTATTGAAAAGAGCAGTAGAATCAACAATGTCAAAAATCTAGTCACCACTTTGGATGAGAGGCTTTAAAATTCACCCAACATTTGTGGTGACTTTGTTTCTGTAAGGTTTGCTCTTAATATCTGTTGAAATGACTAAACTAAGGGCCAGTGTTCCCGACTTTGTTTTCTTTTCATTCTGTCCTCAATTCCAGAATTTGGCGGTGGAGTTGGGCTCTGTGTAATCCTTCTACTTGGTTTTTCAGCTTGCTCAGTTGAGGGCGTGCTACATCCCTCATCCTTCTGGGGACGTGGTCGAATACCTTCATTGTAAATCCCCCTTCATGGCCTTAGAGTCCTGTGAGGAAGGGAACAGTGGTACATCTCGTGTCTTTCTCATAGCAGCACAATTCCTCCAGCCTTTACTGCTTCAAATTAAAGCAGTTTGACAATTGTCTTTGTTTACTTTTTGCAGCACTACTCTGTTTTTGCTGGTTTGTTTAAAGGAGTTGTTCATCAGCCCATATTTTCTTTTGTTCTGTCTGCATTATATCTTGCAGGCATTCCTATGTTGGGGTTTGGTACCATCCCTTGTTATTAGTGTTCTTGTGTCTCTCTGGTTATCACAATTGGTTTCTGGCTTGGGGAATTGGAATAGCCTCATTGATTTCTAGTGCGTTATCTTTTCTAGAAGACACCTTCAATAGGAATTTTGTTGCTATCTATACATTATTTTTATTCATCCTCCTCCTTCACCCATTTCATTAACTGATTAACCTTTCACCCATTTCATTAACTGATTAACCTAAATGTTCTCTTCTTTTCTCCTTAACACCTAACTCCTCTAGATTTCTTGTAGAGAGTCACCTCAAGCTGGTGACTTTGTTTCTTTGTCTACTTTTGAATGTATCATGACCACCAACCCATTGAATAAGCACTATTGAGGGAAATGATGTCCTACAATGAAATCATGAAGCACAGTGCTTGCCATGTGGGACTTTCTCAATAAATGTGAGTTCCAGTCCCCTACTCTTCCCACGTGGTTTTGTTCTCTAGTTCCTCCCTGGTTCTCTACATCCTGAAAATAATTGCTGACTAATTCTCTCTAAACATAGCTCTCTTGTTACTTACCTCTCTTGGGACAAAACCACCAACAAAGTATGTAGTCAATAATTGTTTCTGCTTCTTCATCCTTTACTTGATTTCTCTATACATTTCCAGATGATATATAGCCAGACCAGTTATAAGAATAGAATAGATACTCAGGAACAGAATTCACTAATAAAGTAGGAATAATCTTTGCCTGTTTGATTACTGTATTATTCTGTATCACTACTTAACCCTCCGTGGCATCTGTCTTCCTTCCACTCTTCCTTATGTCTTAGGAGGAGGGGTTGAGAATACCTAAGAAATACTGAAACTATTATTTTGAAAAGAAAATCCCATGGAAAATGGAAAGTAATATTTGCTTGACATTTTGGGGATTCATCTGAGATTTCTTTTGAATCTGTGTGAAATATTTTCTGCCATTTTTGAATTATGTGTGGAAAGGAAAAGATATTCTTTAAAAAGTGTACTGAGGCTTTAAAAAATTCTGTATTTATGCAGAAGGCAATTAGCAGTTAGATATTTCAAAATTGCTTTAGGAAAGAAAATTAATCTGGAGTTAAAGAGAAATGATGCAGCATCTTATAAAAGATTAAGTAATAATGTCTTTGTTAGCAATAAACTATATCTTAGGTTAACAATCTGCGTGCCCCAGTTAATGTTGAAACTGTTGAAAGAAGTCATAAGACTCAACTTAGATCAGAACAAATTATAGAATGAGTCAGAAAAGGGATCTTGCTTTGCTAGTTAGAAATGCATATACTCCAAAGTGTTCTTCCTTTCAAAAGTTCTTCCTTTTCAGTGTGAAGGATTATTTTTTCAATGATTTCTTTGATATCTAAGCTCAACTACTTTTACTGCAATTTAAAACTTTTTCCTATACTATCGTACTTATGTGGAATTGGAGACGTCATTTGACTCCAGTAGTTGCTGTCTTCCCAATCAATGGATGCATTTAAAGGAACCTGAGACGAATACCACACAAAATGCCTTTGCATAGGACTTCTATTCTTCTCTTCTGGTTACAATTGGAAATTATTTTTTCTTCCTTCCTCTACTATCTCCCTCTTACTTTAGAAACTTCTTTCTTATGTAGTTTAATACGGATAACCACATTTATCACAGGGAAGAGTTCAAATTAACTGCAGAATAATTTTTGTCAGGGATATGGACTTCATAAAATCATTACTACATATTGATCATGATTTTTATTTATTTTGAAGTATGCCTTTAAATTTTTCCAAAAAGCATCTGTATGGACATACCAGTAAATTCTACATGTTTATGTTCTATCCTTAAATTATCAAACATTTTAGAAAAATACCAGAAAGACATGTTCCAAAAGTTAAAAGCAAAACCACTGCAGGTTTCATTAGTGAGTATTACTGCCTCTGATTTTGGAGATTTCAAGCAAAAGATACTGTATTACAGGGTCTGGTGGTAACAGAAGCAAATCTAAGTGTCTGTTCATTGTAGTTACATGATCATAGTGAAATTTAAGAATTTAAGTCTATGGGCTTTGTGTAAAATATATTTGAAAATGAAATTAATGTGTTGAGAAAATATTTGTAGTTATATATTCTGTTGTATCATGATACAAGATTTTTAACAAGTACTATTTTAATGACGACTTAAAATAGCTTGTGTGTTTGGACATCTGCTAAAATCTCTTTAATGAAAGAAGACTTTACTCGTGTCGTACAGAATTTCTTCCTGCTCAGCATCTTTTTCTGTTCTTGTGGTAATACAATATTTCATGGGAGAAACTCGTTAAGATTCAGGTTGAGGTCATTGACCCTCAGCAACCACAGGTGGTATACATGCCTTAGGTCTGGGCAACCAGAGCATTGTATTCTGTGCTCCTTACAAGCTATAGTGATTCATTCAGAGGTGGACCCGTGGCCCAAGAACAAGCTCTCCCTAGGACATTTTTGGAACTAGAGATGAAGAGTGGGGACACTTCTTGCCTGAGATTGCAAGTATAAAAAAACGTTAATTATGAAATTTGGCAGGGGAAGTTTGCCACCCATTGGAAGAGGAAAACAGAGTGATCGTTCCAGTGGCTTTGTTTGAAAGCTGGGTCAAATCCACCGACTTCATGGTTATACATAATAATATATTCTCTACTGCTTTTTTTTTTAAGTTGTTGCTGTTTTGCTTGAATTAAGTTTGTTTCTTTCACTTGCATTGATGAAGTTCTGAGTAGTACAAAAAATGGCCAGCATAGCATAATGGTTAAAGAATTCAGACTCTGGAGCAGATGGGCTTAGTTTGAATTCCAGCTCTTCACTCAAGAGCTGTGTGACCTTGGCCAAGTCACTTAACTTCTCTTCCTCTGTTTCCTCACCTGTAAAATAGACATAATCATAGTACTGACCTCAGAGGGTTGTTACGATTTTGATAGTTTCTATATATAAAGTGCTGGCGAGAGTTCCTGGCACATAGTATGTACTGCATAATATTTGTTAAATAAATATGAGTCATGTTGAATAAGTAGGTTCTTCATATTATAGGAGGGTTGACATTAAGTTATCTTTGATTTTGTGATCCATTTAAAAAGGGCAGAGAATATGCATAGAATGCTGCAGTTTTTTGCTGTTGGTAGCCAGATTACTCATTATCATGATAAAATTTAGGCTCAGCACAATCTATAATGATTATTTTGGTTTATCAAATATTCTATTTTTAAAGGATCACTTTTGTTACTTTAGTGGGCCATTTGGGTATAAGACTTGGGGCACCAGCTAAAAAGACTGTTTCACTTCATGAACATTAGTTTTCTCAGTCCTTTGAATTAAAGCAAGTTTCTGACAGCTCTAAAATCTGGCAGAGATATGCTTAAAAATTAAAAGTCACGTCCTTGACACGTAACATGCACTAATACAAATACTCTCTGCCTCTGTTACTGGTCCACCATAGTGCGTTTGATCCATTCTGCCGTGAAGAATCTGCTCAAGCATTTTGAAGAGAAGCATATTGTGGTGAAGACTTGAAGGAGCAAAGTCCCTCTCTTTCAGTGTACACACTTTCTTAAGTTATAACTATGGGTTCTTTATTTTTTACATATCCTTTGACTTTAACATTTTTAATAAATAAGAGAAATGTGATTGCAAATATATATTTTTTGAAACTGAGAGAACTCAAGTTTTTAGTTTGCTGTTTTTTCATGGTTTCAGTTGAAGTAATTAAAGTTTATTAAATAAAGCTAGTGAAGTCACATTACAAACCTTTTTTTTTGTTAAGTCCACATTTTTTTTGAGGTATAGTTGATCTACAATATTAAATAAGTTTTAGGTATATAACATAGTGATTCACAATTTTAAAGGTAATATTCCATTTTTAGTTACTATAAAATATTGGCTATATTCCCAGTTTTGCACAATATATCCTTATAGCTGTTTTTTTTTTTAGTGGGTGCATTGTGCCTTGGGACACTTTTTTATTTTATTTTTTTAACATCTTTATTGGAGTATAATTGCTTTACAATGGTGTATTAATTTCTGCTGTATAACAGAGTGAATCAGCTATACATAAACGTATATCTCCATATCTTCTCCCTCTTGTGTCTCCCTCCTACCCTCCCTATCCCACCCCTCTAGGCGGACACAAAGTACCGAGCCGATCTCCCTGTGCTATGCGGCTGCTTCCCACTAGCTATCTGTTACACACTTGATAGTGTATATATTGCCACTCTCTCACTTCGTCCCAGCTTAACCTTCCCCCCGCCCCATGTCCTCAAGTCCATTCTTTATGTCTGCATCTTTATTCCTGTCCTGCCGCTAGGTTCTTCAGAACCATTTTTTTTTTAGATTCCATACATATGTGTTAGCATATGGTATTTGTTTTTATCGTTCTGACTTACTTCACTCTGTATGACAGACTCTAGGTCCATCCACCCCACTACAGATAACTCAATTTCATTTCTTTTTATGGCAGAGTAATATTCCATTGTACATATGGGCCACATCTTCTTTATCCATTCATCTGTCAATGGACACTTAGGTTGCTTCCATTTCCTAGCTATTGTAAACAGAGCTACAGTGAACACTGTGGTACATGACTCTTTTTGAATTATGGTTTTCTCAGGGTATATGCTCAGCAATGTGATTACTGGGTCATATGGTAGTTCTATTTTTAGTTTTTTAAGGAACCTCCATACTGTTCTCCATAGTGGCTGTATCAATTCATAGTCCCACCAACAGTGCAAAGGGTTCCCATTTCTCCACACCGTCTCCAGCATTTATTGTTTGTAGATGTTTTGATGATGGCCATTCTGACTGGTATGAGGTGATACCTCATTGTACTTTTGATTTGCATTTCTGTTATGATTAGTGATGTTGAGCATCCTTTCATGTGTTTGTTGGCAATCTGTATATATTCTTTGGAGAAATGTCTGTTTAGGACTTCTGCCCATTTTTGGATTGGGTTGTTTGTTTTTTTCATATTGAGCTGCATTACCTGCCTGTATATTTCGGAGATTAATCCTTTGTCAATTGCTTCGTTTGCAAATATTTTCTCCCATTCTGAGGGTTGTCTTTTCATCTTGTTTATGGTTTCCTTCACTGTGCAAAAGCTTTTAAGTTTCATTAGGTCCCATTTCGTTTTGTTTTTATTGTCTTTACTCTAGGAGGTGGGTCGAAAAGGATCTTGCTGTGATGTATGTCATAGAGTGTTCTACCTAAGTTTTCCTGTAAGAGTTTTATAGTGTCTGGCCTTACATTTAGGTCTTTAATCCATTTTGAGTTTATTTTTGTGTATGGTGTTAGGAAGTGTTCTACTTTCATTCTTTTGCATGTAGCTATTCAGTTTTCCCAGCACCACTTATTGAAGAGGCTGTCTTTTCTCCATTGTGTATTCTTGCCTCCTTTATCAAAGATAAGGTGACCATATGTGCGTGAGTTTATCTCTGGGCTTTCTATGCTGTTCCATTGATTTATATTTCTGTTCTTGTGCCAGTACCATACTGTCTTGATTACTGTAGCTTTGTAGTATAGTCTGAAGCCAGGGAGCCTGATTACTCCAGCTCCATTTTCCTCTCTCAAGATTACTTTGTCTATTCGGGGTCTTTTGTGTTTCCATAAAAATTGTGAAGTTTTTTGTTCTAGTTCTGTGAAAAATGCCGTTGGTAGTTTGATAGGGATTGCAATGAATCTGTAGATTGCTTTGGGTAGTACAGTTGTTTTCACTATGTTGATTCTTCCAATCCAAGAACATGGCGTATCTTTCCATCTGTTTGTATCATCTGTAATTTCTTTCAGTAGTGTCTTATAGTTTTCTGCATAGAGGTCTTTTGTCTCCCTAGGTAGGTTTATTCCTAGGTATTTTATTCTTTTTGTTGCAATGGTAAATGGGAGTGTTTCCTTAATTTCTCTTTCAGATTTTTCATCATGAGTGTATAGGAATGCAAGGGATTTCTGTGCATTAATTTTGTATCCTGCTACTGTATCAAATTCATTGATTAGCTGTAGTAGTTTTCTAGTAGCATCTTTGAGATTCTCTATGGAGTGACAGCTTTACCTTTTCTTTCCGTTTTGGATCCCTTTTATTTCTTTTTCTTCTCTGATTGCTGTGGCTAAAACTTCCAAAACTATGTTGAATAACAGTGGTGAGAGTGGGCAACCTTGTCTTTTTCCTGATCTTAGTGGAAATGGTTTCAGTTTTTCACCATTGAGGACGATGTTGGCTGTGGGTTTGTCATATATGGCCTTTATTATGTTGAGGAAAGTTCCCTCTGTGCCTACTTTCTGCAGGGTTTTTATCATAAATGGGTGGTGAATTTTGTTGAA
Organism: Tursiops truncatus; assembly: GCF_011762595.2. Classification (NCBI taxonomy): domain Eukaryota; kingdom Metazoa; phylum Chordata; class Mammalia; order Artiodactyla; family Delphinidae; genus Tursiops; species Tursiops truncatus. The sequence continues at coordinate 52,168,107 of NC_047042.1, forward strand.
AGCTTTCTTTGCATCTATTGAGATCATATGGTTTTTCTCCTTCAATTTGTTAATATGGTGTATCACGTTGAGAGATTTGCATATATTGAAGAATCCTTGCATTCCTGGAATAAACCACACTTGATGATGGTGTATGATCCTTTTAATATGCTGTTGGATTCTGTTTGCTAGTATTTTGTTGAGGATTTTTGCATCTATGCTCATCAGTGATACTGGCCTGTAGTTTTCTTTCTTTGTGACATCCTTGTCTGGTTTTGGTATCAGGGTGATGGTGGCCTCGTAGAATGAGTTTGGGAGTGTTCCTCCCTCTGCTATATTTTGGAAGAGTTTGAGAAGGATAGGTCTTAGCTCTTCTCTAAATGTTTGATAGAATTCACTTGAATTCTGTGAATTCACAGAAGCCATCTGGTCCCTGGCCTTTTTTGTTGGCAGATTTTTAATCACAGTTTAAATTGCAGTGTGATTGGTCTGTTTACATTTTGTATTTCTCTGTGGCTCAGGCTCAGGAGGTTGTGCTTTTCTAAGAACTTGTCCTTTTTATTGGAATACAGTTGCTTATAGTAATCTCTCATGATCCTTTGTATTTCTGCGGTGTCAGGTGTTACGTCTCCTTTTTCATTTCTAATTCTATTCATTTGAGTCTTCTCCCTTTTTTCCTTGATGAGTCTGGCTAGTGGTTTATCAATTTTGTTTATCTTCTCAAAGAACCACCTTTTAGTTTTACTGTTAGCTCTTGTTTCCTTCACTTCTTCATTTATTTCTGACTTGACTTTTATGATTTCTTTCCTTCTGCTAACTTTTGGGTTTTTTGTTCTTTCTCTAATGGCTTTAGGTGTAAGGTTAGGTTTTTTATTTGAGATGTTTTTTGTTTCTTGCGGTAGGTTTGTATTGCTATAAAGTACCCTCTTAGAACTGCTTTTGCTGCATCCCATAGGTCTTGGGTCGTTGTGTTTTCACTGTCATTTGTTTGTAGGTATTTTTTGATTTCCTCTTTGATATCTTCAGTGATCTCATGGTTACTTAGTAGTATATTGTTTGACATCCATGTGTTTATATTTTTTACAGATTTTTTCCTGTAATTGATATCTAGTCTCATAGTGTTGTGGTCAGAAAAGATACTTGATATGATTTCAATTTTCTTAAATTTACCAAGGCTTGACTTTTGACCCAGAATATGATCTATCCAGCAGAATGTTCCATGAGCACTTGAGAAGGAAGTGTATTCTGTTGTTTTTGGATGAAATGTCCTATAAATATCAATTAAGTCCATCTTGTTTAATGTATCATTTAAATCTTGAGTTTCCTTATTTATTTTCATTTTGGATGATCTGTCCATTGGTGAAAGTGGTGAGTTAAAGTCCCCTACTATGATTGTGTTACTGTCAATTTCCCCTTTTATGGCTGTTAACATTTGCCTTAAGTATTGAGGTGCTCCTATGCTGGGGGCATAAATATTTACAATTGTTATATCTTTTTCAATTGATCCCTTGATCGTTATGTGGTGTCCTTCTTTGTGTCTTGTAACAGTCTTTATTTTAAAGTCTATTTTGTCTGATATGAGAATTGCTACTCCAGCTTTCTTTTGATTTCCATCTGCATGGAATATCTTTTTCCATCCCCTCACATTCAGTATGTGTCCCATGTCTGAAGTGGGTCTCTTGTAGACAGCATATATATATGGGTCTTGTTTTTATATCCATTCAGCCAGTCTGTGTCTCTTGGTTGGAGCATCTAATCCATTTACATTTAAGAAAATTATTGATATGTATGTTCCTATTACCAGTTTCTTAACTGTTTTGGGTTTGTTTTTGTAGGGCTTTTCCTTCTCTTGTGTTTCATGCCTAGAGGAGTTCCTTTAGCATTTGTTGTAAAGCTCGTTTGGTGGTGCTGAATTCTCTTAGCTTTTCCTCGTCGCTAAAGCTTTTAATTTGTCTGTCAAATCTGAATGAGATCCTTGCTGGGTAGAGTAATCTTGGTTGTAGGTTTTTCCCTTTCATCACTTTAATTATGTCCTGCCACTCCCTTCTGGCTTGCAGAGTTTCTGCTGAAAGATCAGCTCTTACCCTTATGGGGATTCCCTTGTATGTTATTTGTTGATTTTCCCTTGCTGCTTTTAATATTTTTTCTTTGTATTTAATTTTTGATAGTTTGATTAACATGTGTCTTGGCATGTTTCTCCTTGGATTTATCCTTATGGGACTCTCTGTGCTTCCTGGACTTAATTGACTATTTCCTTTCCCATATTAGAGAAGGTTTCAACTATAATCTCTTCTAATATTTTCTCAGACCCTTTCTTTTTCTCTTCTTCTGGTGCTCCTATAATTCTAATGTTGGTGTTTTTAATGTTGTCCCAGAGTCTCTGAGACTGTCCTCAATCCTTTTCATTCTTTTTTCTTTATTCTGTTCTGCAGTATTTTTTTCCACTATTTTATCTTCCAGGTCACTTATCCATTCTTCTGCCTCAGTTATTCTACTATTGATTCCTTCTAGAGAATTTTTAATTTCATTTATTGTGTTATTCATCATTGTTTGTTTGCTCAGTAGTTCTTCTAGGTCCTTGTTAAACGTTTCTTGTATTTTCTCCATTCTATTTCCAAGATTTTTTATCATCTTTACTGTCATTACTCTGAATTCTTTTTCAGGTAGAGTGCCTATTTCCTCTTCATTGGTTAGGTCTGGTGGGTTTTTACCTTGCTCCTTCATCTGCTGTGTGTTTTTCTGTCTTCTCATTTTGCTTCACTTACTGTGTACTGTGTTTGGGGTCTCTTTTCTGCAGGCTGCAGGTTTGTAGTTCCCATTGTTTTTGATGTATGCCCCCAGCGGGTTAGGTTGGTTCAGTGGGTTGTGTTGGCTTCCTGGTGGAGGGGACTGGTGCCTGTGTTCTGGTGGATGAGGCTGGATTTTGTCTTTCGAGTTGGCAGGACTGCATCCAGTGGTGTGTTTTGGGGTATCTATGAACTTATTATGACTTTAGGCAGCCTCTCTGCTAATGGGTGGGGTTGTCTTCCCATCTTGCTAGTTGTTTGGCGTAGGGCGTCCAGCACTGGAGCTTGCCGGTCATTGAGTGGAGCTGCGTCTTGATGTTGAGATGGAAATCTCCGAGAGAGCTTTTGCCATTTGATATTAACGTGTAGCTGGGATGTCTCTGGTGGGCTCATGTCCTGAACTTGGCTCTCCCACCTCAGAGGCTTAGGCCTGACACCCGGCTTGAACACCAAGACTCTGTCAGCCGCCCAGCTCACTCTGGGCTTTTATTTCGATGATGTGGCTCTGCAGAGCTTGGGCCACTTTGCTGGGAGTTGGCCAAGGAGAAGCATGAGGGTTCTGAGCGTCTTGAAAATGCAAAACCAGCGTGGCGGCCTCCCTCTATTCCAGGAAGTGCTGAAGCCTCCCCAAGATGAGTGGGGTAAAACCTAAGGTGCTGTGGGAGCCGCCGTCCTCGTGGAGAAGAATCTGAACCCAGCCCTTGTGCACCTGCATGTACTGGGTTCTGCCCCTGACTCCACACCTTTTAAAAAAAAGAAAAAAAAAAGTAATCATTTTATGTCCACAGGTAGGAAGCAGTGTAGCTTTGGAGATACTAATCATTGCATTTCATGTCATGATTAATACATTTACATTCTCTGCTGCACTTTATCTAATAATGTATGTATGCAGCATGTTTACCCTTTGCATGCATATTGTAGCTCTTACGGTATATTATGCACAGGCAGTTAGTTCCATTTATTGTTTTAGGGCTTATGATGACATCATGCTACTGTAAAATGAAAAACTAGTAGTCATGCTCAGAGATATTGGAGTCTTTATTAAAAGACAAGCCTGGTCCTGGTCTTAACTTTTGCTGGGCTGGAGGTGCAACTAAAAATAGAGGTTGACATAACATATATCTAAAGATTTAAAAGTTACAAATGAAGCTAACAAAATTATAAGAAAATATGTGCTATCTTCCTACCTTGATGAACAGGTCTTCACAATAAATCACAAGACCAGTTAGAACTTGAAATTCTGGGAATACTTGGAGCTTCCTAGGGAAAGCCAGAGATACGGCCTATGGCTTCTTACTTATCCCACCAGGCACTCCATCCCGAATCACAGGGTGCCTGGTGCCTTGTGCCCAGGTGTGTACACTGCAGTCCCCATCGGCAAGCTTCATGTATAGCTGCCCCTTGCACACACATCTTTTTTGCCGCTTTCTGGCTTGGCAATGGTGGCTTTGCTTACCGTCTGGTGAGAGGCCTGTGCAAGTCCTGGAAACGCGCTAAGGCTGTTTCAGTAGCTATTTCCAGGGTCCCAAGGCCCCAGAGCCTCGGTGCTGCACACACCTTATCTGTGTGGAGGGCCATAGCTGGAAGAGGGTAAGAGCAGACTGTAAATGCACTGGCTCAGGCCAGGAGCCCTCTTGTCCAAGTGGTGCTTCTGAGAGTCCAATCTAGAAATTTAGTCTTCATTTACTTTACCTGATGGTTGCATTGTTTTGAAGGTTGAACTTCAGCAATCCAAGCGAAAAGAGACGTTCTGTTCACTTACCCACATGCAGATATTTTAGAAGTAAAAGTGAGGTACCAAGGAAAATATGAGAGGAACTAATATATGTAATAAACCCTGATATTTAAGGGAACTTTTATCATGACAGTAAATACACTTCTGTGATTTTGTGCATTGTGGGTTTTACTTAAAATCGAAATAGCAAAATTCAGTGTGATTTCCGGTTGCCTGTAAGTCATTTGGCGTTTGTAGTCTTCACAAAATGCAAGTTTTTATGCATGAACATATATTTTTCACTTAATTTTCTTCTAGAGGTTTTAGGTATTAATCTGCTAAGAAGGTTCCCTTTGATATGTAATACAAAAGTCAGATCCGTAGTTGAGAATAAGTAACCAAAAGAATTTAATAACTCTACATTTAATTAGGTATTTGATTGACTTGTCTTGAAACCTAAACATATAGTTAAGTAACTAAAAATAATCAATTTTTAAAACTGCCAGTAGTTTTGCAATAGAAAGAATAACAATACCCCTTCTGGGATTATACCATGAGAAGAGGCCACATCCTTCCTTTTAACTTTTCTACAGTTTTCTATCACAACTGTTGCCTAATCAGTCTGAGAGAAATATTTGCCCAGATTAACTATAGATTATTGTATTCCATTTCAAACTGAAAATTTTATTACAAGTACATAGTCAAGGATTTAGTCTTCCTTCACTCCTGGTATTTTATCAAACCACATTTAATATGCTCATTTGAAAGCATATCCCTTGTTAAACAACAAGGATACTTTTTTGCTTTATGCTTTACAAATGACAAAGACGAAATCAACTTTGTATCAGGTCAGGCAAAGGCTCTCTATATGGCTGTGTTTAGTAAGAAGGCAGAGGGCAGGTTACTCAAAGGCAGGATGTAGTTTCACCTGTGCAAGGTGCGTAGGCAAATGTATGAAGTGAGATCCTAAGTCATAGAACCCTTCGCAAAAATTATTTTGGTGAGATACTGGCTCATTTTTCTGCATCAGTTTTGCTGTATTTTGGTGCTTAATGACTCCAAGTCATAGAAGCATCTGCTCCAGGCACCCAAATGTTACTTCCAAAAAGCGCACTGTTTGCTGCTGCAGTCTGGGTTTTAAAGAACCACTTGTATCATTTGTGAAAGTGTCCCAGAAATTAGAGCAGGAACTTGGTCTCAATAAAGTCCTGACCTCATCTCTGCAGTCAGAGGATTACATGGGGAAATTTCTTATTAATACTGGGTACTAATCATTGCCTCAGTCCACGCATGTGCTGGGAGAGAGAAATTTTATTATATTTGGAAGGTAAAATCCCCACTGACTAGAAACCCTCAAAGGATATACTCAGCTGCCATTAAATGCATTGACAGTGCAGTGACATTTATGTGCACACATTTCCATCACTGAAAGTAAAATAAATTACACGAAGTAATTTCAATTACTTTATCAAACACATCTGCAGGATTTCATGACATTTAAATCATTACACACGGGCCGTCATAAGGAACAAGTGTCTGAAATGAGATTCAGTCCTAAGGGAGTAGCACAATTTTTTCTGTGAAGAGTTTCTGTACTGAGAATGAATACAAGTGTTCAGTCTTTTGGAATCTTGTTCAGTGCCATTACTTTTCAGCCATAGGCCAGAAATTGTGGATTATGGGTTTTTTCATAGGGCCTACCATAATTTGAGTATTAGCCTATCAATGACAGTTCCTCTGATTGCAAGTTCTTACTATGGAATTTTTCTTCTTTCATTAAAATGATTTAAGAAATAATTGTGGAAACTAGGCATCAGATTTCCGATATACAAGACCAGAACTGGAAAAATTTTCTGGGCTATTATGGTGGTGGGATGAGTCTAAGAGTCGGCCTTGAGGAGTTTGGGGCCTTCCTGACCTTTTTTTTTCTGTCGAATCTATGTTGCAATGGACACAGAAGGTATTTTGAAGGGAGTAAAGTCAGTTGGAGGAGTTGTGTGGAGAGGAATGGTAATAGTGGTGATGTAGGGCCATGAGCAGCTTTGACCTTTTCGAGCATCAGCAGAGAGGTTCTGCATTATTTCTCTCAACTCCAGGAGCTGAGAATCAGGTCCAGCTCCAGGCCTCACAGTACTGCCCGCATCTCAAAGACTGCTTGGTTGACGTTGAGGTATAATTGCCTCCAAAAGAGACCCCAGTAGACATTAACAGAGCCCTTAATTTCAAACAAGTGGTTTTAGAATATCAGCAAGAAAAAATGAAGTAATGATGTTATACAGAGGAGTAGTGTTTAAACAAATATCCAGTTACAGTAAGTAATGGTGAGCAGAGGGGTTGCAAAGGCAACTTTAGGAGAAGACTTAATTTTTCATGAAAGATTACATTGTGGGTTTTGGATTCCAGAGGGGTCAAATGACAATTTTATTTCTTCATTAGTTTTTATGGAAATTAAGAAAAGTGCTTTGGGCTTCCCTGGTGGCGCAGTGGTTGAGAGTCTGCCTGCCGATGCAGGGGACACGGGTTCGTGACCCGGTCCGGGAAGATCCCACATGCCACGGAGCGGCTGGGCCCGTGAGCCATGACTGCTGAGCCTGCGGGTCCGGAGCCTGTGCTCCGCAACGGGAGAGGCCACACCCGTGAGAGGCCCGCGTACCGCAAAAAAAAAAAGAAAAAAAGAAAACTGCTTTGTTTGAACCTCAGTTCCCCTCAAAGTAGAACGGGGATAATGCCATTTCTCAGAATTTTTGTGAGGTTTGTAAACAATATATGCAAAATTACTAACATAGTATTTTGTGTGTGTGCACTTAATAAATTGTATCTGTTATATCAAATTGCTAAATGAATAGGAGAGATTCAGATAAAAAAAAAAACTCAAAGAAGAAAGAAGCATTTATAATGAAAAAACCCAGATAGCTATTACATATGGGAAATCAGGATAAAGGTAGGATGCTAAGATTTGGTGGAGAGGTATTAGGAGGAAGTAGGTAGGAATCTAGGCTTGAAATCCAAATGACTTGTGTTCAAGTCCCAGTGCTACCATTTAGCAGCTGTGTTTCATTAGGCAAATGACAAGCGCTTTATATTTCATTTTATATTTTACAGTTTATTCATCTGTAAAATGGGGATAATGGTAACCATACCTACTTGATATGGTTGTTCTGAGGATTGAATGAGTTGATATTTATAAATCTAAACGCTAGCATGTAGAAAGCACTGAGTAAACATTAGTCTTCAGTATGATTGCTTGGACTCTTGGGTGCTATTTGATACTTTTCTTTTTTGCTTTTTCAGACATAGTAATAGGGAAGATTGTCTTCCAGCGATTAAAAAAATTTCACCAAATGGTTTTTAGTTTGAATGTAAAATGTCGTAACAGGCCATCAGTCTCTAACAACCAAAACAAACCAGATAAACTATAAAAATCATAGTTAAAAAATATCCCTATTATAAAGCTGAGCACATAAAGAAACACAAACAAATAAAACATCAGAGTGTGAGGATCCCTTTATAAGAGAAGAGAGACTTACCACTGCTCTCATCATTGGAGGAAATGTCTACCAAAGATAGGAGAGGGAAATACCAGCTGAACTGCTAACATATGTTTAATAGCCATGTATGGGCTGTTGTAATAGAACTACAAGGGACCCCCACCGTAGAGCAAGTCTTCACTCACCACCAATTGGAAAATAACATTTTGAAAATGTACAATAGCATAAAAAATCAGATAAAAAAATCAACCTCATGATACTTAAGATCTCCATACTAAAAACTGTAAAATATTACTGAGAAATTAAATAAGACATAAAAATGGAGATACACTGCATGTTTCTAGATTGGAAAATGAAATATTGCTGAGATGGCTATACTTTCTAATTTGATATATACATTCAATGTAATTTATATCAAAAAGGCAACATGCTATTCTGAAGAAGTAGACAAGATGGTTCTAAATACATATAGAAATGAAAATAAAATAGGATAGGTAAAACATGTTGAAAGAAGAAGTTGGAGGACTTCACCTGGTTTCAGAATTCATTATAAATATACAGTAATCAAGGCAGTGGTATTGGCCTAAGCATAGACAAATAGAATATGGAACAGAATAGAGTGTAGAAACAGGCCCATACATATTCAGTCAACTGACTTTTTTTTTTTTTTTTTTAACAAAAGTGCCAAAGCTATTTTTGGGAGTTGTTCCAGTTTTTGCAAGTTGTTCCTGCAATATCTGTCTTTCCAACAGATATTGCAGGAACAACTTGGTATCTTTATGGAAGAAAATGTATTTTGACTCTGATCACATACCATACACAAAAATTAATTCTAGATGGGTCATAGATCTAAACCAGATTCAAAAAGTTCTAGAAGAAAACAGAAAAATACCTTCATGACCTCAGGTTAGGCAAAACTTTCCTGTATAGGACACAAAAAACATAAAGCATAAGTTGTTTATTAGACTTAGGCAAAATTAAATTCTGCCCATCAAAAGACTCCATTAAAAATTAATACATGCATCATGAACTAGAAAAATTTATAGTATCTTACAAAGGATTTGCATAAAGAATACATAAAGAATTCCAACAAATCAACTGTAAAAACACAAATAAGCAAATAGAAATATGTGCAATAGACCTGAATAGATACTTCACAGAAGTACATTAAAAAAGTATTCAGTTTTATTAGTTATCAGGCTATGCAAACTAAAACAAAAATGAGATGCTGCTAAACATGCCCTGGAATGGCTAAAATAAAAAAGACTGAAAACATCAAATTTTGGTGAAGATATGGAGTGATAGAACCTCTCATACAATGGTGATGGGAGTGTTAGCAGGACAACTGCTTAGGAAAACTGTTTGGCAGTTTCTTAAATTTAAACATACATCTCGCCTATGACCCAGGAATAGTTCCCAGAGGTATTTACCATGACTTGTAGAAGAATGTTTATAGCAGCCATATTTATAATAGCCTTATACTAGGATCAACCCAAATGTCTAACAACAGGAGAATTGATAGACAAATTGTAGTATATCCATAGAATTGAATACTACTTAGTAATAAAAGGAAAAACTAATGATACACAGAGCAGTATGGATACATATCAACATTATATTAAACGAAGCTATACACAGAAGAGCACATACTGTAGGATTTCATATGTATGATATCCAAATGCAGACAAAAGTAATCTATAGTGATAGAAATCCCGTATTAGATGTAGGAGTAGGGAGAGAAATGACTGGAAAGGAGTGCCAGGGAACATTTGTTCTACTATATATATTTTGAATGGTGGTTGCATGGCTATATATAATTGTCAGAGTTCATCAAACTGAACATTTAAAGTTCATGCATTTTATTGAATATTAATTACATCTCAATAAAGTGGGAACCTGCCGAGAAAAGTATCAGATCGTTGGTTAAAAAGTCACAGAACAGTCGAACAATTTTCATTTCCAAACGATGAAAAGAGTTTTCCAAGAATAACATGTAAAGGTCACAAAAATAATCGTTTGCTTTGTTTATTTGTTAGAATAGAATCATGCCCCAGTACAAAATCCTTTTTGTCCTGAATTGTGTCACTACCTAAGCGCAGCCTTCTTGAGTTGTGTCTCTAATCCCCAGAGTATTCTGATCTTTAGTGCAGCCAATTCTTATGTCGAAATAATTAACATTTCTGCTCTCTTTGTTGTAAATAAAACAAATGTTGCAACAACTTAACATTTTATGCGTCTTACGTTTTCATCAGAAAGCAATTTCTTGCAATGCAACCTGTCATGTTTTTATTATTTGGTACCTTTTTTTGCCTAGTATGTGATGATGATGTGTGTGTGTGGGGGGTGTGTGTGTGTGTGTGTGTGTGTGTGTGTGTGTGTGTGTGTGTGTGTGTGTGTGTGTGTGTTGTGGGCAGGAGGAGTTAGGAGGTAGAAAGTGAGAGTGTATTGGACTTTAGTGAGGTTGGATGAAGGATATTCAAATACCCGAATAAGGAAAAGCCTAGTGGAACGAATTTCTCTACTTAATGGAACATGATAAATTCTCTGAGTCTGTAGATGTTCCATAATGGATTGATAAATAATTTTATGTACTCCCCTAACTGAGAAACAGTTTCCTGCTGCAGTTTTAAAGAACTATCAGATCTACTACTTTCAAAATACGTGCATCCTTCATCGTCAACCTGTTTGAAGAGCATATAATTGTTCAAGTGCTTTGGAATAATTTTTATTACTATCTTATAATTATGTGGAGTGCTGAAGTCAGGAGTGACAGCTATGGAAGCACCTTAATAAGCTTTTTTTTAATGCTAGTGTCACTCCAATTCAACCTGAGCCTGATGAAAAGATATTCTCCCTTTCCTAGTTTAGCTGAAAAGCATCTAAATATATAATTTGTGGTGCGGTGCTCATTTAAATCAGATCACCTTGGAATTCAAGTTACATATAGCTCTTAGCAAGTTTTTTTCTCACTAGAACTTTGAAGAAAAAGGCATGATGAGTTCTGATGCATTGTTGGATTGAGTTCCTATAGTTATTTAGGATGTATCAATTAGGTATTGTGGAGCCACGTACATTCTGAGGGAGAATTTCTTGTCTGGGAGAGTATTCTGCCCTGGGATCATGGCAATGGGTCAGAAAACATATCAGAAGCCACTTTTTAATATTACTTTTTTGTTCATGACACCCAAAAGTGGGTCTTTTTGAGTGCTTGATGCTCAGTGGTGGATGAGTTAGGAAGGATATGGACATAAGAGTCTTCTTCCCTAGTTTATCTAACTGATGCTGAATGGCCTTCCATATACCTAGATAGTATAAAAAGTACGTGTGTGTGCGTGTAATATGTATGTTTCAATATGCTTTTTATACATTTTACATATATGTATGTGTATACATGCAGATACACACACATATATATAGATGGTTGATTGACCAGGTAAGAATTATCTTTCAGCACCAGTTGGCCAGTTCATAGAAAGTTTTCTGGAGAACAAATTAGCAGGCTTCATCAAATTGGAAATGTGCATAATCTTTGACCAAATAACTTTACCTCTAAAAATCTATCCTACAGAAATTTTTGTACATTCTCAAAGACATATATATGACCATTGCAAGCTTTTTTTTGATGTAAAACGTTTGAAAGCAACTGAAATTGTCTATCAATGAATTATGCTACATTTCTTCTGTCAAATATTGTGTGGTTACAAAAATAAGACATTGATAAAAGGAAAATGTAATTCACTGAGTGCTGTGTATAACATGATCCCATTTATGATAAACAAAACAATCAAGTAAATAGCCTTTATGTATGCACAAAATATTCTGAAAGGAATTTTAAACTGTTACTTCTTGGGCAAAGAGAGGAATTAGGCAAGGAGTACTAAAGGGGAATAATTGTTTCCTCTTTTGTGTTGAATTTTAAGGTTGTATGTATGTATTACATGTTTAAACAGGAAAAAATGAATCAATTGCAAGATTTCTTTGTCAATAATTGTGATCTATTAAAGAAGTAGTGAATTCCCATATTAGAATATGGTTAACAATAATGAAAGTTACATGATAATGTAGAAGATATTGATTGAAAAGATTGCTATTTAAACTTGTAACTCCAAAAGGTGTATTGAAAGATCTTAAATTTTTCATTGAAATGCTATTTTTTTGTAAATAGTTGCAAAACTTGATATTTGACTACTTCCTTTTCAGAGTGTGAGATATCTATACTACCTGTGTTTTATAACTGAGTGATTGTTTATGTAGCATTCTGTAGTGGGTTCAATGATGGATCCCCACAAGATACATCCAAGTCCTAATCCCTAGAACCTGTGAATGTCTGTGCTCTTACTTGGAAGTAGTCTTTGTACATGTAACTAAAAGGATCTTGGGATGAGATGATCCTGGATTATCTAGGTGGCCCTAAACCCAATGATAAGTATCCTTATAAGAGTTAGGAACATGCAGATCTTATAGACAGAGGAGATTTTATAGACACAGAGGAGAAGGTCATGTGAAGATGAAGGCAGAGATTGGAGTGATGCAGCCAGTAGCTAAGTAAGACCTGAGGTCACCTGAAACTGGAGGAACAAGGAATGATTGTCCCCTAGAGCCTTCACAGGGAGTGTGGCCCTGCAGACACCTTGATTGTAGACTTTTGGCCTCCAGAGCTGTAAAAGAATAAATTTCTGTTATTTTAGCTTCTAGATTTATGGTAATGTGTTACAATAGCCACAAGAAACTAATATACCGTATGTCTCCTAAATAAAAACTAGCAGAGGAGATGAGAATTTTAAAACTTAGAGTATTTCAAATTTCCTCTTAAATTTTGAAAAAAAAGAAAAAAAGCCACCAAGTCTTTATGATTACCAGGGAAATGAACGTTATTCCATGTGTTTCCTCAGGACTACTAAATATTGGAAGATTCCTTAGGGATCATCTGGTCCAGGAGCCATGCACAGAAGAGTCCATAAGATGTCAGGAAGGAGTCCTGGGTGTTGGAATTGGGCTGGGTTAGGGCAGAAGTGAGTAGTGGCTGATAACAAGTAAAGTGTCTAGTCTACTCAAATGCATTGCAAATTCAACAATTACAAACCCTGTGAAGGCAAAAGAAATAGAACTATCTGGCCCCTGCATGCCCATTTAAACTTAGGGGATTCTCCTACCAAAATGAAGAAGAAAGTGAAAATTGGAAGACAGTAGGCTGTCCCTGTCACAACCAAACTAACAGCTGAGCTGGGATAAGCATCCCTGGTTCCTCCCTCCTACTCTAGGGTTATTCCACCTCCAGTTTGCTTTATCTCTGCAAAGCAGAATGGAAGGAAACTAAGATGTGTTGACCAGCGTGTGTCTGACACCATGCCAAGTTCTTTTAGATATGTAATCTCATTTAATTCTCACAACAGCTCCCAGAGGTTGGTTGCCTAAGATCCCTCAAGTAGTAATGCAGGTCCTTCTGGCTGGGGAAACTCATGCTGTTTCCAAGACATAACACTGCTTCCAAAGGAGGGCACAACCAGCTGTGAGACTTTGGGGGAAATACCAATATGTTATCTTTCCAAAGATATGTCATAGTTATTTTTAATAATCATATTAAGTTTTAATATGCTCAAATTAGGAAAGTGTAATTCTTTTTGCCGTCATAGAATTACCTTCACTAATTATTTTCTTTTACAAATCATGTAGGTTTTTCTCTTATCGTTTTGGCTCTATAAGAATTTCCTTTCCCTTAATAAATCCAAGACAGCAGACTTATTGCTTAATTTTTTCCCCTTGATTATTCTCCAACTGCTGAAATCATTGGATTACGTTTGGAATGTGACCTGATTTCCTCTGTACTTGCCAAATGAAGTAATTATTTTGTATATCTGCCTTTTTATTTAAACAGTTTGTACCTCTAACAATTTTGTCTTGTGGATTTTATACATGCTTAAAGAGCTAAGCTTGGCTCTGCTAGAAGACAGTCATTTTTTTTGTTGTTGACACATGGGGAAAATGCACTTTTAGATAATATGTTTTGGGAAGGAGTCTTTTTTTTGCCTGTAGTCATTCTGCCAAATGATGTAGGAATTTTCTACTTATTGGCCTCATTTAGTTAACCAATAAATATTTATTCATGGCCTATTATGTGCTCAGCATGTTACTTGTAGACCATTTTAGATGTCTTGAAATAAAGAAATATGATTGCAGTCTTTAGACACTTGCAACTTAGCTATGAAAATAAGACTAACAAAGAATCAGAGATGTGGATGCCTAATTGAGCATTAGGAACTCAAAAATTAAGCAGCCCAGTGTGAACTAAAGTAGAGAAGATTTCATGGGGATTGTGGAATTTGAGCTAGATATACGAAAATGAGTAGGATGAATTGGTAGGAGATAAGTTTGTTTTTATTTATTTACTTTTGTGGAAAGAATAGAATTAAAAAGGTAAATGTGGAAATTTGTGTAATTGGAGCATAGCGAATGAATGGTTAATCACCAATAAGAAGTAAGGAGAATACGAAATTAGGTGTGGTAGCCAAATGGGAAAACAATAAATGCTTTGAAAGCCAGTCTAAGGAATTTAGATTTGAAAGCAGTAGATGATAATCTTATGCTGGAAAATGAAAAAAATAAAAGGAATTTATAACGGAGATTTAGCATCAAAACATATGACAGTTGGATTAGAGTAGAAGCAGGGTCAGTGTTAGGGTCAAGTAAGCTGAGCAGCTAAAACACTGCTGTGCTAATCTGGCTGTGGTATAGGGAGGGTTTGGACTAGGGTGGTGGTAGTGGGGATGACGGGATAAAACAGATTCTTCCAGGAGACATTGAAGGAAGAAACAATGAGCCTTGTTTAGAGATTAGAGAATGGAGATGCCTGAAGGCAGCTAGAAAGGACCTATGATTGAGTAGGGAAGGAAACGCAGGCCTAATAATAGATCACACAGCTGAAGATGCCCAGTCTTACTATAGTAAGAAAACCAGAGGGATGAGCTTAAAGAACACTCTGCACTTAGGAACCCTGTAGAGGAAAGGAGAGGAGAGATTGGAGAAGCCTTTAATGTACCAAAGATGCCAGAGGATGAGAGAATTTCATGAGTGGATGGTTTGTAACATCAAATATTATAAGATGTGTGAGGAAAGGCCAAGGCCATCAGTTTAGCAGGAAGAGATTATTGGTAATCTTCAAGGAAATAGTTTCTGTGGAGTGGTATGTACCGAGGTATTGGATTGGCCAAAAAGTTCGTTCGGGTTTGTCCATACGCTCTGATGGAAAAACCCGAACGAACTTTTTGGCCAACCCAATAGATGGTAAAGGGAACAAGAAGGAATTAAAATCATTAAAAAGAGGAGAGGAAAGATGTAGATCAAATATTTGAATAGCTTGGCAGCAAAACCAGCGTGGGGCATTAGTTACTAAGTAAATAGATAGGCAGGAATAAAAGAGGGATGTTATGATAGCTGGGATCCAAGATGGTACCCAGTGATCTTCACTTCCTGCTATTCATAACCTTGTATAGTTCCCTCTCACATGAAATGACGCTGACTTGGATAACCATTAGTATATTGCAGAAATAATGGTGTATGACTTCTGAGGCTGGGTCATAAAAGATATGGTTGGTTTTGCCATGTTCTCTCATAGATTGCTCGTGCTGGGGGAAGCCAGCCATCAATCACGTCATGATGACAATGATGCAGTTTGTGGAGAGGAACCTGACGACTCCTCCCAGCAACTGGCACCAGGTTAGTGAGCTTTCTTAGGAACAGATCCTCCAGGTCAAATCAAGCCTTCAGATGTCTGCAGACATGGCTGACATCCTGACTGCAACCTCATAAGAGACCCGAAGTCAAAAGCCCCCAGAACTGAAGCCAGAACTGAATTCCTGACCCATGGAAACCAGAGGTGATAAATGTTTATTGTTTTAAGCCACTAAGTTTTGGAGTGATATGTGATGTTAGCTGATACAGATTTCTTTAGATACTTGCTTTTGTGTGTGTGTTTATCTTTTATGTTTTGTTTTTGGCTGGTGGAAACCCAAATGTGTTTTAAGGTCCTTATGGATATTGGAATGATTTGAGATGAGAATATCAGGAAGAGAATTGCAAGGCTAAACTCTGAGTGGCTGAAAAAATCGGATGACTAAAAGCTGGGGAGATGATTTTCAAAAAGTAAAAGTGCTCTGTTTTCTGAAAGTAATGGAAAGTTTAAAATACATGTAGACTCCATTCCATCCTGAGATGAGGACAGGAGTGCCTGAAATAATTCAGTTAAGATAATTTCAATTTACTAAGTCCTCTATGTGTACATAACCCTCTGCATTTATGTTTTTACCTAAATAGGCTAGTAGATGCTCTACCTATGAAAAGAAATTTTCTGTGATGGTATGCTTTTAAGAAAAATTGTGAAAATGTTAATCATTTCTCACAAAGGTCAGGAATCTGCTGAGTGTTCTACTAAATGAATATTTAATACTTTATAATGAAACAAGTAGTTTTACTTTTGGTTACCTCCATAGTTTTTCTTCAGAGGTTGCTTATAACTTTTTTAACCCATTGACCTATCTTGGCATCAGGGAACTATGTGCATGAATTCTGTAGGTCCTCTTTGCCATCTAAAGGGCAAATGGACTTTTGAACTTGTGTCTTGTGTTCTAAAAGGTTTACTAGGCTGTTAGTCTAATAGAGGGGGTTGAAGAGCAGTACAGATGAGATTACATAGAAGTGATTTGTGAATTGATTTTGACCCTGTACAGATTCTCAGATTCTGCTGTATGCTCTTTAATATGTATCTTCAAGATGGGAATGTTCATTTATCAGTATCGTTTGGACATAATCCATTTGTAGGGTATTGGATGAATACCTCTAAAGGTGAAAAATATCAATTAGAATCTTTCCCCAAGTAGTTTATCGTCAAATATGATTGCTATAGGCAGGGATGGTCTGGGTGTCAGAGAAAAGGAGTAAGAGTGCACGTATGCCCTGAATGCCTCACGTGATTATTGCATATGAGTTCCTATAACAGGGTTCTTCTTAGAGTGCTCTTTGGGATGAGGTGAAGAAATTAGGGAGTGTGTCATCATTCTAACGTGCATTCACAAGCAGCAGTTTACCATATGAAATATTGTTACGGCCCAGATGGCCTCAACATTCCCCTCAGCTTGACTAAACTTTAGACATGTTGCTTCCTTACTATAGGCCCCTGATCTCCCTTTTCTTAAAGCATTTAATTTAGAAAAATTGAAATTGTACAGTCTTTCTCTGCCCCTTAGAAATGTATATAAATCTCCTCCCAGCCTTTTGCCACTTTTATAACCTAGGAAATGTCTTAAAGACTGGGGGACTATCTCTTTGAGATGTACCTCTGTCTCCCAGTAGGAGAGGTAGGAGCCTAACTTTGATGCCTACCAACTAGCAAACCCAGATGGCCTAATCACAGGTGCTGGAAATCTTGCTCCACACGTTGCTTTGGTCAACTTACCCCCTCATATCCTCCAGTGCTTTCCCCCTAGCTCACCCCATCACTTAAAAATCCTCTTGCCTTTTGTCCCAACAGAATGGAGTCTTCCTCGCCTATTGCAATAGGCGAATAAAGTCTTTGCCTGCTCAGCTTTGGCACAGTTTTTGCTTTGGTACTGGAAATCCTGATGTCATCTGGCCTTGCATACCAATCTTAGTGAAGATGACATTTAGATGAAATCTTCTTAATCCAACTTCTTTGATGTGATGAGAGACACAAATAAATGCTCAATTAAGTATTTAGATGTAAGTTGGGGTAAGAATTTACAGGGGTCTGGAAATGGAATACTGGACATTATTTCAAATTAATAAAGTAATAATTTGGTTGGAAAAAAAATCAAACCCTAACCCAAACTTCACACAAAGGTGTACAACAAAGAATGAATGTGTCCCCTATTCTTCTTCTCTAGTCCGCTTCTCAGGTATAGCACTTTGAACTGTTTTTAACTTTTGTTATTATCATAATGCTAAATAATACACTTCTATCAACATTACTTAATTTATCAGCTCTTGGTATTATTTATGATATCCTATAATAGCTGACAATTAATGCATTTCAGTGCCTTCTTCTCCCTCACATGTTCCACTCTTGATTTTCTTATATATATTTTTATATAGAGAAACACTATTATAGTTATTCTGGTGGTTACCTTTTCACTTAAAATAATTTTAAGACTATTTCTTGATCTGACAAAGACTATTGGTTCTCAAACTTTAGCATGCATCAAAATCACCTGGAGGGCATGTTAGAACTCAGGTTGCTGGGCCCCACCCGGAGACTGTGATGTAGCAGGTGTTGTGACTTTGTTAAATTAATTGTTAGGTAAAGCTGGGGCTGACCCGTTGTATAGTGAGCCAAGGTTTAGCAAAAGACTAGAAGGGAATTGAAATAAAGAAGCTTATTACTCACATTCCTAGAGGAAGTACACGGCATGCCTCAAGGGGACCACACGGGAGGTCAAGGCAGGATGCAGCCAGAGAGAGCAGGCAGGACTTGGGAACATGCCTTTTTTAGAGTGGGTGGGTGGAATGCTTGAGGATTCTTGAGTTAGGACCAGGTTGGTCAATTCAAACCCCAAGGAGCAGGGTTTTGGTAAGCTTCTCAGGGGGTCTTATCTAAGGGGTGCACAAGAGGAGTGCCCTGGGAGGTGGGGGAAGATGCTTATCATAAGGGTGGTTGAGGGAGTCACGTTTACAATACCTGTGGTTCTGCCTTCTGTTACTCAGGGCATTTGCTTAGGGAGGGGCTTGTGTCAGTTCACGGCCGCTTGGCCTCGCAAAATGAGCGCGGAGTCGTTTAGTTGGACTTGCAACAACAGATCTGGCGTGAGAATCTGAGCATTTGTGTTTCTAACACTGCTTTAGATAGTATTTATTGAGTCACTGTCACACAGGATGAGGAAATGTGTGGATCTACACTTCCCTTTACTCTTTGTTCCTTTTCCACATCAACTTCTGTTAGCTCTACCATCACTCCCAAGTTGTCAATATGTACAAATTTACATTGTTTCTTATTATTTTAATTATGTGTCCTGTTATTTGTATATAATGCAAAAAGTTGAAAACCCATCAGTAGTATTTATAATATAATAATAAAGTTAAATGGTGATATTCGATCCACGAAGAAGAAAATATAAGCTATGTATATAGGACCAAAACTATGAATGCTTCGAGAGTCTCTGTTTCACTCCCACCTTCACCTTCAAGTGTTGGTTCTGGCTTTGACCCTCAAGTACCTTTTCCTCCTCCACTTCCTGGGGATGTTCCAGGTCGCACACCAGGTCTGGGGCCTTCGTGATGCAGAAACCAGAGGAAAGGAAAAGAGTCATAGGTCAAAGGACGTGTTAAGCCTGGGAAGGAGTTTTGGGGGATGTTTGAAGAGAAGGAAGAGGAATAATTTTGTGTGTAAGGGAATAATCTGGAAGATTTATAAGAATTTGAAGAAGTATTGTCTATATAATCCTTTACAGGGTACAAGAAGTGCCAGGAAAGATTCCGACTGTGCCTTCTTAATAGTATTTTTTCCCCAAGTTCTGTATTTCTCTTCCTTTCTCTTGTTGATTGCAAAGTCAAATGATTTTTATTTCTTAAGAAGTTCTAGACTTTTAATAAACACAATTTGTATACTGAAATTTAGCTTCTTCCTAAAGACACTTGAACTCTGAATTCCTTTTCTCATGTTTTTTTCTTGATTAAGGAAGTCTTTTGAATTCTTAGAGATGTAGATTTCTTCCTCTACTGTTGTTCTTATGAATGCACAAAACAGGAAATTACAAGTGTAATAGATTGGTTAGTATAATTCTCCTTGATCTCAGGGCCATTGTATACTCCTAGAAATTATTGAGGAACCCTAAGAACTTTTGTTTATATGAGTTATATGTGCTAGTATTTATTGTATTAAAATCACAACTGAGAAAATTTTTTAATATTTATATATTAATTCATTAAAAAATAATACAACTATTTATTAACATAAACACTGTTATGAAAGTTTACACTTTTCCAAAATAAAAAATAGTTATTAGAGTAGCATTGTTTTACATTTGTGTCAACTGCTTTAATGTCTGGCTTGAGAGAAGACAGCTGTATCCTCATATCTGATTCTGCATCATTCTGCTGCCATATATTGTTTTGGTAGAAATACACAGAGAAAATCTGTCTTCACACTTCAGTAACTGGAAAAGGGAGGAGTGTTTTAATAGATTTGTTAGATAATTGTGACTATTTTTTTAATACTATGCTGAAAGTTAATAAGTGGTAGTTTCTAAAAGTTTAGTTGCAGTGTGGAATCCTAAACTATACTGTATTAGTTTTTTATTGCTGCCTCAACAAATTACCACAAACTAAGTGGTTGGCAACAGAATTTTATTCTCTCACAGTTGCGGAGGCCAGGAGTCTGAAATCCTGTTGGGCGGCACTCCCTCTAAGGCTGTAGGAGAGATTCTGTTCTGTGCCTCTTTGATCCCCTGATGACTGTTGTCATTCCTTGATTTTTGATCTTACCACTCCAATCTCTACCTCCATTGTCACATTGCTTTATCCTCTACTGCCTATAAAATCTTCCTCTGCCTAACTCTTATAACAATAATTTCACTGGATTTAGGGCCCACCCAGATAATCCAGGATAAGCTTCTTCTCTCAGAAACCTTAATGTAATTATATCTTTTGACATGTAATTCGTTCTTTTATCATATAAAGTCCAGGTTCTTGGGGTTAAGACATGGACATGTCTTTTCGAGGGCCACCCTTCAACCTGCTAAATGTTATCAGTGACCTTGTCCTACTCTATTGCATTAAAATTCATTGGTTAACCTTGCGATCTGAATTGTACTTTACCATGCATACTATTTTAACATCATGCATTAGTCATTTGGAAAATACTCATTCATGAGTTATGAAGATCTTCCAAATATTGACACATTTTTTTATGTAGTATCAAAAACCTCTGCTTATTAATATCAACACAGACCTTATCAGAAAAATCTTTGAAGATTGGGAACATGCATAGTGGCAGATACAAGTTTTCCAATTCTAATTTTCACTTGGAAGTGCCGGTTTTATCAATGGCAACACATCTAGTCAGTTCTTTTCCTTGAAGTGACAGGCTCACTTTGCTCATTTTTAAGAAATGTTCTACCAGATATCTCCAACCTGAATAACTATCACTTGTTTGTCTGTCATTCTTTCAAGGAAAAATAGTATTCCATGAAAAAGTGGCTAGTTCAGCTCACAACTCAATTGCGTGAGTGCTTTTCCCAAATGCAGCCATTCTACTTGGATGGAGCAAAGTACGTTATGTGTATTTCCCCTTTGTCAAATAGAATATTTAAAAGATGCATACCAAAGAGTTGGGATTTCATGCTGTTAATAATTTCTACTGCTTCTTAAGGATATTTTTAAGTGAAATTGACTTTTCTCCCTTATTCATTTTTTTGGTAGTGTGTGGGGTGAAAATATCACTGCTGGTACAGCCTGATACTGCTCGATTCATGGGAAGGTGTCAGCAATTTTACCCATGATTGCTGGCCCATGTCAATGTGGCGAATAGGCAAATAGTACATTAAAATAATGAAATATTGTTTTGACCTTGCAGAACGCTGAAAGGTCTCAGGGACCCCCTGAGAATTTCTGAGTTGAGGTGTTCTCAAAGCTCTTTGCGTTTAGAGTCTGGCACTTTTAGATTTAAGGTTTTTGATGCCTTTTTCCGTACAGAATTATACTCCGTATCATCAATGACATTAAAAGTATAGCATTTCTTAAAAGGATGCTCTACCGTATACCCTGCAATATTTTTCCAAGCTAATGCTATCCATCCAGTATATTTTGATATTGAACTCCTTCTGTTGATAATTTCTGTAAATAACATGAAAAGTTCAGACGATAAGCAGGATGTATATTCCTTCCTCGAATAGTTCCAAAGCTGTTTATGACTGGACAGTTTAGGGGTTGCAATTGTCTAGTTTTGCCACTAGGGCTGAAAACGGAGGTCATGGTTGTACAAGCAATGATTAACATTCACGTGATATCGAATCATATATGCAGAAATACAGTATGTTGTACCTTTTGTTCTAGCTGCTTCTGTGCCTTTCAGGAGCATTTTATGGCTTTCCTCACACAGGTTTGGAACATTTCTAAACTGGAAAATAAATATAATCCTAATGGGGTCCTCTCTTTCATTATATCCTGTAGTTGATTTTGAGTCGTGTGTTTATATACTGTATTACTTTATAGAAAGATTTAACATCATATAAATACTTTATAAATTAATAAATTAATTCAGTCTCAGTGGAATTATCATTTAGTTTTTTCTCTGTGGGGATAAACATGTTGATTAGCCATTTAATTTGGAAAAACAAATAAGCAAGTCCAGCCATGAATGTCCTGATAAAGAGTAGTGGTATGTGGAGTGAAATAGCTCTATCAGATATTAAAACATATAAAGATCAAAATAGTGTATTATGAGATTTAGACAAAGAGAAAGGAATAAGAAAATCTGTAAATAGATCCTAATCCTTGTGAAAATTTGTTGTAAAGTCAGCATATCAAATCACTGGCGAAAAGATACATATTTTTAAATAAGTGACGTTGGGATAACTGACTAGACATATAGAAAAAGTAAAAATTCTATTCATTCTCACACCATACTTTAAGGAAAATTTCAAATGGATGAGAAATACAAATTTAAAAAACAAAGTATACAAGTACTGGAAGGAAACCTGAGTATGTTCCTCTGTAGCCTAGGAGTAGAGAAATTTCTTAACTATGATTAAAAGACAAGTGACAGAGGCTGGTATATTTGATCACTTAAAAATTGAATGACAAAAGAATTATAAACAAAATCAAAGGTAAATGATAAATTGCAAGCATTTCTCTAGTTTATTTCAAAAAAAGTTACTATGTTACAGAAGTTCTAAAAATAAATTACTACAACTGTAGAGAAAAATTAGCAGTTCATAGAAGAGAGGTTAAATGATTCTGAAACGTAGGAAAAGTTTCTCAACTTTGTTCCCAACAAGTAAAAGGCAAATTGAAACCACAACGAGATTCCATTTTATTGGACTGACAAACGTTCCAATTTGACAACATGTTCTTTGATCAAGCCTGTGGGGAAATAGGTGTTCTCATATGCTGCTAGTGGGAATACAAAATGATACAGCTATAATGAAGAGAAGCTTTGCAGTGTCTAGTAAAATTATGTGTGTCTTTAATTTTTGACTCAGCAATTCCTCTGATTGAAATCTATTGCAAAGATACTCAGGCAAAAATGCAAAAAGATACTTGCATAAGACCCTTCATTCTAGGACTGTTAATTTTTCCAGTACCCTTTGATGTATATTTGGGTTTGATACTGTGTAAGAACTCTTACAGCCACACAATGGAGTTTTATTCAGTTGTAAAAGAATGAAAAAATTTTATATATACTGCCATGGAGTATATATATATATATTATTATAGTATATAATGTATAAAAATGTGTATAATGTATTATTGCTTATATCTATATGTTTAGATATATACATATAAACCTATATATACACACGTATATATTGATATTTATACACATACGCGTATGTATATATGTTTTATATATTGTATAAACTTACATATGTATATTATATGAAATAGGTATATATGTGAATATACATAAATATGTATATATAAATTTGCTTATATTAAAACAATGTTTGAATAAATAAGAATATTTTTAAAAAAGTGAACAATATGTGGAGGGCACATAAATAGAAGCCAAACTGCTTTGAATATACTACAGTTTATGGATTTGACTTTGAAACCAGGTAAATATGTTTATGTTTCCATAAGATTAGAGAATTTATACAAAGAAACACAAAAATGTTACATAAAATAAAAAAAGCAAAATGAACTGAAAACCTAATTTTGACTCATTATGATTGTATAAATCATAAAGAAAGGAATTATTGTACGTGATTTTAAATTCTGATAAATTTACCATAGATCCCTAGTGGATTATATTCTAAGGAAAAAAGTACATACCGTTGACCTTTGAACAACATGAGGGCGTTGGGGCGCCGTCAGTTGAGCTGTGGAAATTTCAGTATAACTTTTAGTTTGCCCTCCGTATCCACAGTTCTACGTCCTCAGATTCAACCAACTTTGGATCCTGTAGTATGTAGTATTTACTATTAAAAAGAAATCTGCGTGTAAGTGGACCCATGCAGTTCAAACCTGTGTTGTTCAAGGGTCAATTGTACTTGAAAATTGTATTTTTTAAGTAGTTATACTATTCATTATAATACTGGGATTATTTTCTTATTAGTAGAATAAAAGCACTAAGGAATACATTAATGCCACGTGGAACCAAAGTTTTCCAGAATGAGGGAAAAGAGATAAAAATAATTTAAATTTGAATAGAAATAACATGAACTCACACTTCACGCTGCATTTTCTCTTTTAAGAAATGCACATCTCCTTGGTTTGTCTACTGAAAAGCCTAGAAATAATGAACTCTGTAGCAATAAACACCTGTAGTACTCAGATTACTGTCTCTAAATACCATTCCCTGTCTTTTTTTAAAATTTATTTTATTGAAGTATAGTTGATTTACAATGTTGTGTTAATTTCTGCCGTGTAGCAAAGTGATTCAGTTGTACATACATATATATATACATTTTAAAATATTCTTTTCCATTATGGTTTATCACAGAATATTGAATATAGTTCCCCGTGCTATACAGTAGGACCTTGTTGTTTATCCATTCTATATATAATAGTTTGCCTCTGCTAATCCCAAACTCCCAGTCCAGCGCTCCCCCAACTCCCTCCTCCTTGGCAACCACAAGTCTATTCTCTATGTCTGTGAGTCTGTTTCTGTTTTGTAGATAGGTTTATTTGGGCATATTTTAGATTTCACATACAAGTGATATCATATGGTATTTATCTTTTTCTGTCTGACTTACTTCACTTAGTATGATAATCTCCAGGTCCATCCATGTTGATGCAAATGGCATTATTTCATTCTTTTTAATGGCTGAGTAATATTCCATTGTATATATGTACCACATCTTCTTTATCCATTCATCTGTCTGGACATTTAGGTTGTTTCCATGTTTTGGCTATTGTGAATAGCACTGCTGTGAACATAGGGGTTCATGTATACCACCCTGGATGTGTCCGATCTTGTCCCTATCTTTCTGGAAACCAAAACATCTGGGGAAAATGAGAGATTTGAGTATAGAGCAAAGAAAGCTGTCAAAGACTTCTTTTTTTGTTTTCTGCTTAGGACATACTGTGCTTCTTGGATGTCTTGATGTATATTTCTCTTCCATTCTGGAATATACTCAGGCTTTATTTAGCTCTTAAATATTGCCTCTTCTCCATTTACCTTTTGTGGTTCCAGCAAATATTTGATTCCTGATTCTGTCCTCCATGCCTTGTAATCTCTTACACATTTTTCATCTCTTTCTCTCGTTTCATTCTGGATAAATTATTTGTATGTATCTTTTAGTTCATGAAGTTTCTTTTCTACTGTATCTTTCCTGCTGTTTTAAACATGCATTGAATTTTTAATTTCAAATTCACTTCTACAAATTCTGTTTTTTCAATTTTATGTATTTATCTCTGAGAGTTTGATTTATGCTTATCTTTGCCATTGCCCAGTTTGTTCATTTAAACATTTCATTCATGGTTCTTCTAAATGCTGGGACCAATGATTTCAAAATCTTCAAGGATTGCAAGTATTAATTTTTTATTCATCTGTGATTTCTTGTTTTTGCTGGATATGACTTAAAGTTGCTTACTTTCCTACATGTGTGGCAATCTTTGTAAAGTCAGGTATGCTTTTTATCTCTGGAAACTTTGCAGGCCTACTCCATAGGATCTTTGTGCTTCTTAAGGGTATGGGTTCAGAGCAAATAGCTCAGACTCAGCTTCTCTTCTGAGTCAATATCCCCAAAACTGTGTTGCTGGAAGGCTTGTCCTCAGGGCTTCCTTGCTGCTTCCTGCTGCCCCACATCTAGGCCAGCTCGCTCTTTCTTACTCTCTGGCTCTCAAGTACTGACTTCACTTTTCCCACATGGTTATCCGAGGCATAACTGCTCTAGTTCCCAGCTACGAAAGCCTTGGCGTTAGAATTTTAAGACATTAGAGAACTTTAGTTCCCATCTCTGCTTCACCATTTACATACTGGTGTTAGCCAACACTCATAATTTTCTTTTTAACTTCATAAATGAGACACTATAATCATAATTATTATTTTATCTAGACTCTTTAACAATTTTTACACTCAATTTTTCTTGTGTTGATACTGATGGGAAGAGTGGCTAATTCGGGATGTGTAAAAAGATTTAAAAGATTTTAGAAGACTTTGGGTCCTCATGGAAGTCGTTGCTGCCTTAGACATTGGTAAACATTTTTCTAGTGTATTTTAGTAAGTAAACACAGTAAAATTTTCTTGGGGTGGGTCTGCAGGGGTCAGAAAAATTGTATGCTAGATAGAGGATTTTGCTTCATGCCAGGGGGCTCTCCCATAGACTTTATTTCAATGAGGAAATCATGGCCTGTAGCTTGAGCCAGCAATTTACAGATTAGTAGACAAGAAGATTTATTGAACTAAACAGTAAAAAGGAAAAGCCATTTTATAATGTGTGATAGAATACTCTAACCAAAAAATCGTTGTCTCCCCAATCTATACATAAATCAGTGCTTTATCATTTCTGTGCAGTCATGCTTAAAATTTTCTACCCTGGAATTATGAGCAAAATCTTTGTAATACTGGCCCTAGAATACATTTTTTATGTCACATCTAATAAGCATTTTTTTAAAATGCCATTTTCCAATTTTTTTCTCATTTTTATTCTGACTCTCTCTGTTAGAAACTTCGAATCCAGTAAATCACTCTGTGTATCATGAACAGAACCTAAGCAGCCCTGTGCAGGTGGCTCATCCTCAGATGTGATACATGACTCTGCATGGAGAAAATAGGAAATTCAGGATCAGTACTCCAGCCTTAATGTTACCAGGGTCTGTTTTCTGTTGCAGGAAGTATGATTTTAGTGGTGGTTATTACTAAGGATGGGTAAGATCTGCTTGAGGCTGGTTTGGTTTTGTTCTTTCTCAAATTGACCCTTAAGGGATAAACATTTTTCTAGTGTTCATAATTTCATTTCCATCTCCTTCCTTTCTCTGTTTCTCCTGCTGCTCCAGCCTCATTTCAGAAATTGCTGTTGACAGAAAGCGATGTGCGTAATGTGAGTTATCTGGCTGGGTCAGATCACATCCCCATCATCAGTAAGATGGTTTAGAATCGGTTTTAATGTCGTAAAAAATAAAATAAAATTGTGAAAAGCAGTGGAAATGAGAGACAGAGACTATGCAGGGCTCTAATGTATTAGTTCCTAGGTGTGAAAAAAAATCCTATGTTCGGGACAATATTTCTAAAGGAGGTGATGTTTGAGAGAGGAGGTAGTTTTCCTGTTGGTAAGGCAAGTGGTAAGTAAAGCAATTAATTAAAAAATGAAAGCAAAGAAGCCATGGTTATACCCCAAGTTTGTTATACCCCAAGCACCATAGAAACACCCTGGATGACTTTGCTTCCTTCCTCCTCTTAGCTGCCAGGAGGGCACCACCATTCTGAGTTTCTGAATTTGTGATAATCATTCTCACACATTTCTATCTAATTTTATTAAAAAAAATATGTCTTCTCCAACAATGTACCATTTTGCCCTTAAAAAAAATTTGTAGATGTGGAATCGTATTGTATGTATTCTGAGAGTTCCTTGTTTGGTTTCTTCCTGTTAATGAGATAGTCCATCTAGTTTTACTATCATATAGTGTTGCATTGTGTTTATCTCAGTGTACGTGGGAATGTACATATGCGTGTATACATACATTTTCATGCACATACACATCATGATGTTTTATTTATTCATTCTACTAGTGATGCATTTTGGCAGTGTTTCCAGGTTTTTTGGTTATGATTAATAATCCTGCTGTGAATAATAACAGCTTAAGTTATAATACTTCATATGTGCCAGGTAATGTTCCAAGCACTTTATGTATATCAGCTCATTTAAATAAAAGCACAAGCCTGTAGGCTAGGCTCTATTATCAACTTATAGATGAGGAGACTAAGACATAAAAATGCTAATAAATTAACTAAGATACAGTTACCAAGTAGCAGAGATGAGATTTCAATGTTAAGACCCTGGCTACGTAGTCCATGCTCTTAACTGAGGGGCTCTGTTGCTTGATTCTTGCAATGCCTGTGAAACACATGTACAGATATGTCTCTATACTTGAGACACAGACATGGAACTGCTAGATTGTAGGGTTTGCACATGATCTGTTTTATGAGGTAATGCCACACCTTCCCAAGGGGTTGTTCTAATTTACCCTCCTACTAGCAGTGGATGAGAATTTTTGTTATTGCACATCCTTGCCAAAACTTGGTATCATCTGGCTTTTTAAATGTTACAGCTCTTGAGGGTATGAAGGGGTATTTGATTGTGATTTTCATTTTCTTTTTTAATTAGGTTGCATGTTTTTCATATGTTTATGTAGGAATTTTGTGTTTTCTGGGAAAAGTCTTTTTATTTAAATCAGTATTTTTCTAAATATTTGTCTTATTGATTCATAAGGTTTTTTTCCTTGGGTAATATGCCTTTGCAGTTTATGTGTTGCTAATATCTTCTCCTAGTTTATGGTTTGCTTTTTTAATATTGGTGTATAAAAGTCTTAGTTTTACTGTAGCCAAATTTATAATTTCCTCTGGTATGCATTTTTTTGTATTTTAAAGTCATAGACATGTTTTTCTTCATGATATTCTAATAGTTTTTTAATAGATTTTCCTTTCAATTATAAATGTTCAAACTTTATTTTTTGTTTGTGGTAAGGTAGAAGTCCACTTTTATTTCCTTTTTTTATGATAACCAATAACCCTAGTACCATGTATGTAATGAAGAGTCCATCTTTTCCCCATTGAACAGGAGCTCCTATTCCATTATTAGGAATCCCATGTGTTTATATGACTGTGTGTGTGCATACATGTGTGTGCATTTATGGATTCATAGCCTATCTTTCTCTTTATATGTGTTCTTTATTGTCTATCCAAAATTTTCTTCACAAGTGTTATAAAGTTTTTGTTAAATTTATTTCTAGGTACTTGGTATTTTTTTGTTGCTATAGGAAAATGATACCATTAAAATTATATTTTCTGTTTATGTTATGTAGAAATACAATCGTTTTATATTTTTATTTAAAAGACATTTGATTTGATTTCCAGCAGTATTCCGATGTTCTTCTTCATGCTAACAATTACCTTTAGGTTATTTTGTGTGTATTAGGTAGATAATTATATTATCTAAGAATAATGACTTGTTTTCTTTTTTTCCAATTGTGATCACTTTCAATTTTCTTTTTTCTTATTCTACCGGTCAGAATTTCTAATACAAAGTTGAACAGGAGTGATGTAGCAACCATTCTTGTGTATAAAGAAAATTATTTTATAATGTCACCACTAAGTAAGACATTTACTAAGGGTTTTTATAATGCTTTCAATCAGATTAAAAACATTTCTTCATTTTGAAGTTTATCATGAGTGGATATTGAATTTTATTGACTGATTTTTGTGTGTTTATTGACTTTTCTTTTTGGTCTGTGGTAAATTACATTACTTGATTTTATAATATTACACTTAACTGTGCATACTTAATGTTAAACAGTATAGTTTCTTTCTTCTAGGACAATTCATATAGGTTTACCAAATAAAATGCAGGACACACAGTTAAATTTAACTTTAGATAAACAAAGTGGATTTTTATGTGCTAAATCTGGCAGCCCTAAATTCACAAACATAAAAATGGCTTTGATTCTTATCAACCAGATACTGTCCTTCTGTGTCTAGCTTATTTCACTTAGCTTAAATGTCCTTCAGGTTTAACCATATTATCACAAATGGCAGGATTTCCATCTTTCTCATGGCTGAATAATATTCCATTGTATGTGTATGACACAATTTTAAAAAATCTGTTCATCTGTGGATGGATATTTAGGTTGCTTCCATGTCTTGGCTATTGTGAATAATGTTGCAATGAACTTGGGAGTGCAGATATCTCTTTGAGATCCTGATTTGAATTCTTTGGAATATACACCCAGAAGTGGGTTGCTGGATGATATGCTAGTTCTATTTTTTAAGTTTTTGAGGAACTTGGGTATTCTTTTCCATATGACTGTACCAATTTACATTCCTGTCAATTATGCAGTGATTCTCATTTCTTCAAATCCTCACCAACACTAGTTATCTTTTGTTTTTTGTTGATAGTCATCCCAGTTTGTTTGAGATGATACCTCACTGTGGTTTGGTTTGCATTTCCCTGATGATTAGTGATATTGAGCACCTTTTCATAAACTTCTTGGCCATTTGTATGTCATCTTTGGAGAAAGGTCTATTCAGTTCCTTTGCCAACTTTTAAAATGGGTTATTTGGTTTTGCTGTTGAGGTCCCTGTGTAGTTTGGATATTAATCCTTTATCAGATGTTTAGTTTGCCAGTATTTTCTCCCATTCTACAGATTGCCTTTTCATTTTTTC
This sequence comes from Tursiops truncatus, assembly GCF_011762595.2. Lineage (NCBI taxonomy): Eukaryota > Metazoa > Chordata > Mammalia > Artiodactyla > Delphinidae > Tursiops > Tursiops truncatus. Next base: position 52,198,624 of record NC_047042.1, read on the forward strand.
ATTGCTTTGCCGAGCTTTTTAGTTTGATGAAGTCTCGCGTTCTGTTTTTGCTTTTGTTTCCTATTTTTGGTGTCATAACAAAGAAATCCAAAGCCAAAGTTTAGAAAATTTTTCCTACGTTTTCTTTTAGAATTTTTATGATTTCAGGTCTTAAATCTAAATCTTTAATTTATTTTCAGTTAGTTTTTGTGCAGAATGTGAGAGAAGGGTCAAATTTTGTTCTTTTGCATGTAGATATCCAGTTTTCCTAGCACCATTTATTGAAGAGATTACACTTTGCCCATTATATAGTACTTGGGACCTTTGTGGAAGATCTGTTGACTGTATATGTATGGGTTATTTCTGTGCTCTTTGTTTTGTTTCATTGGCCTATATGTCTTTTTATGCCAGCACTATACTGTTCTGAAAACTGTAGTTTTGTAATATATTTTGAATTCAGGAAATGTGATGTTCCCAGCTTTTTTTGTTCTTGCTCAAAATTTCTTTGGCTATTCAAGGTCTTTTGTGGTTTCATATGAATTTTTTCAACTTTAATGAATTAGAACTGACAAAATTGTATATATTCAAAGCATACAACTTGATGTTTTTGATGTTTTAAATATATATTTTAAATGATTACTGCAATCAGATTAACATATCCATCATCTCACATTTTCTCTCTTTCTCTTTTTTTGTGCTTAAAATTTACTCTTAAGTACACAATACATTATTGTTAACTATAGTCATCATGCTGGTACATTAGAACTTCTGAATTTATTCATCTTGTATAACTGAAACTTTGTACCCTTTGACCAACTTCTCTCCATTTTCTTGTACCTGCCCCTAGTTCCTTACACAGTTGTCTCTTGGTACCTGAGGGGGGGTGTTCCAGAACCCCCACAGATGCTCCAGTCCCTTATACAAAATGATATAGTACAGTTGATCTGCCATCAGTTGAATCTACAGATATGGAACCCACAGATATGGAGGACTGACTGGATAATTTACATATTAGTCACTTATCTGATGTATTGTTTGCAAATATTTTCTACCATTCCATAGGTTGCCTTTTCATTTTGTTTGTTTCCTTTCCTTTGCTGAAACTTTTTAGTTTGATGTAGTCCCACTTGGTTATTTTTGCTTTTTGTGCTTTTGATTTCATATCCAGAAAAATCATAGCCAAGACTGTCAAGAAGCTTTTTCCCTATTGATGATTTCAGGTCTTATCTTTAAATCTTTATTCCATTTCTTTGAGGTGTATTTGTGTTTTTTTCCACAGCTTTAAAATATTATTGACATATAACATTGTGTGACTTTAAGGTATACAATGTGCTGATTTGATATACTTATATATTGGAAAAAGCTTGTTACCAGAGCATTAGCTTACAACTCTATCACATTACATAATTGCTATTTCTTTTTTGTGTGTGTGTTGAGAACATGTAAGATCAACTCTCTGGTAATTTTCAAGTATATGATACTGTATTATTAACTATAATTACCATGCTGTACATGGTGTTTATGGGTGCATTGTTCTGTCTTTATCCCATGGAAGAACTCATGCTCTGAGGGGGTCTCTCATGTTCTGAGGAGATGTCTCATGTTCCAAGGGGATCTGTCTTAGAACTGTGCTTTGCCAGGTTGGGGGAGGGGTGATATAGATAAAGTGAAACTTTGCTTGTTAATCTTGGCAGTGCTTTTTTTTTTTTTTTTTCTCTTTTGCGTGTTTTACTGGGATAGTGTAACCTCTTACTTGGGTTCTGGAGCTCTTGTAAAGGTATTTTCATACATAGATGATTGTTAAATCAGTGTTTCTGTTGGGGGAAGAGTGTGGGACTGCCTATTCCACCGTACAGCTGATATCACTGCCCTGTTGAATATTAATTACAATTATAATTGCTAACACTTGTTGACTATTTACTATGTGCGGACACTAGGCATTGTGTAACGTAATCTTTGCAGCAAATATATAAGATGCTATTTTTATCCCAATTACCAGGGATAACATCGAGACTCAAAGTCACATAGCCTTATGTGGTGGAGCTGTAACTCTGACCCTGTATGACTTTAAAGCAGATAGTGGTAACCTGTATGATATATCAACTCTACTACTTCTGTAGTATCTCCAAAACCCTGTGGCAAAGTGGAAGTGTTGTACATTGCTTTTGGGTAGGGAAATATTTCAAACCAGGTATCTTGTAAAAGCTAATAGATTAAATCTGCAACCTTTATGGTTAGAATATTTGTGCTCCTGAGTGGTTACTTAGTGTCAAAATAAATTTTTTCTTTGCTGGCTTTATATATTTTAAAATTACACAACACTGTTAAAGAAAAGTTGGTCTTTCCCTCTAACATAATTTTAGAGGTCACACAGTGTGTGTGGGGCTGGGGGGAGGTTCAGAAATAAGATACTTTAAATCTGGCATTGAGAGTTTCTGGTTGTTAAGGTGCCAAACAGAACTGCTGATTGAATAGGAAATAAGTTCAGTTTATATTTTTGTAATATTTCATTGAGGGAAGCCTCGCATTCTAAAACAGTTGTTTTAGATATACTGTACAGTGATTTTGTTTTCTAATTAATTTTCTTTAAGTAAAATTCTTTTTTTTTTTGGATTACTGTCTTTACAGAATATGGAAAGATTTTACATCTTGGGAGGAAACTTCCTGGCTGATGTGAGATATTTGTCTCTTTAAAAGTATTTATTACAAAGTATTTGAGAATAATGTCATAAACAAAGCAAGTTTCTGAATTGGTTAGCCCAAATAAAGCTGGAAAAGGTTGGTGATTCATAATCTGAGAACGCAGAGGATGTGAATGATTAGTTCATATTTCTTTCTTTTTTTTTTTTATCAGATAAATGCGAACTCTTTATTAGCATTCATTCATTCAGCAGATATTTATTGAGTGTCTACCATGTGTCAACATTGCTGAAGGTGCTGAGGATACATCAATAAATAAAATAGACAAGAATCTTTCTTTTTATGGGTCTGAGATTCTATTGGGCAGAGACCAACAGTAAACGGAATGAATGAATAAATGAATAAATAAATTAAAAAATAAATAACATACTGTGTTAGATTTTGGTGAGTGCTAAGGAGAAAAATAAAGTAGGGAAAGGCATTATGGAGAAAAAAAAATGAGAGGGAGAGAGAGAGCTTATGCTGGTGAGGGTGGGACAGTTGTTTGCAATTTTAGGTTGGTCAGCAAAATGCTCTAGGAGATGAAATTTGTTTTTTTTTTTCTTTTTTTTTATAGGTATACCTGGATTTAATTCTCACTTCTACCGCTTGGTAGCTGGATAGCCTTAGGCAAGTTTCATACCTCCCTGAAATTCACTTAATTCAGTCTGTAAAATGGCATAATAACTTATTATAGCATCCTTTTAGGAATTTTAAATCAGTTCTTGAAATAAAAGTACACAATATATAGACAAGTATGGATTCCTCAATAGGTGTTTGACCTTTCATTTCTCCAGTATCCCACCCGCATCAAATAAAGAAAAATACTTTTTAAAATTTACGAATATTTCATTGTTGTAAAGTTAAAGCCATAAAAATAATCAAATGGCCTACTATCATACCGTTAGAAGAAAAAAAAAAAAGGTGTTCATGAGAGTTCCATATTAGAATACAAGTTTTCCTTAGGCACCTGTTTATGTATGCTATTCTGCTCTTTACAATAAATAATTAAATTTAAAAGACTTAATTCCTCACTTTTAAGACCTTATTAGTTTACAAATTACATATTGACCTATGCTAAATTTTATACCGACCCATGCTAATGAATTCAGTACAGAAAACAAAAAACACTGCACTCAAGCAAACTATATATATATATATATATATATATATATATATATATATAACTTATATGAGAATTGCTACTCCAGCTTTCTTTTGGTTTCCATTTGCATGAAATACCTTTTTCCATCCCCTTACTTTCAGTCTGTATGTGTCTCTAGGTCTGAAGTGGGTCTCTTGTAGACAGCAAATATATGGGTCTTGTTTTTGTATCCATTCAGCCAATCTGTGTCTTTTGGTGGGAGCATTTAGTCCATTTACATTTAAGGTAATTATCGATATGTGTGTTTCCATTCCCATTTTCTTAATTGTTTTGGGTTTGTTATTGTAGGTCTTTTCCTTCTTTTGTGTTTCTTGCCTAGAGAAGTTCCTTTAGCAGTTGTTGTAGAGCTGGTTTGGTGGTGCTGAACTCTCTCAGCTTTTGCTTGTCTGTAAAGGTTTTAATTTCTCCATCAAATCTGAATGAGCTCCTTGCTGGGTAGAGTAATCTTGGTTGCAGGTTTTTCTCCTTCAACACTTTCAATATGTCCTGCCACTCCCTTCTGGCTTGCAGAGTTTCTGCTGAAAGATCAGCTGTTAACCTTATGGGGATTCCCTTGTGTGTTATTTGTTGTTTTTCCCTTGCTGCTTTTAATATGCTTTCTTTGTATTTAATTTTTGACAGTTTGATTAATATGTGTCTTGGCGTGTTTCTCCTTGGATTTATCCTGTATGGGACTCTCTGTGCTTCCTGGACTTGATTAACTATTTCCTTTCCCATATTAGGGAAGTTTTCAACTATAATCTCTTCAAATATTTTCTCAGTCCCTTTCTTTTTCTCTTCTTCTTCTGGAACCCCTATAATTCGAATGTTGGTGCGTTTAATGTTGTCCCAGAGGTCTCTGAGACTGTCCTCAGTTCTTTTCATTCTTTTTTCTTTATTCTGCTCTGCAGTAGTTATTTCCACTATTTTATCTTCCAGGTCACTTATCCGTGCTTCTGCCTCAGTTATTCTGCTATTGATCCCATCTAGAGTACTTTTAATTTCATTTATTGTGTTGTTCATCGTTGCTTGTTTCATCTTTAGTTCTTCTAGGTCCTTGTTAACTGATTCTTGCATTTTGTCCATTCTATTGTCCATTCTATCTCCAAGATTTCGGATCAACCTTACTATCATTATTCTGAATTCTTTTTCCAGTAGACTGCCTATTTCCTCTTCATTTGTTAGGTCTGGTGGGTTTTTATCTTGCTCCTTCATCTGCTGTGTGTTTTTCTGTCTTTTCATTTTGCTTATCTTACTGTGTTTGTGGTCTCCTTTTTTGCAGGCTGAAGGTTCGTAGTTCCTGTTGTTTTTTGTGTCTGTCCCCAGTGGTTAAGGTTGGTTCAGTGGGTTGTGTCGGCTTCCTGGTGGAGGGTACTAGTGCCTGTGTTCTGGTGGATGAGGCTGGATCTTGTCTTTCTGGTGGGCAGGTCCACGTCTGGTGGTGTGTTTTGGGGTGTCTGTAGACTTATTATGATTTTGGGCAGCCTCTCTGCTAGTGGGTGGGGTTGTGTTCCTGTCTTGCTAGTTGTTTGGCATAGAATGTCCAGCACTGTAGCTTGCTGGTCGTTGAGTGAAGCTGGGTGCTGGCGTTGAGATGGAGATCTCTCGGAGATTTTTGCTGTTTGATATTATGTGCAGCTGGGAGGCCTCTTGTGGACCAGTGTCCTGAAGTTGGCTCTCCCACCTCAGAGGCACAGCACTGACTCCTGGCTGCAGCACCAAGAGCCTTTCATCCACAGGGCTCCTTAATTTGGGATGATTCGTTGACTATTCAGGTATTCCACAGATGCAGGGTATATCAAGTTGATTGTGGAGCTTTAATCCGCTGCTTCTGAGGCTGCTGGGAGAGATTTCCCTTTCTCTTCTTTGTTCTCACAGCTCCCAGGGGCTCAGCTTTGGATTTGGCCCCGCCTCTGCGTGTAGGTCGCCGGAGGGCGTCTGTTCTTTGCTCAGACAGGACGGGGTTAAAGGAGCCGCTGATTCGGAGGCTCTGGCTCACTCAGGCCGAGGGGTAGGGAGGGTCACGGAGTGTGGGGCGGGCCTGCAGCGGCAGAGGCCGGCGTGACGTTGCAGCCTGAGGCGCGCAGTGCGTTCTCCCGGGGGAGTTGTCCCTGGATCCCGGGACCCTGGCAGTGGCGGGTTGCACAGGCTCCCCGGAAGGGCGTGTGGCTAGTGACCTGTGTTCGCACACAGGCCTCCTGGTGGCAGCAGCAGCGGCCTTAGCGTCTCATGTCTGTCTCTGGGCTCCGCACTTTTAGCTGCGGCTCGCGCCCGTCCCTGGAGCTCTCTCAAGCAGCGTTCTTAATCCCCTCTCCTCGTGCACCAGGAAACAAAGAGGGACGTAAAAGTCTCTTGCCTCTTCGGCAGGTCCAGACTTTTCCCCGGACTCTCTCCCGGCTAGCCGCGGTGCACTAACGCCCTGCAGGCTGTGTTCACGCCGCCAACCTCAGTCCTCTCCCGGCGCTCCGATGCGCTGGAATCTGTCCGCTTTGCCCTCCGCACCCCTGTTGCTGTGCTCTCCTCCGCGGCTCCCAAGCTCCCCCACTCCGCCTCCCGAAGTCTCCACCCGCGAAGGGGCTTCCTAGTGTGTGGACACTTTTCCTCCTTCACAGCTCTCTCCCGCTGGTGCAGGACCCGTCCCTATCCTTTTGTCTCTGTTTAGTTTTTTCTTTTGCCCTAACCAGGTACGTGGGGGGTTCCTTGCCTTTTGGGAGGTCTGAGGTCTTCTGCCAGCGTTCAGTAGGTGCTCCGTAGGAGTTGTTCCACGCGTAGATGTATTTCTGGTGTATCTGTGGGGAGGAAGGTGATCTCCGCGTCTTACTCTTCCGCCATCTTCCCGGAAGTCCTCTCTAGGAGATCCATATTTCTTTCTTGATGAACTCCTTGCGTAGAGAATCAATGAACAGATTAGACCAAGTTTGAATTACATCTTTTCCTCTTGCTCAAATAAATCCTTTTATACTAAGCATATTGTGGGGTTTTTTTTTGTTGTTTGTTTGTTTTGGTTTTTTTCTTCAGCCACTAACTTTTTGTCTCAAATGAAACAGACGGTTGGATTCTGGTTTGTTTTCTAGCGTCAGTCTAGGTAATTGAAGTGAGAAGAAACTGTGGTCCTGGCAGTTCTGGATTAACCAATTAGCATCTGATGCTTGGGGTGAAAACATTAGTTAACAAGCCCAGGCCTCAAATGCCTTTCTCACACCCATAATCAGACAGCAGCTAAAGAATCGGCCATCTAGGGATAATGATTTCCATCACTGTTGGCCTAGTTAACTCCAAATGGCCGCCGTGGAAGGAACATTGCTGTGCATTATGTGTTGCCTTCCCATCGCTCCATTTCCTCTCCTTCACGTGGTTTCCATGCCATCATGCCTTTGCTGGCTGCAGCGTCTATCTCTAGGAATCTCCTAAATAAATAATCAGGTTTGCTCTTAGGTTCTCTTTTATTGATGCTTCTAAAGTGTTTTAGTTCCTATCCCTTCAAGGTTTAGCTTTTAACAGTTATAAAGAAACCTTTTCACCTACGAAGCTTCAATTAACTTCAATACTTACTCATTTAGAAGGTGTATTATTATGTTGCTTTTTTATTGTAGAGACATTTATCATGTAGTCAAATCATTAGTAACCTCTGGAACTGAGTGTGAAGTGAGGATTTTAAAGGCCCTCCCCAAGCTCTTTATATTTATTTATGAAGAAATTTCCCCAACTAATTTTATTAAATATATGTCCTTTGCCTTGAAATAAATAATTGTTGGCACTGTCACGCTGTCTTGAGCAGAACCAAGTGGTGCTCTTACATGTTTTTCTGAGAAGAACACATGGCTGTAGTTACTTATGGGAAAATGATTGGAGAAAATAGAGATTTGAGGCAGAAATGTTTTAGACCTTTTAAACCCTGGGTCTAAATGTTTGCATACGTTTTATGTGTTGTACCTATGGTGTGGGGTCGTTTTATGGTTACGGAGGGAAAAACAGTTCTGGAAAGAGAGAATATCCAATGTACAATTTCTTTGGGTGCATCTTTATTGGGGTTGCCAAGAAGGAGGAAGTAAGTACAGATTTTTGGATTTAGTAAAATCTTTTTGATCAAAGAGAAATACTTCCCTCCACAGATTGTTCTTTTTATCCTTAACTCAAAAAGAGAAGCGTATTTATTAAATTAGGACAATTGAGGCACAAAGGACAATGTTGCTGTTGCACAGTAGGAGCTATGAAAAGTAAACTGTGTAATGTGATTTCTTTGTGAGTTGCACAACCAGTGTTTTTCACATGTATAATTGTGTTAGCAGGATATTAATTCATTTGTGCTGCCACAGGGACTACCTTCTGTTAGAGAGTTGACAGGCTCCTTATGTGTGGTGGTAATGGAGGTGTGTGCCATTTGTTACATTTTCCTCATTTTACTTCCCTGGGTTGGTGAGCAGCGCTATCTGACTTTATATAGAAAACAAGGATTCTTAATGCACATACGGAAAGAAATATCTTCCAACTGTTATATTGAAGGGGAAATAGAGTCTGGAAGAAATCCCTCCCCCCCCCCCCCCACTGTTGGCAGAAAGAAAGCTATCACTGATATTTTTTTCCTTTGGGAAAGAATTAGGAAACAGAATGCTTTTAAAGTATGACAACATAAATATGGCTCTACTTTGTCTTATCACATTATTCTGGGCAAACATTTTACTACATCACAAGAATTGTCAACAGAGCCTCTGAAGACTAGACAGACAGAGCAAGAATATTCACTGAGGCAGAAACAAATAGTAAAAATCCTGCGGAGTGAATGCCTTAGATTTGTTACATTTTTTTTTCCAATCAGGAACTTCTGAAGATGAATGGATCTTGTTTGTTTAGTTGGATCTAGAATAGATCTAGTTAGTTTAGATTTCGGAAGAAAACCAAACTAAAGACAGACTCAGGGGTCAAAAGAAGTTAGGAGGGAGCAAATGTTCTGGAAAGAAGTGGCAAAATGAAGAATTTTTTTTTTTAAAAAGGCATGAAAATTATGCTGTGTGACTTTGGCTAGTTACTTGTATTCTCTGGGTCTCCAGCTTCTCTATCTGTGTAAAGAGCACTGGTGATCTATGGAGGAGGGGGTGGTGATCAGAAGGTTCCACTGGGTGCAGGTTATAAGGGGGAATATCAACTGTAGAGAATTTAAACGGAAATTTAGTATCCTTTCTTTTCTTTTCTTTTCTTTTTTTTTTTTAGATCACCATGCACAGGCAATTCTAAATGATGTTAGTGTTAAAATACCCCTTACCACAGGGGAGGGCCACTCTTGCTGGCTGCCCTCTATATTGCGATGCTGTTTCCTTCTCTACAGCTCATTTACATCGGTCTTGGTAGTAGAAGCAGTGCTGAATATTCATAATTTACTGCTGAATCTAAGGAAATGAGAGCTAATGCCTTACTATATTAATGATAAAACTACAACATGACAGAAACAACAGGGAGTGTTTATTGAACAACTGTGATATCCTAGGCACTATACATACATGTGTTTCTCTTTACTACAATCACAAAACAATTATTACTACATTTTTCAGTTGAGAAATTTGAGAACTTAAGAAATTTGGTTTAGGTGCTAATATTCATGTCCAGGTCTGTCTGATTTCAAATCCTACATTGTTTTCCATTATAAATACATGCTTTCCTGCTAACTTGGTCTTCTTTGGAGAATGCTTTATAAAAATTTTTAAATTTTATATTGGAGTATAGTTGGTTAACAGTGTTGTGTTTTGGATGTACAGCAAAGTGATTCAGTTGTACATATACATGTATCTATTCTTTTTCAAATTCTTTTCCCATTTAGGTTATTACAGAATATTAAGCAGAGTTCCCTGTGCTAAACAGTAGGTCCTTGTTGATTATCTATTTTAAATATAGTAGTGTGTATATTTCAATTCCAAGCTCCCAATTTATCCCCCCTTCACCTTTCCCCTTTGGTAAACATAAGTTTGTTTTCTAAGCCTGTGAGTCTGTTTACATATAAGTGATATTGTATGATACTTGTCTTGCTCTGATTTATTTCCCTTAGTATGATCTCCAGGTCCATCCATGTTGCTACAAATGGCATGATTTCATTCTTTTTAATGGCTGAGTAATATTCCATTGTATATATGTACCACATCTTCTTTATCCATTCCTCTGTCGATGGACATTTGGGTTGCTTCCATGTCTTGGCTATCGTAAACAGCACTCAATGAACATTGAGGTGCATGTATCCTTTCAAACCATGGTTTTCTCTGGATATATGCCCAGCAGTGGGATTGCTGTATCATATAATAGCTCTATTTTCAGGGGTTTTTTTGTTTTTTTTTTTTTTCGGTACGCGGGCCTCTCGCTGTTGTGGCCTCTCCCGTTGTGGAGCACATGTTCCGGACGCGCAGGCTCAGCAGCCATGGCTCACGGGCCCAGCCGCTCTGCGGCATTTGGAATCTTCCCGGACCGGGGCACAAACCCGCGTCCCCTGCGTCGGCAGGCAGACTCTCAACCACTGCACCACCAGGGAAGCCCTATTTTCAGTTGTTTAAGGAACCTCCATGCTGTTCTCCATAGTGGCTGTACCAATTTACATTCCCACCAATAATGTAGAAGGGTTTCCTTTTTGGAGAATGCTTTTTAATGAAACTTTGATAATAATGTTGTTCTTTTTCTTCTACCTCCTATTCTCCTTTCATTTTTCCATTCTCTTAAGAAGGGCTTTAATATTCTCTTTATCTCTTGACTCCTTTGGCAAGTACCTCAGCTTGCCCTAAGTCAGATGTGGCTTTCTTGACAGATCCTGCAAGGCACTTGTGGCAGTTTGGGAAATAGGCATGCAATGCACAACTTTCTAACCTGTTCACTTGAGTAAGAAGCCAATGATGAAAGTGGGTCTGTGGATAGGGTATAACCTAGTTTCCTCTTGTTAATTGTGGTAGGTCTGGTGTTACTTGTCACCAAGAGCACCTTCTTGCTGAATCCCATTGCCACTTGTTGTGGACTGCATGTTTGTGTTCTTCCAAAATTCATATGTTGAAAGCCTAATCTCCTGTGTTATGGTATTTGGAGATGGGGCCCTTGGGAGGTTATTAGGTCATGAGGGTGGAGCCCTTATTATGGGATCAGTGACCGTGTAAGAGACATGGGACAGCTTGCTTCTCTCTGCCATGTGAGGACATAGTAAGAAGACCACCATCTGCAAACCAGGAGGAGGGCTCTCATCAGAACTTGACCATGTTGGCACCCTGACCTCAGCCTCAGACTTCCCAGCCTCTAGAACTGTGGGAAATAAATTTCTGTTCTGTAAGCCACTTGGTCTATGGTATTCTGTTATGGCAGCCTGACTAAGACATTACCCAGTGGGATTCTACCTGAATGGAGAATCAACATCAAGGAGGAAGGCTGTCATTACTCTTTTTTTTAAGACTTTACTTTTTTAGAGACGTTTTAGGTTTACAACAAAATTGAGGAGGTACAGAGATTTCCCATATGTATCCTGCACCCACATGTGCACAGCCTCTTCCATGAACAATATCACGTACCAGAATGCTACATCTCTACCAATGATGAACCTACATTGACATATCGTAATCACCCAAAGTTTTACCTTAGGGTTCACTCTTGGTGTTGTACATTCTGTGGGTTTGGACAAATGTACAGTGACATATGTCCACTATACTATACAAAGTATTTCCTCTGCCCTAAAAATCCTCTGTGCTCTGTTGACTGCTCTGCCCCCACCCCAACCCTTGGCAACCACTGATCTTTATACTGTCTCCACACTTTCGTCTTTTCCAGAATGTCGTATAGTTGGGATCATACAGCCTTTTCAGATTGGCTTTTTACACTTAGTAATATGCATTTACATTTCCTCACTGTCTTGCAATGGCTTGATAGCTCATTTCTTTTTAGCTCTGAATAATATTCCATTGTCTGGATGTACCATGGTTTATGTATCTATTCACCTACTGAAGGACATCTTGGTTACTTCCAAGTTTTGGCAATTATGAATGGAGCCACTATAAACATCCATGTGCAGGTTTTTGTGTAGACCTAAGTTTTCAGCTCCTTTTGGTAAATATCAAGGAGCAGGTTTCCTGTGTAGTAAGAATATGTTAAACTTTGTGGGAAACTGCCAGACTGTCTTCCAGAGTGGCTGTACCATTTTGCATTTTGGCGGTGAATGAGAATTGCAGTTGCTTCACATCTTCATCAGCATTTGGTGTTGCCAGTGTTCTGGATTTTGGCCATACTAATATATGTGTAGTGGTATCTCATTGTTTTAGTTTGCACTTCTCTGATAACATATGATGTGGAGCATCTTTTCATATAGATATTTGCCATCGTGTATCTTCTTTGGTGTAGTGCCTGTTAAGGGCTTTGGGCCATTTTTTAATTGGGTTGTTTTCTTATTTCAATAATTCTTTGTATATTTGGGATAACAGTCCTTTATGTCATTACCTTTTTAAAAGATATTGAGGGAAACAGGAAAATTACAGTATTGATTTTATTCCTTCTGACTAGTTTTTGGACTACAATATGATCTGTGGTCCCAACTGCAACCACTCTTTTAACTTAGATTTGAATTGCAATGGATTTGCAACTATGAACAATGATTAAATTGTGATTATATAATGAATATTTGATGTTACTGAATAATCATTTAAAATTTAATTTTGAATGTTTTAAAATATTCTTTACATAATTAAGGAGATACCTCCTTTTGCATTTCCTAAAACTGGTACAAAAGGACCCCTTCCCCCATCAGAATAACGGTTATTTAAAATTAGTTTTAGCTTCTTCCAAATATTTAATTGTGACTATTGTAGATCTTCACAAATGCAAAAAATTCCAAATCCCTGTGCTATCAGCTTCATGCGAGCCCTATTATTCACAACGATGACACATTCAAAATGCGTGACCAGATAAAATGGGGTTGGAAATAGCAGTTCCCAAAGGGTATAGAAAATTGCGTTCTGTATCCAAGGCTACATGTTGTGATGCATACAGCAACATACAAAGGGCAAATAACTAGTATCATTTAGATGAACAATTACTTCATAACTAATTTTGTTAGTATGTATTACATGAAGTATCACCCTGTTTTGCTAATTTATAATACAAAAGATGATTAGACCAAATGCAGTATTTTCTCAAGCTGTGTTTTTGTCTATAAATGGATCCGTTTGTCTATCTTAAGCCATCTATCCTTAGTGCTGAGTTAAAATGCTTCGTAGAGAAAACAGACCTATATGCCCTTATTATCCACGGGCTACAGAACACTAAAGTGAGAAAAACAGGTTGATGTCTTGTAAAAGTGGAATGCAAATTATTTGTATGTGCTATTTTCAGGAAAAGACAGATATATTTAATAAGTGAAGGAGAATAAATGCAAACTATTAACCTATAAGCCACATACCCTCATTGATTGCTTATTTCATGTGACTTTGGGGAGTGGAGAGTATTATTTTACCCCTCATGTGCAGAGTCTCTGCTGGCTTAGGACTGCTGGCTCCTTTGCTGACACATCACTCACTCCTCCTTGCTGAGTGCAGGTTAGAGAGAAAGAATAGAGAAAGCCAGCCGAGCCCTTTTCCTTCTATTTTTAGGAGTAGCTTCCTCCACTTTTGTCCTTTTCTCTCCGACACTCAGGTGAACTCCCAGGGATGCGTACAGCCTGCAGTCCTGCCTGTCACTTGGTGTGTGAGTCTGTCTACTTAAGGGATGGAGTGCTGGGAAATCCTTTGGGTGCAGGTTTAAAGCCATATTCTCTAATCTGCTTTTTCAGCGACAAAGCTGTCATTTAAATCCCCATCTATCCCCTGTGCTTTATTTTTAATTGGTTCTGAACCTAAGATGGGAAGAAAGGAGTATTATATATTGACCTCATAAGAGACGAAAGGTATCACACTGAAATCCCTGGAGCATATGTTTCTGTGAAATGTGGAAAATAAAGCCACCCTGTTGGAAATTCAGATGAAAATATGACTGAATTACATTCAAATGAACGCTGTTGTATTTTTTTAAAAATCCATTTAAAATTTCTAAAATGTGAACCAATCGAATATAAAATCCAAAATCATAAATTTATTTTGGCATTCTTCATCCAGGTCAGATATAGAGAAACTATTCAATTCCAATGTATAAATATAAATATAAATCCCATGATTTATTTCTTCAAAGATAGTGATTTGGGCTTTAGCCTGTGTTGTGGTTCATTATATAGTTTGTTTAATCATTCAAAAAAAAACATCCTGTGAAAGCCCTTTCCTAAGTTCAGTCTTATTGCCTTTCTTCAATACCAAGTTAATCTAAGAACTAGTGCGTGATATTTATGTATGAAAAATTTCAAATAAAAGGGAACATAATTTTGTTAGGGCTTTTAAAAGTTTTTACACTTGAGAAGGACATTTCCAGTATGTTTCACATCTTACAATACTTAGGGAGCATAATACAACTTTATTAGTATTCCTCATTGAATTAAATTTCTTCTTCAAATGTTTTGTTACCTATTTTTAACATTCTGGCCACAAAGTGAACTTTTCATTTTTATTGTCAAAGAATTGAAAAAGTGGAGGAATAAGATTGCCTTGCCTTTCAATATTTTGTATATTTGGTATTTCTCCTAGTAAAGGAGTATTCTTAAGATGCCAGATTTTCTGGTCCTATTTTCCAAATTACATACGTATTATTGCAAATAAGTTCTGCCACAAAGAAGTCCACAGTGAAAATATTAAAGGGAATTAAAGTGCTGTTTATAACATGTGAGCTAGCTCCATTAATCTGAGGGCAAAGGGATTGAGCTATTATGTTCCCAGATGGCATCAGACAATGAATGAACAGTCCTTTCTAAAGTGTTAAGTTTTTTTTTTTTCCTGAAGGTTAGGCCTAGGAGCAACAAATTGATGCTGGTTAATTGAAGTCCCTGAGAAGCATTTCAACTCAAGTTTAAAACTTTATGCCCCGAGTCATTAGGTTCCTGTTAACTAGAAAAAGACGTTTAAAGTTTTAAAGAGATACCTCCTAAGCCATATTTGGGGGTAAAAACAGGAGTTAAACTAAGTCTGTATATACATTTGTTCTGCAGATTTGTAGGCACAATTGATTTTTCTTAAGTTTTTAGGCTCTCAGATGGGTATTTTGTGAGACAAGAATGAGATGGTGATTGTTACAAATGCCAAATTGTTGCAAAATATTATGTTTCCTGGCCAAAAAATTTGGCGATTATGATCATGCAGTAGGAACTTCCTTTTGTCCATTCCTCTGAATTCTTAGTATTTATTTTGTTGTAGTGATTATTCGACCCTCAGAATGTACTACCTTACCACACTCATTGTATAGCAGAAAGAGCAAAAGCTTTGGAATCAGACATACTTGGGGTATGTCTAGCACTCGTGAGCTATCGGACTTGGACTATTTTCTCGTAACTGATGTGAATCTCAATTTTCTTAGCTGTAAAAATAGAACAATAAGTACATTACAGAAAAGTTGTAATGATTTAATAAATTATATAATGTCCCTAGCAAAGTTCCTGGCACGAAGTAGGTGCCCAACACATTTAAATATAACAAAGTCTTGTATTTCCCACTAAGGCATCACGTGCTTGAGGAAAGGAACTATGCTGCTTTTTTAGTGTTGGAATAATTATCTGTGGCTGCAGCTGCAGCTGCAGCTGCATTCCCTGCATGAAGATTCCTTTACTGGCACAGGTAGAGCTCTTGTAAGGGTTTTCAGTGACTGAGCAGACAGGACACGTCAGACTTCACTGTAGAACTGCCTTGTGTTCTTTGATGTAACTCCTTTGGCTCTAGATGGAGAGGGGGATGAGATGATGTCGGAGAGGTTTCCTGTCTTGCGGGCACCTGGGCAGCCTGGAGACCACAGTTCCAGGACTCCATTGCCTTCAGGGTTCTGGTTACATCCTGGCAATTAAAGGCTTTCATGAAGGTTCAGAATGGGAAAGGGGAGAAACCGTTTTCCAGATGCATCAGGTCAGGCACATGGCATATGCAGATGGCCGCGATGGGTTTTGCCTGCAGTTTGGGGGCATCTTCCTCAAAATCTCTCCTTTGATTATGCAGGCAGATGAGATTACTGATGGCAGCTTCCTTCTAACCCCGAAACTCTGGATTTCCTGGGAGAGCTCACAATGTCTAGAGTAGCTTTTGTTCTTCTGATCAAACTTTAATAGATACCTAATACTAGCTTCTTTCAGTTTAACAGCTGACACAGGAAACTTGTTATCCATTTTTATGAGCCAACAAACTAAACCTAAGCCTGGTGTGTGTACTCAAATTCATTTGAAAGAAAAGGAAAGCTAACAATTTATTACCTTCAATTTTGAACAGATTATTTTGGTGATAATATCTTGTTCATGGTAAAACTAAGTGAAATTTTGAATAAATTATTGAAAGTTATCAGTTTCAGGTTAATAAGGCATTTGGTATCCTCTGCCCTCCTATGAATTGATTTTTAGTGAAAAGGAGAAAGGGAAAAGAGTTATTAATTAATCTGAAAAACATATTTTGGTAAGCAGAAGGAAAAGAGCTGCTTTTTTTTTCTTTTGGATTGGGAAATACTTCAGTGCATTCTTGGATGCTGTGGCTTGTAAATACTTGTATAAAACATACTAGAATGTTTTCTGGGAATATACACACATAGAATTAAAAAATAAATAAGTGATTTCAATAATTACGTTTCTCAGATCATCCTATACAATTAGAAATTGGTTAATGTAGGAAGATTCATGTGGACATACGGATTGTACTTCTGAATTGGATTTCCATATCTGATAGCTGTGCTATTTCAGGACGACTTTCTACCAGAGTTGAGCGTAGAGCGATGACTTGGCCAAAATCTCTGATTCTGAAAACTACAATCTTCTGGGGAGAAAACTTCAGTGTAGATGTTAATATGATATTTATAAGAGTGTTTTTAGGACCTACTATTTGGGAATGGTAATGACTGATTTGAGGGTAACAAAAAGTCAAAAAAAGTGATACCCTCTTTCTTAAACATTTCCTAAAATTGTTCACATTATACAGTAATTTTTACATCAAGATTTAAGCAGAGTTTTACGAGATTGTGGGATTAATGGTTCCAAGATGTGCTGCTGAGCTGGTCTGTATGAGTGGGTCAGGGTCTGTTAATCCATGATACCACTGTCCTCCAATCCTGACCCAAGTCTCAACAATGGCCATCCGGAGGGGTAAGAGTATGTACCCACGTAAGCCCATGCTCATTTGAGAGTTCATACCTGTTGTGGAAGGCCACTATGATGTCCTTCATAACATATAACTTTAAAGCATTTTTTATAAAACTTCATATAACACCTGTACGTTCATTATCTTGTATGTTTCTCAGTCACCTTGCAAAAAAACAAAAAAGATATTTTCATCCTTATTTTAAAAGATGCAGAATCTCAAGATCAAAGCACATCAATGACTTGACTAAGGTTATCTAGGAAGTTTAAAGGGAGGGTGGGGGGTGGAATCTGGGTGCACTGACCTCTAGGCCAGTGTTTTTTTCTACTGCCATCTGAGCAGTAGTAGTGGGTTTTTATTTTAATTTCAGGCACTGGGAATCTTGAGTGAGAGGATGACATAGCTCTAACGTAATATTAATAAAAAAGATATCACTAGTAGAAAATAATTGTGGGCACTGTAAAAGATATGAAGCCCCACATTGCAAATTTTCTTTCAAACTTCAGTGTCTTTTCTTTTCATTCAGCCAAGGATGTGCTGTTAGTCATCCATTGTTGCCAGAATGAACAACTTCAAAGAAACCATCGGCCGCCTGGCAAGGTTTTCCCCCCAACACTGATCCAATGAATCTATGCCAGGCTATTTGCACCATCTGTTGGGCCTGATTCGGTGGAGGGAGGAAGGGTGGACAGCTGGAGCTGTCAGCTTTGAAATGCCACTTACTGGGGAAATACCAGAGTTCACAGCAAAAGGCATCAAAGCAAAGTCCTCTGCCAGTCCAAAAAGAAGACTGGTTAAATATGGTGGCATTTCTGACGAAGGTCTTCTCTTTCCAGACACTCAGGTCCCTTTTTTATCCTCCCTAGCCTCCTTCTGAGGGAGGATTTTGTTGTGCCATGTGAAAGAGATGTGAGCAGAGACTTTTCATGTGAGTATAGTAGGAAATTGGGAAGCAGGGCATCTTGAAACTTTCGTTTGATTTTGCATTAGAGGAAGAGGTATACATTCATACTTGTGTCCATTTAGCTATTCACCCATTCATTGAATGCTTACTGTACTCCAAGTGCTGATGGATGAAAGAGAATAATAACTACCATTTATTATGTACCTACCATGTGCAGTGTGCTTTAACTATGATAATTACCGTTGGCAAGAATACAATGGTACGAGAAGTATTTTCTCATTTTTCCATGACAAATAACCAATTCTGTGACTGTGACCAATTTTTAAAATAACCCAGAATTTCAATCCCAGATAAGTCCCTTTCACTTATCTGGTGATTTGGCACAAATTTACTTAGAGAAATCTAAAAAGTAAGAATTGAAAGTTCTCTGCCTCTCGAACTTCACTCTTCAGAAGTCACCACCATTTAATAATACAATATCTTACAATAAATTGTTTTAATTAAAATGGAATCTTAACAAACATAATGGGTTGGAGGTTACTTTTATTAAAAAATAATGTATTATGGACATCTTTCTAGGTCAGTAGATTCTATTTACTTATTCTTTTTTACTGCACACTTAGTATTCCATAGTAAGGTTATATCATAATTTATGCTACTGTTTCATTTTGATGGCCATTTAAACTATTTTCAGTATATTTTACAAGATAGAGCTATAATGAAAATCATGTCTTTATGGCATTCATAGTAATTGATTGAAACATAATTAATGACAATACCAAATATTCTAATGCATGAAATTATTCATTCAAATCTTTATTCATTACTGTGAAAGGTTGCCCCCCATTCCTTTCATAGAGTTTTGCCAATGTCTTAAGTAGAAAAAATTGTGTTGATTTGCATTTACAAGGGACTCTGTCCAATCATGCTGCTCTCATATATGAAAGAGCCTTGTATCTCAAGAATTAAGTTATATGAAAATAAAGCACCCAATTTTGCTAATTCTATTTACCATACTTACATTAAAATGAAAGATAGTCATAAGCGAAGAGCAAACAGAAAGACTACACAGTCCTGTTAGCATTCTTATATTTGCTAATATCATTGAGATGGAAATTGATGAGTTTAATCACACAGGAAAATCAAATCCTAGACAAAAACCTCTTTACAATTCCTTGTAGAAAGAGAATTGCACTGGAAGGATTTATATCCTAAGGAATACAGTAATTTTAACGGAAAACATTCTTTCAAAAGATCAAAATACATACTATTTAGATTAGAATATTTTTAACTTAGTACAAATATCTAGTCAGGTGGATCTAAACCACATTCTAATCTCATCTGAATCAACTGTTTATTTCTTTGATATTCAATTAATGATAATTTGCTTGTTAAGTGTTTATGAAAAGTCCACACAATATCTTTGATATACTTAATAACATAGCTCATAATTTGTAGGCTATTACATTCTGTATGACATGGCTTAGCATAATACCATTGCAAAAACTATACGAACATATACTTGTCATTTTAAAATCTTTTAAGCCAAATACTCTTATAACAAAACTTTAGTGTAGTGAAAATGTCTATTAAAGTATTTAAGCCACATTAATTCAATCATCTCAAAAGGTATTTAGGTTAGTAAGATTCTAGGTTAAACAAATAGTACCTTCATCTTCGGGATATGCTGAAATAAAAACTACTTTTTTTGATCATAAAAGCCAAAGACAGTTTCAAGTACAAAAAAGTCATTATCCTACTATTATTAATCTTGTTATCTTTATCTTTTTCATACAAAACTTTTATTTTTTAATCTTACTCTATGAACAATTTGGATTTGGACCCCAGTTTTCCTTTGTTTTATTTATTTATTTATTTATGGCTGCATTGTGTCTTTGTTGCTGTGCGTGGGCTTTCTCTAGTTGTGGTGGGTGGGGGCTACTCTTCGTTGCAGTGCGGTGGCTTCTTTTGTTGTGGAGCATGGCCTCTAGGTGCACGGGCTTCAGTAGTTGTGGCACGTGGGCTCAGTAGTTGTGGCTCACGGGCTCTAGAGCACAGGCTTAGTAGTTGTGGTGCATGGGCTTAGTTGCTCCACTGCACGAGGGATCTTCCCAGACCAGGGCTCGAATCCGTGTACCCTGCATTGGCAGGTGGAGTCTTCACCACTGTGCCACCTGAGAAGTCCTTCCTTTTTGTTTATAGAATAATTTGCCTTGCCTATTGGTTTATGGTATTCATAAGCATAATTTTTAATTACTGCAAATATTTTATTATGTGCTTATCCATCAGTAACCTAAGTCATTTCTTTATTCTTGGACATTCATTTTGTATTAATTTTTCACTCATAATGTTGAAAGGATGAATACTCATGTATATATTGTTTCACCTATTATGAGTTATTTTATTAGGACATATTGCTTGAAGTTAAATGTCTAGATTAAATGGAATGGACATAAGTAAAATGTTCTGTCTGTTTTATTTTAGCAGTATAATATCAACAAAATTTAAAAAAATATACAGTGTTAGGGATCAAATTGCCTGAAATATATATGTGTGTATATGTATAAATATGTATATACCTGTGTGTGTATATATATGCGTGTGTGTGTATGCAAATAGCCAATGTTGACTATATAGCTTAATACTGAATCTTGAATATATGAAATAATAAGCCTAAATGGGGGTTCAAGATACAGAGTTGGATGTCATAGAATCAGTCAATCTTTCATGCATAAACCTTTCACCATAAATAAGCATTCCAAGAACAAAGAGATTTCCATGGAGTGGCATATGGCCCAAACCACCAGTGTCCTATTGTTATGAATACTTCTCTACAAGAAGTGATTCTGTTAGATAATTTTGTGCCTGTTCACTAGCCATGTCCAAAATATTTTGCTTTCGTTAAAACAAGGAAGGTGAAAAAAAAGAGTTGAAAGGTATTGACAAGATTAAGTAAAATTGATATTCAGTTTTCTTCCTCTCAACACTGGACATCTCTTAATTACTCACCACCACCTAAACCCCAAAATCCAAAAACTCCAAACAAATCAAGCACACCTCTACACCCATCCACACAGGACCTAAGACACCATCTAAGGCTAAACCAAACTTCAAGCCATAATTGGAAAAGAGAAGCTTACAGGGTGGTGAGCTCATTATACTTTTCTCCTTTCCCAGTTGAGTTCGAAATATTTCTTTTCACTTACTAATTCAAGCCAGAGTAGCCACCCATCAGCAGGGTTTCAGCTTGAGCTCTTCTGACTAAGTGTATGATTTCTAAAAATATATTCACAGTAACAAAATTTAGTTAAAGCCAAAGCAAATTACAGGGAGAGAGACCTTTAAGGTGGTGGAGGAGTAAGACGCGGAAATCACCTTGCTTCCCACAAATACATCAGAGATACATCTACATGTGGAACAGCTCCTACAGAACACCTACTGAACTCTGGCAGAAGACCTCAGACCTCCCAAAAGGCAAGAAACTCCCCATGTACCTGGGTAGGGCAAAAGAAAAAACACAAGGACAAAATAATAGGGACAGGACCCGCACCTCTGGGGGGGAGCTGTGAAGGAGGAAAAGTTTCCACACACTAGGAAGCCCTTTCACTGGTGGAGATAGGGGGTGGTGGGGGTAGCTTCAGAGCCACAGAGGAGAATGCAGCAACAGGGGTGTGGGCACGTGAGGGCTGGGAGCTGAGGCTCCGGCTTTGGAGGTCAGATCCCAGGGAGAGGACTGGGGTTGGCTGTGTGAACACAGCCTGAAGCGGGGTGGATAGCGCACCACAGCTAGCTGGGAGAGAGTCCAGGAAAAAGTCTGGACCTGCCTAAGAGGCAAGACACCATTGTTTTGGGGTACGTGAGGAGCGGGGATTCAGAGCACCACCTAAATGAGCTCCAGAGGCAGGCGCAAGCTGCGGCTATCAGCACAGACACCAGATACAGGCATGAAATGCTAAGGCTGCTGCTGCAGACACCAAGAAGCCTGTGTGCAAGCACAGATCATTATCCACACCTCCCCTCCCGGGACCCTGTGCAGCCCGCCACTGCCAGGGTCCCGTGATCCAGGGACAACTTCCCCGGGAGAACACACAGCATGCCTCAGGCTGTTACAACTTTATGTTGGCCTTTGCTGCCGCAGGCTCGCCCGCATTCTGTACCCCTCCTTCCCCTGGCCTGAGTGAGCCAGAGCCCCCTAAGAGCTGCTACTTTAACCCCGTCCTGTCTGGGTGGGGAACAGACACCCTCAGGTGACCTACATGCAGAGGCAGGGCCAAATCCAAAGCTGAACCCCAAAGCTGAACCCCAAAGCTGAACCCTCTTCTCTTCCAAAGAAGAGAAAGGGAAATTTCTCCCAGCAGTCTTAGGAGCAGTGGATTAAATCTTCACAATGAACATGATGTACCCTACATCTCTGGAATACCTGAATAGACAACGAATCATGCCAAAATTGAGGCAGTGGAGTTTGGGAGCAAATGTAGACCTGGGGTTTGTTTTCTGCTTCTAATTTGTTTTGGTTTTATGTTTATCTTAGCTCAGTATTTAGAGTTTATTATCATTGCTAGATGTGTTTATTGATTTGGTTTCTCTCTTCCTTTTTCTTTATATATAGATATATATATATTTTTTCCTTTTCTCTTTTTGTGTGTATGTGTATGCTGCTTTGTGTGACTTTCTCTGTATAGCTTTGCTTTCTGTCCATTTCTTATTTTTAATTTTTTTTGTGTAGTTTTTAGCACTTGTTATCATTGGTGGATTTGCTTTTAGGTTTGATTGCTCTCTTCTTTCTTTTTTCTTTATTTTTAATTTAAAAAATTTTTTATTTTAATAACTTTATATTTATTTATTTTCTTTATTTCTTCCATTTTTTCTCACTTTTCTTCTGAGCTGTGTGGCTGACAGGGTCTTGGTACTCTGGCCAAGTGTCAGGCCTGTGCCTCTGAGGTGGGAGAGCCTAGTTCAGGACATTGGTCCACCAGAGAACTCGCAGCTCCACATAAATATCAAACGGCAAAAGCTCTCCCAGAGAGCTCCATCTCAATGCTAAGAGCCAGCTCCACTAAACGACCAGCAAGCTCCAGTGCTGGATACCCTATGCCAAACAACTAGCAGGACAGGAACACAACCCCCACCCATTAGCAGAGAGGCTGCCTAAAATCATAATAAGGTCACAGACACCCCAAAACACACCACCGGACATGTTCCTGCCCATCAGAAAGACAAGATCCAGCCTCATTCACCAGAACACAGGTACCAGTCCCCTCCACCAGGAAGCCTACACAACACACTGAACCAACCTTAGCCACTGGGGGCAGACACCAAAAACAACGGGAATTACGAACCTGAAGCCTGTGAAAAGGAGACCCCAAACACACTAAGTGAAGCAATGTGAGAAGACAGAGAATCACACATCAGATGAAGGAGCAAGGTAAAAACCCACCAGACCAAACAAATGAAGAGGAAATAGGCAGTCTACCTGAAAAAGAATTCAGAGTAATGATAATAAAGATGATCTAAAATCTTGGAAATAGAATTGAGAATATACAAGAAACGCTTAACAAGGATCTAGAAGAACTAAAGAGCAAACAGACAATGATGAACAACACAATAAACGCAATTAAAAATTCTCTACAAGGAATCAATAGGAATCAATAACTGAGGCAGAAGAACGAATAAGTGATGTAGAAGATAAAATAGTGGAAATAACTGCCATGGAGCAAAATAAAAAAGAATGAAAAGAATTGA
Source organism: Tursiops truncatus (assembly GCF_011762595.2). Lineage (NCBI taxonomy): Eukaryota > Metazoa > Chordata > Mammalia > Artiodactyla > Delphinidae > Tursiops > Tursiops truncatus. The sequence continues at coordinate 52,222,259 of NC_047042.1, forward strand.
GGACAGTCTCAGAGACCTCTGGGACAACATTAAATGCACCAACATTTGAATTACAGGGGAACCAGAAGGAGAAGAGATAAAGGGACTGAGAAAATATTGGAAGAGATTATAGTTGAAAACTACTAATATGGGAAAGGAAATAATCAAGTTCAGTAAGTGCAGAGAGTCCCATACAGGATAAATCCAAGGAGAAACACACTATGACACATATTAATCAAACTATCAGAAATTAAATAGAAAAAATATTAAAAGCAGCAAGGGAAAAGCAACAAATAACATACAAGGGAATTCCCATAAGGTTAACAGCTGATCTTTCAGCAGAAACTCTGCAAGCCAGAAGGGAGTGGCAGGACATATTTAAAGTGATGAAGGAGAAAACCTACAATGAAGATTACTCTACCCAGCAAGGATCTCATTCAGATTCAATAGAGAAATTAAAGCCTTGACAAATAAGCAAAAGCTAAGAGAATTCAGCACCACCAAACCAGCTTTACAACAAATGCTAAAGGAACTTCTCTAGGCAGGAAGCACAAGAGAAGGAAATAGACCTACAATAACAAACCCAAAACAATTAAGAAAATGATAATAGGAACCTACATATCAATAACTGCCTTAAATGTAAATGGATTAAATGCTGCAACCAAAAGACATAGACTGGCTGAATGGATTAAAAAACCAGACCCATATATATGCTGTCTACAAGAGACCCACTTCAGACCTAGGGACACATACAGACTGAAAGTGAGGGAATGGAAAAAGATATTCCATGCAAATGGAAGTCAAAAGAAAGCTAGAGTAGCAATTCTCTTATCAGACAAAATAGACTTTAAAATAAAGACTGTTACAAGACACAAAGAAGGACACTACGTAACAATCAAGGGATCAATCAAAAAAGATATAAAAATTGTAAATATTTATGCCCCCAGCATAGGAGCACCTCAATACTTAAGGCAAATGCTAACAGCCATAAATGGGGAAATCGACAGTAACACAATCATAGTAAGGGACTTTAACACCCCACTTTCACCAATGGACAGATCATACAAAATGAAAATAAGTAAGGAAACACAAGCTTTAAACGATACATTAAACAAGATGGACTTAACTGATATTTATAGGACATTCCATCCAAAAACAACAGAATACACTTCTCAGGAGCTCATGGAACATTGTCCAGGATAGATCATATCTTGGGTAAAAAATCAAGCCTTGGTAAATTTAAGAAAATTGAAATTGTATCAGGTATCTTTTCTGCCCACAACACTATGAGACTAGATATCAATTACAGGATAAAATCTGTAAAAAATACAAACACACGGAGGCTAAATAATATATTACTAAGTAAGCAAGAGATCACAGAAGAAATTAAACAGGAATCAAAAAATACCTAGAAACAAATGACAGTGAAAACATGATAGCCCAGAATCTCTGGGATGCAGCAAAAGCAGTTCTAAGAGGGAAGTTTATAGGAATACAATCCTACCTCAAGAAACAAGAAACAAGAAAAATCTCAAATAAAGAACCTAACCATACACGTAAAGCAAGTAGAGAAAGAAGAACAAGAAAGCTTCAAATTTAGCAGAAGAAATCATAAAGATCAGATCAGAAATAATGAAAAAGAAATGAAGGAAACAATAGCAGAGATCAATAAAAGTAAAAGCTGGTTCTTTGAGAAGATAAACAAAATTGATAAACCATTAGCCAGACTCATCGAGAAAAGAAGGGAGAAGACTCAAATAAATAGAAATGAAAAAGGAGAAGTAACAACTGACACTACAGAAATACAAAGGATCGTGAGAGACTACTACATGCAACTATATGCCAGTAAAATGGACAACCTGGAAAAAATGGACAAATTCTTAGAAAAGCACAACCTTCTGAGACTGAGCCAGGAAGAAATAGAAAATATAAAGAGACCAATCATAAGCACTGATGTTGAGACTGTGATTAAAAATCTTCTGACAAACAAAAGCCCAGGACCAGATGGCTTCACAGACGAATTCTATCAAACATTTAGAGAAGAGCTAGCACCTATCCTTCTCAAACTCTTCCAAAATATAGCAGAGGGAGGAACACTCCCGAGTTCATTCTGCGAGGCCACCATCACACTAATACCAAAACCAGACAAAGATGTTACAAAGAAAGAAAACTACAGACCAGTAGCACTGATGAATATATATGCAGAAATCCTCAACAAAATAGTAGCAAACAGACTCCAGCGGCACATTAAAAGGATCATACACCAGGATCAAGTTGGGTTTATCCCAGGAATGCAAGGATTCTTCAAGATATGCAAATCCATCAATGTTATTTACCATGTTAACACATTCAAGGAGAAAAACCATATGATTATCTCAATAGATGTAGGAAAAGCTTTTGACAAAATTCAATACTCATTTATGATAAAAACCTTCCAGAAAGTAGGTGTAGAGGGAAATTACCTCAACATAATACAGGCCATATATGCCAAAACCACAGCCAACATCATTCTCAATGGTGAAAACCTGAAACCATTTCCTCTAAGATCAGGAACAAGACAAGGTTGTCCTCTCTCACCACTACTATTTGACATAATTTTGGAAATTTTAACCACAGCAATCAGAGAGGGAAAAGAAATAAAAAATCCAAATTGGAAAAGAAATAAAGTTGTCACTCTTTGCAGATGACATGATACTATATATAGAGAATCTCAAAGATGCTACCAGAAAACCACTAGAGGTAATCAATGAACTTTGTAAAGTAATAGGATACAAAATTAATGCACAGAAATCTCTTGCATTCCTATATACTAATGATGAAAAATCTGAAAGGGAAATTAAGGAAACACTCCCATTTACCACTGCAACAAAAAGAATAAAATACCTAGGAATAAACCTACCGAAGGAGACAAAAGACCTGTATGCAGAAAACTATAAGACACTATTGAAAGAAATTACAGATGATACAAACAGATGGAGAGATATACCATGTTCTTGGATTGGAAGAATCAACATTGTGAAAATGACTATACTACCCAAAGCAATCTACAGATTCATTGCAATCCCTATCGAACTACCAATGGCATTTTTCACATAACCAGAACAAAACATTTCACAATTTGTATGGAAATACAAAAGACCCTGAATAGACAAAGCAATCTTGAGAAAGAAAAACGGAGCTGGAGGAATCAGGCTCCTGGACTTAAGACGATACTACAAACCTACAGTAATCAAGACAGTATGGTCCTGGCACAAAGACAGAAATACAGTTCAATGGAACAGGATAGAAAGCCCAGAGATAAACCCACACAAATACTTCACCTTATTTTTGATAAAGGAGGCAGGAATATACAATGGAGAAAAGACAGCCTCTTCAATAAGTTGTGCTGGGGAAACTGGACAGCTACATGTAAAAGAATGAAATTAGAACACTCCCTAACACCATACACAAAAATAAACTCAAAATGGATTAAAGACCTAAATGTAAGGCCAGACACTATAAAACTCTTAGAGGAAAACATTCTTTGACATAAATCACAGCAAAATCCTTTTGACCCACTTTCTAGAGAAATGGAAATAAAAACACAAATGAACAAATGGGACCTAATGAAACTTCAAAGTTTTTTTGCACAGCAAAGGAAACCATAAACAAGACCAAAAGACAACCATCAGAATGGGAGAAAATATTTGCAAATGAAGCAACTGACAGAGGATTAATGTCCAAAATTTACAAGCAGCTCGGGTAGCTCAATATCAGAAAAACAAACAACCCAATCCAAAAATGAGCAGAAGTCCTAAATAGACATTTCTCCAAAGAAGATATACAGATTGCCAACAAACACATGAAAGGATGCTCAACATCACTAATCATTAGAGAAGTGCAAATCAAAACTACTGTGAGGTATCACCTGACACCAGTCAGAATGGCCATCATCGAAAAATCTACAAACAAATGCTGGAGAGGGTGTGGAGAAAAGGGAACCCTATCGCACTGTTGGTGGGATTGTAAATTGATACAGCCACTATGGGGAACAGTATGGAGGTTTCTTAGAAAACTAGAAATAGAACTACCATACGGCCCAGTAATCCCACTATTGGGCATATACTCTGAGAAAACCATAATTCAAAATGAGTCATGTACCACAGTGTTCATTGCAGCTCTATTTACAATAGTGAGGACATGCAGAGAACCTAAGTGTCCATAGACATGAATGGATAAAGATGTGGCCCATATATATAATGGAATATTACTCAGCCATAAAAAGAAACAAATGAGTTATTTGTAGTGAGGTGGATGGACCTAGAGTGTGTCATACAGAGTGAAGTAAGTCAGAAAGTGAAAAACAAATACCATATGCTAATACATATATATGGAATCTAAAAGAGAAAAAATGTTGTTCTGAAGAACCTAGGGGCAAGACAGGAATAAAGATGCAGACATAGATAATGGACTTGAGGATATGGGGAGGGGGAAGGTTAAGCTGGGGCAAAGTGAGAGAGTGGCATGGACATATATACACTACCAAATGTAAAACAGCTAGTGGGAAGCAGCCGCATAGCACAGGGAGATCAGCTGGGCGCTTTTTGACCACCTAGAGGGGTGGGATACGGAGTGTGGGAGGAAGATGCATGAGGGAGGAGATATGGGGGTATGTATATATCTGATTCCCTTTGTTATAAAGCAGAAACTAACACACCACTGTAAAGCAGTTATACTCCAATAAAGATGTAAAAAACAAAAAAAGCAAATTACTGGTCCAGTGGAGTTCATTATAATGGGATGTTACTCATATTTGTATTTTATCAAGAATATAAATCAACCTGCTAAAGGTTTTCTTTACCCTCCCCTTCTGGAAGCCACCTGCCAATTTATATATTCTGCTCTCATGAGTGGGTACTTAGGGAGGCCAGTCCTGTCTGTGTGTTTCAGCATTACATGACAGATATGAAGTATTTGCCACTCATGTGATAAGATTCACAAATGAGATGAGATACAGTGGTGTAATTTTTGTGTTATTAGGTTGTAATGCACTTTAGGAAGATACTTTCAAAGAGGCCACCCTTTGTCTATAGCATGGAAACCAGAATTTACCTTGCATGAGACATTCAGGATGGATTTATTTTCCAGAGGAAAGATGATAGGCAAAATACTCACTCCCTGGACCCATGAAGAGGACTTTATGAGTTGAGTCTGCCTTAAATAATAATAAACAATTATAGCCCTTATTATATACTACATATTTTTCTAAGCCCTTGTATTTGTATTAACTCAGTCAGTCCTTTCCATAGCTGTATGAGATGTAGATTATTATTTGTTTTTGGATGAAGAAACTAAAGCACAGTTAAATAAGTTACCTGAGGTCACACAGCTACCAAATGGTAGAGCTGAGAATCAAATCCTGGCAATCCCAGTCCAGAATGCATCCTCTTAATCACTGCTCCCATTGGGAGGTTGGAGAGATGGGGTACAGGGAGAGATGGTACTGGGATGTCTAGGCTAGATGCTTCCTCTTTTCCAAATGCAAATTGTACCTAAGAATGTATGAGGGACCAGTGTCTCTGTCATAGGCCAGTAAAACAGACTCATAGGGCTGTGCTTCTCAAAGTTCAGCATACATAGGGATTACCTGAACAGCTTGTTAAAACACAGATTTCCAGGCTCCGTTTTCAGATATGCTGATTTGAGATTGTGCACAAAGATTTATATGTCTAATACGTTGTAGTTGATTCTGATTCTGGCTTAGGGGTAACATTTTGAGCAGCACTGGTATGAAGGACACCTGGACCCTGAGGATCCCAGATGAGTAACATCCCCAATGGGATGAGATACAACTCTGGCTAAGAATTCAAAAGTTATCCAGTGAATAAAAAGTCAGAATGTCATTGGCTGACAATATTGCCTTTGTTTTTCCAGTAGAGTTTATTTTACACATTCGATCATTTTAATTTAACGGGGCTTCACAGAAAGTGGGGAATGAGTGAGAAGGTCACGGCCCAATAACCAGGGAGCAGAGACATACCAATGAAGGGATGGAGATTTGATAAAACAGAGTTGAAAAGGAACTTCTAGGTCCTTTCAAGATTTAAGGCAGGCTGAGGACTCCTAAGTCTTGCAGTGTTTCTCAGGAAATGTTTAGGTATCAGTCTTTACGGTTTGAGGCGAATATCTGCTAACTGAGGGCTTCAAAATGCTTGTGTGTTAGTCTAGCTACTACATGTTTGTTAAGGAGTGTCTTATGTTAATTATACTTAGTATTTTATGGCCGGAAGTTCCTTTTTTCCTTTCAGCCCTCTCTTCCTTGTTTTCAGAAACATTTATAGAACAAACTACTATGTGCTAGACTTTGCAGTATTGATAGGTGGTGGGGATCATGGTGTCTGTGGTCAAGCAAGGGGAAACAGACATTAAACACACAATGAAGCATGTACTCCATGAATTAATTGCAATAGTGATGAGTTCTGTGAAGGAGATGCTGGGGATGGGGCTGGAAAGTTGCCGTGGTACGTCTTTGAAAGATTGGACATCATTCCTTAAGATACTAAATCTACCACAGGGAAATCTCTGTAGTAGACAAGGTCAGACTGCCTTTCTCTGTGGTATCTGTCACATGATTACCTTGTAAAGAGGCAATTTGTCGCTACTTGGGTTTGAGTTATTTCATTCTTGAACAAGAAAGAAAGGCCATATTTCAATGGAGTTTGTGGATGCTCATCCTAAATACCCCCTCCCCCCCCCCCCCAAAAAAAGCATGTGAATGTCTAAACTCTTTGACAGTTACTGTTTATTACTTTTCTGGTGGCCATATGACCTGCATACACATGCTCTGTTCTGTTGTCTGTTTCAGATTGTAAAACTACTACAGGTCAGAGGCCCAGAGCTATGCAATTAATTTTCTCAGAACTGAGAGCTTCATGCACGATTAGGTGCTTAAACACTTTTTCATTCTAGGGATAATGCTCATTGAAGTTTGTGTATGTGTTTGATTGATGGCCCAAATGATGTTTGGTTTTACACAGATAATATTAATGACTGTTTAATACAGTGTTAAGATGATTATGCTTATAAGCCAAAGTTTCAAAAATTAGTGAGAAAGCCATACATGGCCTTTTGTTATGTCATAGGGCCATATGCTTATGTAGAGTTAGTTATTTTTGATTAAATTTCTGTGTTTTGCTAGAGGGTGAGGGATAAATGTGGAGTATGGCAAGATGTCACAGTAGGTTTGTTAAATAGACATTAACGCTAAACTTTAGTAAGTATTGTAAAGGTAAAGTCATGTTCTAATGTGGCATGGTTATCTGTATAGACTTTGAATCTTTTCTCTATATAACTGATGAGAAAGTTGCAATCATTTTTTATGACCCCAGTCCTCTGATAAATACTATATATTGATATATATTAATATGTAATAAATGTTAAAAACTATATGTTAATTATTAATATATTATATATTGAAATCAGTATGAAAGTGCAAACTTAGTTCTCTAGGAAAATAAGCAAAAATCCTCCTTCGAGCAAGAATTAGATAAACAGAAACATTTTGAAGACATTGAAGGTGTTCTATAAATTTTAACCTTTCTTAACTACTGCTTTTATATTATATTTTGTGATGCATATTAAAATTCCAAAGAAAATTTTCTGGGACTTGTGAAACAATGTTGAGTCTTGGTGTTCACTTAACGATAATCTGCTAGCATCTTGGCGTAGAGGGCATCAAGCTGCTTTAGCCTATAGAGGCTTGGAAGGGTCTGCATTTCCAGGATTGCTGTCTTTGCAACAAGGAACTGTCTTGTCTGGCCATTCAGAAGGTGTGAAATCTGATCCATTCAGTGTTCCTCTTTCTCCTTCCAGCACTAAATTTTTCCTTATTTCCTTATTCTGCTTCTTAGCTAACACCCATATCTGGGACAATTTGCTGTCAAACTTGGAAAGCACTATAGCTACTTAGAGTAGTGCCTAAAATACACATTTGTTCAGCTTTTCCTCAAGGGTGAATCCAGCTCAACTAAACCTAGACATTGTGGATAAACATTTCCCTTTTTTGATGATTCTCTGCTAAAACTATCAATCCAAAATGAGTCTGTCCCATGTTTGCTGCTCATTTACTTGATTTCCTTTTGCATACCTAGAGCATGTTAGCTTGGATTTTTCCAGCTCTGTGATTTCTAGATTTTCTCAATCTGAGTCCTTTTGCTGACAGTATGCCTTCATACCTCTCAGTTCTCTCATTTGTAAAAAAAAAATAACATTTTCTTATAGGTTGTTGTAAGGATTAAATAAAATTAATGTGTAAAAAAGTGCTTATCATAATAGTTGGCACAGAGCATGAGTATTCAGGAAATTTTTTATTTAATTAAAATATAGATACGTGATTTGAGAATCATAAAGGGAACATTCAGATGAACACTAAAGTCCCTAACTGATGGAGTAATTAAGAATCAAATTTGTAGAAGTACCCAAATTTTAAGAAGTAGTGAAATATGTAATGTCAAGTAGAAAGTAAAAGCATACAACAACTTGAGAGCTAACATACTAAAGAGTTAACATCTAACATCACACTCAATGGTGAAAAGCTGGGAGCTTTTCTTCTAAGATCAGGAAGATGATAAGGATCCCCACTCTTGCCACTTTTATTCAACATGGTATTGGAAATCGTGGCCAGAACAATTATGCAAGAAAAATAAATAAAAGGCATCCAAATTGGAGAGGAAGAGGTAAACCATTTATCACTATTTGTGGATAAAATGGTTTTATATATAGAAAACCCTAAAAACTCCACCAAAAAACTGTTAGGACTAATAAATGAATTCAGTAAAGTTGCAGGTTACAAAATGGATATACAAAAATATACTGTGTATATTCAGTTGCATTTCTGTACACAAACTATCAGAAAGGGAAGTTAAGAATACAGTTCCATTTGCAATTGTATCAAAAAGAATAAAATACCTAGGAATAAATTTAACCAAGGAGGTGAAAGACCTGTACACTGAAAACTGTAAGATATTGATGAAAGAAATTGGGGAAGATACAAATAAATAAAAAGATATTCTATGTTCATGGATTGGAAAAATTAATACTGTTAAAATGTCCATACTATCCAAAGCAATCTACAGATTCAATGCAATGCCTATCAAAATTCCACTGGCATTTTTCACAGAAACAGAAAAAAATCCTAAAATTTGTATGGAAACACAAAAGACCCTAACTAGCCAAGGCAACCTTGAGAAAGTAGAGCAAAGTTGGAGGCAATACACGCCTTGATTTCTAATCATGTTACAAAGCTATAGTAATCAAAATAGTCTTGTACTGACAGATAAGTATCTCAATGGAACAGAATAGAGAGAGCCCAGAAATAAACCCACTCATATATGGTCCATTAATTCACACCTAAAGAGGCAAGAATATACAATGGGGAAATGACAGTCTCTTCAATAAATGTTGTTGGGAAAACTAGAGAGCAGAATACAACAGAATGAAACTAGACTACTATCTTACACCATATATTAAAAATTAACTCAAAATGGGTTAAAGACTTGAAAGAACTGAAACCACAAAACTCCTAGAGGAAAACATGGTCAGTAAGCTCCTTGACATTGATTTTGGTGATGATTATTTGGATCTGACTCCAAAAGTAAAGGCAACAAATGTAAAAATAAATAAGGACTAAATAAAACTAAAAAGTTTCTGTGCAGCAAAGGAAACCATCAACAAAATGAAAAGGTAGAAATGGGAGAAATTTTCAAATCATATATCTGGTAAGAGGTTAATATTCAAAATATATAAAGAACTCATACAAGTCAATATAAAAAAAAAAATCTGAAAAATGGGCAGTGGATCTGAATGGATATTTTTCCAAAGAAGACAGAGAGATAGTCAAGAGGCACATTAAAAGATCTTCAACATCACTAAGCATCAGGGAAATGAAAATCAAAATCATAATGGGATATCACCTCAAACCTGTTAAATGAAAGGCTCTTATCAAAAAGACAAGGAAATAACAAGTGTTGGTGAGGATTGGAGAAACGGGGACCCTTGTGCACTGTTGGTGGGAATGTAAATTGATGCAACCACTATGAAAAACAGTATAGAGTTTCCTCAAAATATTAAAAATAGGGGCATCCCTGGTAGTGCAGTGGTTGAGAGTCCACTTGCCGATGCAGGGGACATGGGTTCGTGCCCTGGTCCGGGAAGATTCCACATGCCGCGGAGCGGCTGGGCCCGTGAGCCATGGCCGCTGAGCCTGCATGTCCGGAGCCTCTGCTCTGCAACGGGAGAGACCACAACAGTGAGAGGCCCGCGGACTGCAAAAAAAAAAAAAAAAAAATTAAAAATAGAACTACTGTATGATCCAGCAATTCCACTTCTGGCTATTTATCCTAAGAAAATGAAAACACTAATTCATAAAAGATAATATGCATGCCCATATTCATTGCAGGATTAACGAGAATAGACAAGACATGGAAATAACCTAAGTGTCCATCTATGGATGAATGGATAAAGAAACACAACGTATGTATATAATGCAATACTATTCAGCCATAAAAAAGAATGAAATCTTGCCATTTGCAACAACACAGAAGGACTTTGAGAGCATTATGCTAAGTGAAATAAGTCAGGGGAAGACAAATACCATGTGATCTCACTTACATGTGGAATCTAAAAAACAAAACAAAACCAAGGGGCCTTCCCTGGTGGTCCAATGGTTGACTCCGTGCTTCCACTGCGAGGGCACTGGTTCCACCTCTGGTCAGGGAACTAGGATCCTGCATGCCTGTAGTGTGGCCCAAAACAAAACCAAGGTAACAGAGAGAACAGATCGTGGTTGCCAGAAGACAGGGGAGTAGGGGGAGGGTGCAGTGGTTGAAGGGGGTCAAAGGGTACAAACTTCCAATTGTGAAATAAATAAGCATAGGGCTGTAATGTACAGCATGGTGACCATAGTTAATAACACTGTATTGCATATTTCAAAGTTGCTAAAAGAGTAGATCTTAAAAGTCCTCATCACAAGAAAAACACGTTTCTAACTACATATGGGAACAGATGGTAACGAGATTTATTGTGGTGATCATTTCATACTGTATACAAATACTGAGTAATTATGTTGTACACCTGAGACTAATATAATCTTATGTCATTTGTACCTCAATTAAAAAATTTAAATCACGTTTGCATGATTTAACATAGATATAGTCAAACTTGTAAATCAAAAGTTTTCCTAACACATTTCATTTTGAAGGGAAATTTTCAAATTTTAATTATTTCAGTAAATAATTATTGCATTGTCTTTATGATAAGCTAAATACTGTAGATAGGGTTAAAATTCTTTTCTTTTCCCTCCCTAGGGTTAAAATAATTTTTGTCTGTTTCATATATGCATCCATCCTTCTATTGTTTGTGTATATGCAGAACAAATGGAAACGTTACTTTAATTTAAAGTGTCTATAAATGGTATGGTGCATATATTTTGGAACTTAAATTTTTTCCTAGCAAAATGCCTTGATGAGTTTTCCATGTCAGTACATACAGATAGAGCTTTTAAACTGTTACTTACAATAGATATACTGCTGAATTATAATTTCTTTAGTAACCCAGGGAAAAAAGGGGCTCCTGACCTTGACCTCACATATTACAAACTCAAATGATACATTTATTTAGGAGCTAAAACACACTTGACATTTTGGATCTGGTACTCTGGGCTAGAAATAACAATTGTAGCCCTAAACATGTATTTCATGACTAACCCAGTTCAGGCCCCAGCAAAATGCCTTTCCAGCTCTACACCTATGTCCACAAACGAAAAGTGATGTATCTGAAGTATATAGCACCATGGGTAGTTCCTCTACTAAATTTAGAGGTGGACACCGCTCCAGAATGGGGGAGGATTTTGTCCAAAAAATCACTGAGATAAGTGAAAAGGAATTAATTAACATGTCCAGTTCTTCCCAGCATATGCAATAGATTTTTGCAAAGTAAAATCTCATTTCAAACAGTTGAGAATGCATATTTTGTGCTATTACTATTCATCCTGTTCCAATTCTAAGTACCGTAAATTAGCACAGCATTCACAGATGTGCTGCATGGTGCCTGGGAACATTTTACAGGCTTAAACAATTCACGTTACTATTAAAAATCCCAATGCATCATGGGTGAAGTAGGATACTAATTTTTTACATTAACAAATATATGGAAGTTAAATTACAGAATTGAAAATCATTTTACTTTTCTAGTAGTATTGAGATTTAAATTTTTATAACACTAAATTTATTGTTGGTTTTACTTAATTTTGATTTAAAAATTAGTTGTTACAATTTAAACTTTTTAATTTTAGTATTTAATTTCAAATATTTTAAAAGTAAAATAACTTTTAAAATAGATATTTATATTTTGATGTTTTTACATTTATCTTAATTTATGATTTTTCAATGAATTTATTATATTTCTGACTATAAATATTCAGGAGGAAAATATACTAAATTTTTTTTACTCTATAAATAAAACTATTTCATTTTTAATTCTTTCAAAAGAATAAATAAGGTCAAGATAATGGTGGAAACAAAGAAAGTGGAGTTTAGAAAAGAAACAAAACTGTAAAGAAAAGAAAAATCTTCAGAGAGGCACTGTTATTAGTTTGTTAAAACTTGGAAACAATAAAGTAAGCATTTTATGCTGTTAAGCACAAACTACATAAAATTTGCTAATAGGACAATATGCATTTGTGATTTGTTGAAGGTATTTACTGATAAAATAATGACAGTAATCAAGAAAATTAATCTCACCAAATTCAAACCTACAACTTGAGCAGGTCAGATAAAATCCCTGCAGCTTATATCTGTGCTACTAAATGAAGTTTTAATTGTTGATTACGATCACGAGAATTAAAGAATTATTCATATTGAATTTACAGATTAAAATTTAAAAAGTGCAACTCTCCCCATGACTTTTTCATTGATTGTACGTCTGTTATAGAAAGTACAATTTTCAGTTTGAGAGGAAAATTGCAAAAATGATTTTGAATATTAACTATTAACACATGATGAAGAGTAAGTTTATTGGTAAAGGAAAAAAGTGTACAAGTAAGAATCTTGGTCAGAATATTAGTAAATATTCTATGGCATATTTGGCGACATAGTATAAGTTTATTCCCGTGAAATGTGGGCTCAACTGTCCTAGGAACAAGTCAAAAATCATATCTGATCTTTGTGCCCAAACATTAAATGTCCTCATGGATCACATGACAGATATGACATTAAATCTCTTGAATGCATGGTGAGAATGTCATCATCCTATTGAATGCTGATAAAAACAATTATATTTAATTGAGATAAGATGTGAATGAAATGCAGTAGAATAATTGTGTGAAACAACAGCATATCTCCAAATAAATGCCAAATGGCCTTCGGTGAAAAACTTATTTTGAACTTGACCCACAGTCATTTGACTATGAACTATTGCATATTATTAAAACTGTTAGCAAAAGTGTACCAAACATCTAAGTGTGGATATTTCAACCGTTTAAAGATTAGAATTTTTTTATTTTAGAAAAAAACTTTTAATAGAAACAAACTGATATAAACAAAAGTAACATTTGAATTAAAAATGACAAAAATATATATACCTATAAAGGAGATTTATGAGCAAATAAATCTGAAACTAACTTCTACTGAGACCATTTCTGTTGTCAAGATATAGTCTCAAAAAGGTTGCTCACAAATTGAGCAACATGCTTCTAGTTTTGATTTTTTAAAAATGGCATCTTAACATTGAAAACCTTGAAGAAAGAATTTAACAGTTTATGGGCCTAGATATTGATCTAAGTGACGTTAAAAATCATGCTGTGGTAGTCATTTATACAACTAAATTAAAATGTTCTGTCGTATATTCTGCAACAATGATAAGTTGTCATATGTAGTTCATCGCAGTGTTTGGATACCATATATATAATGTGTTATCTGTAATCTACATATGATTTATTCGTTCTATTAATAATTTCAGTTTATATCTCTTCAGCAGTAAGAAGTGGCTCCAACTAAAAATAAATAAAAACTATGGAAGAACTACACTAGCTTCAGAAGACTGTCTACTTTGATATTAATATCAATAGAACAAAAAGTTTTTGGAAATCTGGATTATGGCATAGCCTAGTTATTGACTTAATTGAAAAAAAGAAGATAAGTTTTATGGAATAAATGTGTAATAATTTATGGATTATCACATCTTTAATTCAAATATTGCTAGCCCATTAAAAGACCTTTTAGACAATGGCAATAATAACTACACCAGTCATGTGTTGATATCATGCTGACTTTCAGTAATATAAAAATGTAGCTCTACACATGCTTTTCAATTTTGAGATTATGATGGTCTATCAAGAGGGAAGAGCATATTAAAAGTTACAACCTTGGTTTAAAACTTTTTCTAAGTTGTAAGATAAAACATTATCAGATTTCATGGATACTGCTAAACTGCTCTGATGTTAGTCTCCTTCCCTCCAGTTCACCATACCTTTGCCAACACTCAGTCAATCCTGTCTTCTGCATCTCTTCCTTGTTAAACTTTAATATCTTTTAACTGTAGATTAGAATCTACAGAAAGCTGTAAAATTCTAGTCTACTTTTAACTTTAGTGAGAATGTTTCCAACATTATACCGTACTTTAAGTTTCTGATAGATATTCCCAGTCTATTTAGAGAATTTTTCTTCATTTTTCTTAAATTTGAAGTTGATGATACTTGCTTATATGTTTATCTTTTTATTTGAGGTTCATACTTAGGGGAAGGTGTGAGATGAGTTGACGCAGTTTCTCTTCAACCTTTGCTCACAGAGATTCAGAGGGAGAGAAGCCCAGACAGTGCTGATATTGAATAGGTTGCCTTTTGCACGTTTCCTATTTTTACTGACATATATAAACAAATATATTGAAAGTTTGATGAGGGATGGGATACTTACATGGTTGCACAGTAATACCCCCCTCCCCCAATATTTATTAACTGTTAAAGGGGAAAAAGAGTAACTTTTTAGTGGAGAAGCCTGGTAGACACCGCCTAATAAAATGATCAAAGTTACCAATACCTCTAATAAGGCCAATCAAAATGTGTACAAACTTATAGGATGCAATGGAAAATACAGTGTCACTTCTATGATACTCCTCCTGTAAAGATTTGTAACCTGAATCTGATTGTGAGAAAATGTCAGACCAAGACAAATTGAGGAACTTCTTACAAAATAATTGAACTGTAATGTTGAAAAGTGTCAAGGTCATGAAAGTCAGGAAAAGACGGAGGATCTCTTCCAGATTAAAAGAGAATGAAAACAAATGCACATGTGATTCTGAACTAGTTGCTTTGCTATAACAGACATTATTGAGATGAATGCCGACCCTTGACTGAGGTCTGAAGATTAGATGGTAGCAGCATGTCATTGTTACTTTTCTGATTTTGATTGTTGTTTTGTGGTTATGTAGGGGAATGTCCTTATTTTCAAGATAATACTAAAGATATTTAAAACTTCAAGAATTTAAAAATACATGAAAAAATTTACTAAAGTACTTAGGGTAGAATAGGAAATCAGGATGGCAGCTTATTCTCATATGGTTCAGGAAAAATCTCAATTCTATTTTCTTGCAGCTTTTCTATAATTTTTGATTGTTACAAAATAAAATATATTTTAATTGTACTGTATTCATATGTATTATAATTAAAGCTAATGTTTATTAAATATTCCTCTAAGGGATTACCACGTAGTAAGTTATTCAGTCTTTGTAGCCACCCTGTGAGAATTGGTACTATTATCATCCCTACTGTACAGAATAGGAAACCAAAGAAAGCACAGAGGAGTCAGATGACTTCCTCATATTTATATGGCGATAAGTGATGGAATTGTGTTTTGAACGAAGGCATTCTCATGGCTAAACCCTCACTTGTAACTACTAAGCTTCCCTGCCCCCTGGCAATTCAGACTTTGTTTCTATACTCATATCAGTCATCTAAATTTTTTTCTATAATTTGGGTCTGGGGAAATTCCCCTTGATCCGTACTTTTTATAACAGCTTTGTTTCCATTTATGAATCCCAACATTTCCTAAGCCAGAGCTTCCCAATCCATGTACCATGAATGGGTAACACATTCATTGAGGTAGTGATTCCTTAGCCCTGTGTAGACCAGGGCTAGTAGGACCAGGGGCAGCCATACCCTGATGGCCAGGCTCCTGTGGCCCCTGAGAAGTGGTGCAAACAGATCATTTGCTAGGAACACCATGATCTGGGATAGGGAAGCCTTTTTAGGATAGTATTCCTCTTTCCTTCAGCCTGTTACTTATTAGAGCCAAAGTTGCAAGAATTTTCTTCTGTCATTACCTAGGGAGGATATACCACACTATTAGTCTTGAGATCACATTAGGTTTTTTGGTTGCCCACATCAAACTCTTGACTTGGGATTGACATATTGTTGATTTAAATGTCTCTTTTTATCATTTAGGTGCTGCTAATCCACACCTCTACGATCTATTGTGGTGATATTTTTCCTATAGATGCAGGGCCTTCTATTTAACCGGTTACATTTATCTTATATTGGACTCAATATTCCAAGCTATTCTGATCTTTTTGAGTTCTGAAAGTGCACCAGTATCTTTGGTATTCTTCCATTTTGTATCACCTGAAAATTTACACATACATTCTTTGCCTTTATCCAATTTATTGTTTCATAGATTGAGTAATCCAGAGCCATAGATGCAGCCTTGAGCATGGCACTAGCTCAGCTACAGGGGTCTAGTTCCGCTGTAAGCCAATGCCCACTTATAGTGAAACAGCTAAGGGATAGAATGTGGATGGCCCTGGGTTTCTGGCATTGGCTAGTGCTTAGTAAGCAATGATTTGTTCTGTATTCACCACTTTGAAGATCTCAAAACACTCTCCCTCCTAGTTCTTCCCTTGACTTTTCTTTAAAACTCTCAGGATAAGGATATTCTTGTTACAAGTTTCTTTCCCCGGAACATCGGTCAAATCAACTATCCATAACCTTTTAATGGGAGTTATTCTCAGTGATACGAAGTGTTGTATCTACCTAAGGTGTCTCAAAGTGAGTTACTTTGTTCAGCTTACCCTCCATAGTACAGCTGAGTACAGTGTGACCTCTCTCATTGAACAAGCAGAAATCTATGGATTTAACGTCTCATGGTCTGCTTTACTATGAGGTCTGTTTTTCTTGCTCACTTGGGTGTACTGAGTTTACTGTGGATTTTCTCATATTCACTTAAACTTTATCTGGCAACATGTAGGGCTTTGGAAGGCGTGGCACAGAATTCCCACATTTAACCCTCAGATTGTCCACTTCTTTTTTTTTTTTTAATTTTATTTATTTATTTATTTATTTGGCTGCATTGGGTCTTTGTTGCTGCACGCAGGCTTTCTCTAGTTGTGGCGAGCGGGGTCTTCTCGTCGTTGTGGTGCACAGGCTTATCATTGCGGTGGCTTCTCTTGTTGCAGAGCACGGGCTCTAGGCTCACAGGCTTCAGTATTTGTGGCACGTGGGCTTAGTAGTTGTGGCTCGCAGGCTCTAGAGCACAGGCTCAGTAGTTGCTGTGCACGGGCTTAGTTGCTCTGTGGTATGTGGAATCTTGCCGGACCAGGGATCAAACCTGTGTGCCCTGCACTTTCAGCTGGATTCTTAACCACTGGAAGTCCCTCAAATTGCCCACTTCTTTAGGATTGGCCAAGGAGCAGTATTGTTGTAAGTGACCAAGTAGGCTCTAGGCCAGTGGCTGTGAGCTGACATGTTGGAATTGTAAGCGGAGGGGGGAGAAAATTGTTTAGCTTCATTTTTCTATGCTTTATTATTATTTATCCTTATTGTTTTTTGTTGCAATGGTAAATGGGATTGTTTCCTTAATTTCTCTTTCTGATCTTTCATTGGTAGTGTAATGCAAGAGATTTCTGTGTATTAATTTTCTATCCTGCAACTTTACTAAATTCATTGATTAGCTCTAGTAGATTTCTGGTGGCATCTTTAGGATTTTGTCATGTCATCTGCAAACAGTGACAGTCTTACTTCTTGTTTTTCAATTTGGATTCCTTATATTTCTTTTTCTTCTCAGATTGTTGTGGCTAGGACTTCCAAAACTATGTTGAATGATAGTGGCGAGAGTGGACATCCTTGTCTTATTCCTGATCTTAGAGGAAATGCTTTCAGTTTTTCACCATTGAGAAGGATGTTTGCTGTGGGTCTGTAGTATATGGCCTTTATTGTGTTGAGGCAGGTTCCCTCTATGCCCACTTTCTGGAGAGTTTTTATCATAAACGTGTGTTGAATTTTGTCAAAAGCTCTTTCTGCATCTGTTGAGATGATCATATGTTTTTGTTCTTGTTTTTGTTTTTTTTGCGGTACGCGGGCCTCTCACTGCTGTGGCCTCTCCCGTTGCGGAGCGCAGGCTCAGCGGCCATGGCTCACGGGCCCAGCCGCTCCGCGGCATGTGGGATCCTCCCGGACCGGGGCACGAACCCATGTCCCTTGCATCGGCAGGCAGACTCTCAACCACTGCACCACCAGGGAAGCCTGATCATATGGTTTTTATTCTTCAATTTGTTAATATGGTGTATCACATTGATGGATTTGTGTATATTGAAGAATCCTTCAATATATACAAATTGAAGTGGGATAAATCACAGTTGATCATGGTGTGTGATCCTTTTAATGTGCTGTTGGATTCTGTTTGCTAGTATTTTGTTGAGGTTTTTTGCGTCTATGTTCATCAGTGATATTGGTCTGTAACTTCTTTTTTTGTGATATCTTTGTCTGATTTTGGTATCAGGGTGATGGGGGCCTCATAGAATGAGCTTGAGAATATTCCTCCCTCTACAATTTTTTGGAAGAGTTTGAGAAGGATAGGCGTTACCTCTTCTCTAAATGCTTGATAGAATTCGCCTGTGAAGCCATCTGGTCCTGGACTTTTGTTTTTTGGAAGATTAATGTTATTAATATAATGATTCTCATTCTCCCCCTGTAAATGTTTTATATGTTAGGCTGTTGCATAATACTATCTCAGACCTTGGCCTTTTCAAAGCAGAGGTAGAGTCAGTAAAGAGATTGTTATAGGAAAGAGAAGCCAGTCATCAAGCTTATTTTCACTCGACCAGGATATAAATACAGATCTCTGCAGTTGAAAGAATTGTTTCTATTGAGTTATCTGGCCCTTTTTATTATGGCAATTAATAAATCTCAAAATAATTACATTCTCAAGCTTAGTTTAGATACCTATCTCCAGTGGGTACCTTATGGAACACTCACTTTCTGGGGCCTGGAAGGGGTACTGGCGGACGCAGAATAGAGTTCTGACTTTTTCAGTAGCCCTGTTGCCTATACATTTTATCTTCTCCACTTAAGAATCATACAGTGTGATACCATAGGCCCCAAACTCATCTTGAAGAACATCAGGTTTGCTTTTTTAAAGCTTAATTAGTAGACACGCTGACAGATTTTATTTTTTTAGTATTGGTGGTCAATAAAACCTTTACTGTGGTTGGAACACATAGTGTTTTTGAACTTTTTGATATCTTTGATCTAAAGAATACTATTTCACATAATAAAATAATTACTCTTTCCTTTTTAAGAAGAATGCTATAATTGTAAGGTATTCTGTTTGGTTTGCTTTACAAATAGAAAGCATTTGCAAATAAATTAATATCTAAACTAGTCCAGTATCAGATAATTGGCAAATAGCAGTAACAGTGCAGCAAATGGCTCCTATAGCCAGAAGTTAATACAAAAATGATAAAGCAGTATTGCTTCTGTCAGGAAATCTAGTCAGCATTTATGTCATATCATTCCTATGGTCAAGTAATATTATAATTGTCTCTGGGTTAATAGAGAAGGAATTTCATAACAGCTTTGAAAAGTAATATATAATTGCCCAAAACAATTTTAGCAAAAGATTTTCTGTGCCATGGTGACATTTAGTACATTTTGAACTGGCCTCATGAGATCAACACAAAGTTTCCTAGAAATGATGTCGTTTCATTCTCTTTGTATTGTCTTTAGGGGCATATGATACCATTCCTGTGTTCAACAGTTGATTGTATTTTTTAAGTGTGAAGAAATAATCTCTTCCTATTCCCACCCTTCAAGTGGGTCAGTGGCAAGGCCCCTTTAAGTAGTCTTTGAAAATATTACTTGAATAGAACATTTGGATATTTCTAGTTTACATTAATATAATATAGCAAGACATGAAAACAAATTTAACCACTGAGACAAATCTTATAATGTAGAGAGGGAGAGACAACCTTATAATGCAGTCAGGTGACACTGAGTACTTCAAAATATACCCCTGTTGGATTTAACCAGGTTGCCTCTCTACAGTTTGTATTGTAAACTATATTGGGTACGTCTTCAACTTTTGTACAGTACACAGAAAGTAGTGAATTCAAACAGATAGGTTCATATTTGGTATTCTTTGTTTGTTTGACACTTATCAGAAACACTAGAATTCCCCCGTACCTCGTTAACTCAAAAATGACAAAATTGACTCTAATCATCTTTGCTTCTGTGGGCTGGATGATAATAGTAAGTAAATACTGTGCAGTTATTTACACTGCATTGACTTCCAAATGAGAGTGGAAGGGATGAAATATACCATTATCCAAATATAAAAAATGATCTAGTAGCATAATATAACTTTCTTTTAAAAATTATAATCTTTGCATCACCATAAAAATCCACTTCAAAGGTGCCATTATCTTTGAATCACCAGCCCGGTGCCGTCACAGATGATGAGAACAGAGCCAGCCTAATTGTCATTTTTCCTGCACAATGAGTTTATAAAACAATGGAACATAGTTCTTTCCGTTGCTCCTGCTGCAGGGCTCTGGTGTTTGGCAGTAAAGCCTGCACGCTGAGAGGGTTGGTAAGTCGATGTACTGCATCCACCAGATGTGACGCTTGTTGTGCTCGACTTTTCAGCCAAATCTGAAAGGTTATTCATAGGAAATTAGATAGTAAATGCAGATAGGATTTTTAATATTCCCGCTGTCCACATTTTTCCAGTTGTATAAATGGGATGATAACTAAGCTTGGGAGGGATGAGCCCTTACTCATCATCATATAGAAAACTCTGAAAATAAGAGCGGAAGAAATCATTTCTGCCCTCTGAGCATCCCTGAGGAGAGTAAGGCGAGTGCAAATGGATTTGAAAATGGCTCTCGCTACCCCATGCTGGCAGCGTAATTGCTTTGATAGTACTCTTTCAGAACTGTCAGGCACAAGAATGAAATCTAGGAATTATGCCCTGTCTTCTCAAATTCCTAGTGTATTTTTTAACTGTGTTGCAGTCCAGGGAGAAGTAATCCAGAAGTAATCCTGGTGGTGGCTGCAGGATCGACCTCCATCTTTGTTTTACACTTTGCCAATCCTTTCCTGCTCCAGTCCTGCATTAGTCCCCCATCATACTTAGATTTCTTTTTTGTTTGTTTATTTTATTTATTGTTTTATACAGCAGGTTCTTATTAGTCATCCATTTTATACACATCAGTGTATACATGTCAATCCCAATCTCCCAGTTCATCACACCACCACCACCCCTCTCCCCGCTTTCCCCCCTTGGTGTCCATACGTTTGTTCTCTATATCTGTGTCTCTGTTTCTGCCTTGCAAACCGGTTCATCTATACCATTTTTCTAGATTCCACATATATGTGATAATATATGATATTTGTCTTTCTCTTTCTGGCTTCCTTCACTCTGTATGACAGTCTCTAGGTCCATCCACGTCTCTACAAATGACCCAATTTCGTTCCTTTCTATGGCTGAGTAATATTCCATTGTATATATGTACCACATCTTCTTTATCCATTCGTCTGTCAATGGGCATTTAGGTTGCTTTCATGACCTGGCTATTGTAAATAGTGCTGCATGCATTGGGGTGCATGTGTCTTTCTGAATTATGGTTTTCTTTGGGTATATGCCCAGTAGTGGGATTGCTGGGTCATATGGTAATTCTATTTTTAGTTTTCTAAGGACCCTCCATACTGTTCTCCATAGTGGCTGTATCAGTTTACATTCCCACCAACAGTGCAAGAGGGTTCCCTTTTCTTCACACCCTCTCCAACATTTATTGTTTGTAGATTTTCTGATGATGCCCATTCTAACTGGTGTGAGGTGATACCTCATTGTACCTTTGATTTGCATTTCTCTAAAAATTAGTGATGTTGAGCAGCTTTTCATGTGCCTCTTGGCCATCTGTATGTCTTCTTTGGAGAAATGTCTATTTAGGTCTTCTGCGCATTTTTTGATTGGGTTGTTTGTTTTTTTAATATTGAGCTGCCTGTGCTGTTTATATATTTTGGAGATTAATCCTTTGTCCAATTGATTCATTTGCAAATATTTTCTCCCATTCTGAGGGTTGTCTTTTCGTCCTGTTTATCATTTCCTTTACTTGGCAAAAACTTTTAAGTTTCATCAGGTCCCATTTATTTATTTTTGTTTTTATTTCCATTACTCTAGGAGGTGGGTCAAAAAAGATCTTGCTGTAATTTATGTCAAAAAGTGTTCTTCCTGTGTTTTCCTCCAAGAGTTTTATAGTGTCTGGCCTTACATTTAATCCATTTTGAGTTTATTTTTGTGTATGGTCTTAGGGAGGGTTCTAATTTCATTCTTTTACATGTAGTTGTCCAGTTTTCCCAGCACCACTTATTGAAGAGACTGTGTTTTTTCCCTTGTATACCTTAGATTTCTGATGGAAGTAGTGGGCAAACATTTTCCAGACTCAACAAGACTATATCATGTAGTCCTTATCCACATTAACTGTGTTGGGTTCTTAAAACGATACAGCCTTATTGAGTTCTACTGTCACTCTTACAGGGTTCAGGGAAGTGTTGAATTATAATTTTAGTGTCAACTTTATTCTAACACAGTTTATGACGTTTTACAAACTTCTAAGTTTATTATGTTCAATATCCATGGCTCTGTTATGGCTCTGTTATCTGAATGGTGTATTCATGTACTGAATATATCCCATTGGATAGAACATTGTTCCTTTTAAGACCCTCTTCTTGAAATTCATTGTTATATATATTTTTTCCTTTTTATTTCCTTTTTTATTTTTTTGCCATTCTCATAGCCTATTTATTTCCCTTAACAAATTAAAGGTTTAGAAATGTAACCCAAATCCATTCTGGGGCAAGAGTGGTAGTTTGTTCTGCAGTATTCATTTTCCTTCTATTCTAAGGCAGTAGGAACCCCAATTTTTAGGTAGGTACATAACTGCCCAGAAAAAGGACTCTATTTCCCAGCCTCCTTTACATCTAGGTGTGAGCATGTGACTTAATGTTTATTAATGAGGTATAAGCAGAAGTGTTCTTTAGTAGTTTCTAGGACATTACTTAAAAAATAGTAAGGTTATGTCCTTTCTTCACTTGATGTCTCTTCATTTATCCTGTTGCCTGGTAAGCAGATGTGAGTAGAATTAGCTGTTTGGAACCACATAGATTAGGTCCTAAGGGATGGTTAGCCATCGAACTTAAAGCAGCTTGGTTCCCTCCAGATTTGGGGAAACAAAGTACCACCTCAAGACTGTCTACCTCTAGTAGATTCCATGGTGGTGTCTGTATGACTTCTGAGCTCTGTATGGTAGAGGACTGAAATTGAAACTGGAATTGGGATATACCATGTTCTTCTTCTAGATAGAAAATAGTATTAGAAACAGGGGACCAGGATAGATAGAGATACAGAATGTGAAAACATTTTCTGGACCTGACTGGATTGTAGAAGGAAGATGTTCTGGTCTTGTTTTAGAAAGTAGTATGAGAAGATGATGAATTTCAAACACTTCATTTTATGGTTTGATCAGTTAGGCTACGAAAAGAGTTGTAGCACTTGTGGCATCCTAACATATATTTTATGCAATAAATAGTTAATCAAAATTTTCATTTGATGGAATGATTCTGTTTATTCTATTTTTCTTGATGACATTCTTCTTGGAAATGACCTCTACCATTCTAATTGCTTTTTAGATTGGCTGTACAACTGTAATCTGATATATTTTTTTAATGTACTATTACATTTGCACTTTTTTTTTCCCCTGGTATCTCATGTCTTTACTTGAATAATACAAGAAAGAACACCTGAGAGGTAAACTTTTTTGATTCTTTTGATGTCTGAAAATATGTTCATTTTCTCTTTATACTAGATTCATAGTTTGCCTAAATATAGAATATATAATTATATGACCAAAATAATTTTTCCTCAAAATTCTGATACTATTTCACCATCCTATAATGTTCAATAAAGTTGAAAAGAAGGTTGTACTATTCTCATTTTGAATCCTTTGTAAATCATCTCTCTGTTCCCTTTCCTTTCTCCAGAAGTTTTACTATCTTCTTATCCTGACTATCCTTACATTTCATGATGAAGTTTCTACTTGGATTCATTCTTCATTTATTCTACTCAGTACTAGGTAATAGTTTTTACTTCCTTTATTATTTATTTTTTTTCCGAGTTCTTTCATTTATTGAAGTATAGTTGATTTACAGTAATAGTTTCTGATGTAAGGTATAATGATTCAGTATTTTTGCAGTTTGTACTCCATTAAAAGTTATCACAAGGTAATGGCTGTAATTCCTCATGTTATACAATATATCCTTGTTGCTTATCTATTTTGTATACAGTTGTTTGTATCTCTTAATCCCATACACCTAAAGTGCCCCTCCCATTCCCATCTCCCCACTGGTTAACACTAGTTTGTCTCTTATATCTGTGAGTCCATTTCTGTTTTGCTGTGTATGTTCATTTGTATTATTTTTCAGATTCCACAAATAAGTGATATCATACAGTATCTGTCTTTATCTGACTTACTGCACTAAGTATAGTATTCTCTAGGTTGATCCACTTTGCTGCAAATAGCAGAATTTCATTCTTTTTCATGGCTAAGTAATATTCCACTGTGGTGTGTGTGTGTGTGTGTGTGTGTGTGTGTGTGTGTGTGTACACACATATATACACACAAACATAGCCCAAATCATTATCTATTTGCCTGTTGATAGACACTTGGGTTGCTTCCCTACCTTGGCTATTGTAAATAGTGCTGCTATAAATATTGGGACTCATGTATCTTTTCAGATTGGGGTTTTTGTTTTTTCCCGGGAGTGGAATTGCACTGGTTTATATTCTCACCAACAATGAACAATGGTTCCCTTTTCTCCACAGCCTTGCCTACATTTGTTATTGGTAGACTTTTTGATGTTAGCCATTCTGACTGGTGTGAGGTGATATCTCACTGTTTTCATCTGCATTTCTTTAGTAATTAGTGGTGTTGAGCATATTTTCATGTGCCTGTTAGCCATCTGTGTGTCTTCTTTGGAAAAATGTGTATTCAGGTCTTCTTCCCACTTTTTGATTTTTTTTTTATATATTTAGCTTTATGAGCTGTTTGTATATTTTGGATATTAACCACTTATTGGTCATAAAATTTGTAAATTATTTCTCCCATTCCATATGTTTTCTTTTTGTTTTGTCTGTGGTTTCCTTTGCAAAAGCTTTTAAGTTTAAATAGATCCCTTTTTTTTTTTTCATTTTTGCTTTTTTTTGCCTAGGACACAGATCCAAAAAAAATACTGCTACAATTTGCATCAAAGAGTGTTCTCCCTATGTTCACTTCTAGGAGTTTCATGAATACCATCCTTATATTTAGGTCTTTAATCCATTTTGAGTTTATTTTTGTAAATGGTGTAAGGAAATGTTCTAAACTCATTCTTTTACATATAGCTGTCCAGTTTTCCCAGCACCACTTTTTGAAGAGACTCTTTCTCCGTTGTATATGGTTGCCTCCTTTGTCATAGATTAATTGACTGTAGATGCATAGGTTTATTTCTGGGCTCTCTATTCTGT
This sequence comes from Tursiops truncatus, assembly GCF_011762595.2. Taxonomy (NCBI): domain Eukaryota; kingdom Metazoa; phylum Chordata; class Mammalia; order Artiodactyla; family Delphinidae; genus Tursiops; species Tursiops truncatus. The sequence continues at coordinate 52,248,100 of NC_047042.1, forward strand.
TTCATTGATGTGTGTCTGTTTTTGTGCCAGGACCATGCTATTTTAATAACTACAGCTTTGTAGTATAGTCTGAAGTCTGAGCAGGGTATACTCCAGCTTTGTTCTTTTTTTTCAAGATTGCTTTGACAATTTGGGTTCTTCTGTAGTTCCATATTTATGTTCTCACCCTGTGAAAAATGTCCTGGGTATTTTGATAGGGATTACATTAAGTCTGTAGATTGCTTTGGGTAGTATGGCCATTTTAACAATATTAATCCTTTCAATCCAAAAGCAATGGAATATCTTTCCATTTTTTTGTATCATCTTCAGTTTCCTTTATCAGTGTTTTATAGTTTTCAGAGTATAGGTCTTTCACCTCGTTGGTTAAGTTTACTCTTAGGTATCTTATTCTTTTTGATGCAATTCTAAATGGAATTTTTTTTTGTACTTTCTCTTTCTGATAGTTCATTATTAATGTAAAGAAATAGATTTCTGTATATTAATCTTGTATCCTGAAACTTTGCTGAGTTCATTTATTCTAATAGTTTTGCAGTGGAGACTTTACAGTTTTCTATATAAAGTATCATATCATTTGAAAATAGTGACAGTTTTACTTCTTGCCTTCCAATTTGGATGCCCTTTATTTTTATTTTTTCATGTCTGATTGCTATGGCTAGGACTTTCAATACTATGTTAAATAGAAGCAGTGAGAGTGGGCCCCCTTGTCTTGTTCCTGAATTTAGAAAAAAGGCTTTCAGCTTTTCACCATTAAGGATGATATTAGCTCTGGGTTTGTCATAAATGGCCCTTATTATGTTGAGATATGTTCTCTCTATACACACTTTGATGAGAGTTTTATCATGAGTAGGTGTTGAATTTTGTCAGATGGTTTTTCTGCATCTATTGAGATAATCCTGTGATTTTTATCCTTCTTTTTGTTAATGTAGTTTATCACATTGATTGATTTGGGAGATTGGACCATCCTTGTGTCCCTGGAAGAAATCCAAATTGAGCATTGTGTATATGAGCCTTTTTTATATATTGTTGGATTTGGTTTGCTAATATTTGTTGAAGATTTTTGTATCTATAGTCATCAAAGATATTGCCTATAATTTTCTTTTTTGGTAGTGTCTTTGTCTGGTTTTGGTATCAGAGTGATGGTGGCCTCATAGAATGAATTTGGGAGTGTTCCATTAAATTTAATTTTTTGGAATAGTTTGAAAAGGATAGTTCTTCTTTATATGCTTGGTAGAATTCCCCTGTGAAGCCAAACAGTCTTGGATTTTGTTTGCTGGGAGTTAAAAAAAATTTTTTTTAATTTATTTATTTATTTATTTATTTTTGCTGTGTTGGGTCTTCGTTTCTGTGTGAGGGCTTTCTCTAGTTGTGGCAAGTTGGGGCCACTCTTCATCGTGGTGCACGGGCCTCTCACTATCGCGGCCTCTCTTGCTGCAGAGCACAGGCTCCAGACACACAGGCTCAGTAGTTGTGGCTACGGGCCTAGTTGCTCCGCGGCATGTGGGATCCTCCCAGACCAGGACTCCAATCCGTGCCCCCTGCATTAGCAGGCAGACTGTCAACCACTGCGCCACCAGGGAAGCCCCTAAAAAAATTTTTTTAACAAATTCAGTTTCTCTGCTAGTGATTGGTCTATTCAAATTGTCTGTTTCTTCAGTTTGGGCAGTTTGTATGTTTCTAGAAATTTGTCTGTTTTGTCTAGGTTGTCCAATTTGTTGTTATATAACTGTAGTATTCTCTTATGATTTTTTGTATCTCTGTGGTATTAGTTGGTATGGCTCCTCTTTCATTTCTTACTTTGTTTATTTAGGTCCTCTCTATTTACTTCTTAGTGAACCTGGCTAAAGGTTTGTCAATTTTGTTTATCTTTTCAAAAACCAGTTCTGGATTTCATTGATCTTCTCTATTTTTTTTTTAATCTCTATATTAGTTATTTCCTGTTCTTTAATATTTCCTTCCTTTTGCTGACTTTAGCTTTCCTTGTTCTTCTTTTTCTAATTTCTTTAGGTGGTAGGTTAGGTTGTTTATTTGAGTTTTTTGTTGAGGAAGACTTGTATCACTGTAAACTTCCCTCTTACAACTGCTTTTGCTGCATCTCATAGATTTTGGAGCATTGTTTTTCCATCTTCATTTGTCTCAAGGTATTTTCTGATTTCATATTTGATTTCTTTATTGTTCCATTTGATTTTTAGTAGCATACTGTTCAGTATCTGTGTTTGTTCTTTTCCCATTTTTCTTTCTGAAATTGATTTCTAGTTTCATATCATTGTGGTTGGAAAAAATGTTTGATACAATTTCTATCCTCTTAAATTTGTTGAGACTTATTTTGTGGCCCAGCACGTGATCTATCCTGGAGAATGTTTCATGTGCACTTGAAAAGAATGTTTTCTGCTGTTTTTAGGCTGTAACGTCCTGTAAATATCTATTAAGTCCAACTGGTCTGGTGTATCATTTAAGACCACTATTTCCTAATGATTTTCTGTCTGGATTATCTGTCCACTGATATAAATGGGGTGTTAAAATCCCCAACTATTATGGTATTCTTGTAAATTTCTCTTTTTATATCTGTTAGCATTTGCTTTATATGTTTAGATGCTCCTTTATTGGGTGCATATATGTTAATGAGTGTAAAATCCTTGTATTGATCCCCTTATCATTATATCATGCCCTTCCTTGCTTTTCTTGTAGCCTTTGTTTTAAAGTCTACTTTGTCTGAAAGGAGTAATGCTATCCCTACTTTCTTGTTGTTTTCATTTGCATGAAGTATCTTTTTCCATCCTTTTACTTTAAGCTTGTGTGTCTGTCTTTAGCTATGAATCGAATCTCTTGTAGGCAGCATTTTTAAGTGTCTGGTTTTTTAAGCCAATCAGCTTCAGTAGTTTTTAATCAAAAACTTAATGCTGCTCTTCACCTCTCAGAAAATCCCTTCTTTTTCCCTGATTATTTATACCTCTATTTCTCTCTCTCTCTCTCTCTTGCTTTTAAAAATAGCACTCCTATTAGATCTCCTGGATTGATCTCATAAAAATGTGTCTGATACTTATTTTCTCTTTTTGCTCAGTGATCTGAGAAAGTTCTGAAATTTTGTTATCCAGGTCAGTACTATTTTTCTCTATAATCCTATATACTCTTAGGTGTTTAAAGTGGTTTTCTGTTGCTTGATTTATTCTGGTTTCCTCTAGTGTGAGTTTAAAATTGTTCTATTTATCCTGGTCTGTCTCTTTCATGATGCTGTTTTTCTTCATTTATCCTGTGATTATACACAGTCGATTTGTATTTTAGAATAAAGGCATTTATTTGTTATTTCATGTGGGAAGTAGGTTATCAGGTCAACTGCCAGGCTTCTTTTTTGGGTGAGTAAAAATACAGTCAGCTATTAATCTGGAACACTCCTAAGTGACCAGAAAGACCTTTGTTTCTATATGCTGAGGACCAGTCTAACCCAGTTTTATCTAGGCAGTTAGTTCGGTTTCTTTAAAGATGAGCCCCATGTTATCAGACCTGGAATTAAATACCCGTTGCCGTTGGTTTGTATTCTGGGGAGTAGAGAGATAAGGAATTTTTGGTTCCTGATTTCTGCCTGCCTTAAAAGTTGTACAAAGAATGCCTCAACTCACAAATTTTATTGACTCTGCATCCTACATGCCTCCTAAAAATCGTTAACTTCTTTGAATCCTGCTGCTATTACCTTAAAATATCTTAAATTATCTACTCTTGTTTTGATTAATTCAACAGCCAGCTAGTGTCATTGACTAGTGTTTCCTCCTGTTCCAATATTGCAAATGTGATATTTCTAAAACCAAAATTTGATGATTAATTATTCATCCATTCATAAAATATTTATTGTGTTTATAATGTGAAAGCATTATTCTAGGCATTTGTTTATTGCCCTCAAGGAGCTTGCTTTCTAGTGATAATGTTGTGTGATGGTCAGATAATAAACAAGTAGACAAGAAAATATTCTATCTTACATGAGATGACTCAATGTTGCATGGACATCAGTTATTTTTATATATATTCTTATACAGTTCATGAAATTCTAAACAAAATCTTGAAGGTATTTTCTTACCTTACATTTATTTTCAAAGTTTATATGTGATTCTACAGCTTCCACCAAAATCAACATAGTGATCAATGGAAAAATAAAGGGTATAAACATACTAAATATTCTTATTTATTATAAGATAAAATCAGTATTTTAGATCAGTGACACGAAGTTATTTTTTTCTCTGTAAAATAAAAGCACAATGTAGAACTATGAGTGTTCAGAGAAGAGATTGTGGGATGTACAGAAATGATAAGAGAGATGAACCGATGGACTTAAAGTAAGAAGAGAAATAAAAATTTGGAATGTCAGGGAAGTTAAAACCAAATCAGAATAAGCACAAGGAAAAATAGATAACATTGAAAACATAGTAAGAGGAATGAGAAACAAACAAAAGAAAATAAAAATGAGTTAAAAGGGGCTAGAGACAAAATGATAGGATTGGAATAGAGGCAAACAAGATTCAGTAGATGTGTAAGTGAAAACCCAAAGGGGAGAGAAATAATGGAATAGACAACTATTTAAGCAATTACAGAACAAACCAACCAATCAAACAAACAAACCAAAAAAACCTTTATAGAAATGAAATGAACTTGCATCCACAAAATGAAAATATACACTGCTTTTTTTTTTTTTTTTTTTGCGGTATGTGGGCCTCTCACTACTGTGGCCTCTCCTGTTGCGGAGCACAGGCCCTGGACGCGCAGGCTCAGCGGCCATGGCTCACAGGCCCAGCCACTCCGTGGCATGTGGGATCTTCCCAGACCGGGGCACGAACCTGTGTCCCCTACATCGACAGGCGGACTCTTAACCACTGCGCCATCAGGGAAGCCCTACACTGCTTTTTTGAAACTACATATCTTTGTAAGTTTTCTAGACTTCAAATTTAAAAACATAGACATGAGTTTTATGCATTTTCCTTTTTTCACTTTCCAAGTTTTACATTGATTTTGTATTATTTTTAACTTTAGAAAAAAATGACTCTGGTAAACCAAGACAAATGAGAAAAAGCTTAGTAGCTCTAACATGGATCCAGAGAAGCTGTGTAAATGTGGTAAAGATTGGTCATAGACTCTGTACCTCTCAGTAGTTGATGCAGAAGAAAAATTATCATTGACAGTTGTTTTTAAAATGAAAAGTGTAATCCATTAGGAAAATGATTGGTTTTAGAGAGGATTTTGATACAGTATGAACACTATGTGGTGGAGATATCGTCTTCAACAATATTTGGATTGCCAGCAAAATGATATAAAGTGAAATATTGCTCTGTAACAGCATTTCTTTGAGCAGCTCTCTGATGGCCTCCCTTAATCCAACGGCAAATAAGAGGACGTAGAGAAAGGATATTTATTTAACTAATAATTTTTCAAAATATTAACTCTTTCAACCACATTTTTTTAGGTATTTGGTAATAAGTTTGCAGGTTTTTGCTAACAAATATGTCTACTGTATATATTCCTTGTTTTTAATATACATTTACTTTGGCTGCCTTTGCTGAATCATCTGGCATCAATGTGTATAATGCTTGACTGGATCCAGGTAGTAGTCCATTCAGACTATCAGTTAATCTCCAATAATTTCTCTAAAACATGAGGTTAGTAACAATGGACCATTTCAGTTTTTACAGACTTTGATGATGTTTAAAATGTTTTGAATTCTTCTGGGAAAATGGCATATAAATGTAATTCAGGATAACTCTTATACTTGCCATCATCTAAATTTGATAGCCTTGGTACAGGTCTTAAATATACCCAGTCCTCACATGGGACTCACACGTTTTATTTTGTAAGCATTCTAAGTCTTTGCTGATATCCTTACAGTGGAATTTGATTGTCTGGATATACTTCCTCCATGTGTTTTACAGCATTTTCACTTATCCTTCCTAACAGACACTTTATACATTGCATGGCAGTGTATTATAGTCTTCTAGGGTTAGCTACGTGCTTTACATACCATTAAATGGTAAGGTTGTATGGGAAGCCCACTGGCATGAACTGTGGAGAGTCAGCAGTTTTGAACTTGGTAAGTCAAGGCTGTGTTTGAGGGCTCTGAGGAGACTAAATATTTTATTCACAGAGTAATTCAGTGTATGTCTGAGGTTTCATCCAAGAGTATGCCTATCAGGAAAATGCTGAATATATAGTATTAGCAAGAGGGAAGCAATTTTAGCTGCATGTATCTCTGCCAAAGTGAGTTGGCCAGCATCCTGTAAGAAACGTTAAAAAAGGGAACAATGTAACTCTTCACCTAAAGCTAAAAGCTAAAGACTGTGAATTCCATATCTTTAAGTACACACTTTTTTCCAGATTACAGGGTGAGGAATGTTTAGCCATTCCAGTGATTGGATAGACTAGCTATCTAAAATAATTTTAAGTGCTTTGCAATAGCTCTGACTTCCAGGGCAAATCGTATTCATTTTGAAGTTTAAAACGTCTCTCTTTGCACCCACTTGAAAACTTTGGTTTGAAAATTTAATTACTGTTATATCTCTTATTAGCTAAACTACTAAAGAATTTGCCTGTACTATCTTAAAGTATATTAAGTAAGAAAATAATTATTCTTGTGTTCTCAAGTTCTTGTTACACATTTGGAGACAAGTATTCAATGTCTGTACTTTACAGAGGAGGAAGAAAAAGGGCCTAAAAACTCTTCTAAAATAAATACTAACTCCTACAAGCCTGAGGTTTTATTCATAGGTAGTTAAGTTTTTATCTGTGGGTTGAAACCAGGGCTCAGTCTCCACTTGGTTGCACTTTGGAATCCCTAGGGAGCTTTAAAATATCCAGCTCTCTGGATCCCAGACCCAGAGTTTCTGAATTAATTATTCTGAGGTATGTTCTTGCCATTCAGTGAATGCTTAGAAGAGGAAGCTAAGATTCAGATTCTAGGTGACCCCTTCAACTCTCATAATGACACTCCTACTGTTTGTCATGACATACCCAACCCCGTGTTGTGCAGGGTCAAGAGAGAAGGGAAACCAAGAAAAATGTCTTTAACAGTTAAAGTGGGAAAGAGGTTTGTCACTCATATGAGCTTTTTCCAAAATAGCTTATTCAAACTGTTACAGAATCATAGCCTTTTACCCATGACTTAGTAGGAAACATGGTATCAGTAAAATCTCTGAGGATTCTGTATACCAACAAAATTTGATTGACAATATACAAATCAATGTAATATTGGGAGATAATCCTCTGTGGATCTCTTCTGTGTCTGCATGTCTTGAAAGCAGAGGCACTGCCTGTTGTTTTTCAAGACTATGTTCTCCAGGATTTTTTATAGTGAACAGCCTTGGAAGATAGAGTATCTCCCTCTGGAGCAAAGGGCAGGCATACTTACCATCCATTGTAGAAGATACAGGTTCCCCAAGCTCAAGATTTCTCTCCTATAATACAACACACAATATAATACAATGTACAGTATAATGCAATATAATATAATACGCAATCCACTCTGTATTCAGGCATTTCTCGGGGCCTTTCTGCATCATCCCTTTAGGACTTGGGACAAAAGGAAGTGGTACAGATATGCTGATGCTTATGTTTCTTGCTGTGCCATGAGTAATAAAAGTCCTTTGTCTCTGGCCCAGGAGTCTTATGTCTTCTTTAAGCAGCCATGAATGGTAGCTGTCTAGCTTATTCATTTCCTAGTAGGTAAAATCTCAAACCCTTCACAGTTCTTGCAGGTAACACTGGTGAAATATTTTTAATGACTTAAAAGATTGAGTTAGTGATTACGTCCAGTCATGGTGTCCTTAATGTATCAAGGCTATATAAAATGTTATAACCATGTAAAAAATCAGGGAATACTCTACTCCCTGAGCCCTTTTTGAGGCATCTAGAGACAAAGAGCTTCATTTAACTAGGACATGACCTGGGAACTTGAGCAAAAAGGACTGGTGGTAATCATTCAGCTTATTTAAGTGGAGATCTAAAGATAAAACTAAGGTGAGGGCAAGTATTAAAGCCAGTATGTCAGTGCTATAGTTGTAATGAGTAGAAACATACAAGGAAAATTTTTGAGGTAAATAAAAGGATAAAGGGAAATGTATAATGGACTTATTGGTTACTACTTAGTAAATACTAGTAAAAGGATATTACCCAAAGTTAGTTAACCCTAGCATTAGATGCCTAATTAGGAAAGGAGAGGACCTTAGGCATTATAAAATGTACAAGTATAAAGATAACTACTAGCGCAGTAATACAAACTTTACTAAATGAGAAAGAACAATAAAACGCAGAAAAAAAAAGTAAATTAAAAACAGTAAATATAACAAAGTGCACACAGTAAATACAGCATAAAATAGGCCAAACAAATGAATTATATCAAATATAAATGGGTTTAACTCACTTATTAAAAGAGAAGGATTTTAAAAAATTTTTATTTTATATTGGAGTATAGTTGATTTACAATATGTGTTAGTCTCAGGTATACAGCAAAGTGATTTAGTTAGACACATACATGTATCTATTCCTTTTCAGATTCTTTTCCCATGAGTAGAGTTCCCTGTCGTACACAGTAGGTTCTTTTTTCTTTGTTTTATATGTAGCAGTGTGTATATGTTAATCCCATCCTCCTAGTTTATTCCTCCTCCCCCCACCAACATTCCCCTTGGATAACCATAAGTTTGTTTTCTAAGTCTGTGAGTCTGTTTCTGTTTTGTAAATAAATTCATTTGTATCATTTTTTAGATTCCACATGTAAGTAATATCGTGATATTTGTCTTTCTCTGTCTGACTTACTTCACTTGGTATGATAATCTCTAGGTTCATCCATGTAGCTGCAAATGGCATTATTTGATTCTTTTTTATGGCTGAGTAGTATTCCATTGTGTGTGTGTGTGTGTGTGTGTGTGTGTGTGTGTGTGTGTGCGCGTGTGTGTATACATATAATACATATATATATTACATATACCACATCTTTTTATGCATTCATCTGCTGTTGGACATTTAGGTTGTTTCCATGTCTTGGCTATTATAAATAGTGCTGTAGTGAACATTGGGGTGCATATTGGGGTGTATGAATCTTTTCAAAGTATGGTTTTCTCTGGATATGTGCCCAGGAGTGGGATTGCTGGATCATATGGTAGTTCTATTTTTAGTTTTTTAAGAAATCTCCATAGTGACTGCACTAATATACATTCCCACCAACAGTGTAGGAGCATTCCCTAAAAGAGAAGGATTTTTATATTGACTCATAAAGCTCAGTTAAACACTAAAATAAAGTGATACAGGGTGGCTAAAAATTAAGTAATGGGCAAGGGTGTTCCAGGTAAATGCAAACAATAAGGAAGCAGGGGTTGTGATATTGATATCAGACAAAAGAGAAATCAGGCCGAAAGTAACAAATGAGAAAGAGAAGGAAACTGTATAAAGTAAGGGCTAAAAATCACACTCATGATCAAAGTGTATGGATATCTTTGCACCAAACAGACAGCAAAAACTTCATAATGGAAAAAAAAAATAGACTAGAATAAAGCAATAATAAGTAGACTTTAAGATAATAGTCTTGGTTTAACACCGTTCAAGTAGATAAAAATGGGTAAATATATAGAAGGTAAGAACAAGATCACCAGTAAGGTAAATATTATATAGATGTGCATCAAATGTCTTATGAGAACATGGAGGATTTATAAAAATTGACCACAGTAAATTCTGTATAACAGGAAAATTATAAATAGCATTTTCATATCATACTCCAATAACTAGAAGTTAATAACAAAACCAGAACACAGTCCTTTAACTTGAAAATTTTAAAGTTCTCTATTAAATGTAAATAAAAGGAAATAAAAGGTGAATTTTCAGAATTTCTAAATGAAAGCAGTAAAGAAAACCATATTTTAGAATCTATTGGTTACAGCTTAAAGCAGTGATCAGAGGAATATTATTCTAACTTATTTTGTCAATAAAAATGAAAGAATGACATACATAAGGTATATTCCTAACTCAAACAGCTTGAAAGCAAAAGAAATTTAAAGAACAGAATAAGTATAAAGACACACTGAGAAAACAAATATATTAAATAAAATGCTGGCTCTTCAAGAAAAATTCAATAATATGGCAAAGCCCTAACTAATAAAAATAAGGGGTGGGGTGGGGAGGGAACAGAAATATGCAAAATAAAGTATAAGGGGAAACATCTCTGAAAAAGAGGAAATTTCAAACGCTCTTTCAAAATATATTTGAGATTTTATATAAATAGTACAATTTACTAGGAAAATACAATCTCCAAAATTGACTTCAATTGAGATTGCCAGTTTAAACAGACCAAATGTCTATGGAATAAAGAAAGTCATAAACTATCCCACAAAAAGTTTTACAATAAGATGGTTTCATGGGGGAATTCAAGAAAACATCAAAAACTAGATGCAATTCTATTAAATTATTTCAGTAAATTGGAAAAAGAAAACTTTTAAATTATCCTTGAGACAAGTATAACACTGTTCCTAAACTGACAAAAAGTGTTCAAAAAATTAATACCAATGCAACAATTCTCAATAAAATACTAACAAAATCTAACAACACATTAGAAATAATACACCATGATGAACGGTGAAGCACTGGATGCTTTCCTCCTAAGACTGAAAACAACACAAGAATTTCCTCTCTCACCACTCCCATTCAACATCGTTCTGAAAGTCATAGTTACTGCAATAAGAGAAAGAAAAGAATACAAGATACACAGATTGGAAACAAGAAATAAAACTCTTTGCAGATGACAGATGGTTTATGTAGAAAATCCCAAATAATCTATTAAGAAAAACCTCATGAACTTGAAAGTGTAGCAAGACTAAAGGACCCAAAGTCAATATACAAAATCAATTGCTTCTTTACATACCAGGAATGAAAAATTGGAATTTGAAATTTAAAAGTACCATTTCCAACAGCACCAAAGAACCCCCACTTAGATATAACTCTAAGAAAATAGGTATACTATCTACACATTAAACATTACAAAACATTGATTAAAAAATCAAAGACGTTTTAAATAAATGGAGAAAGATAATAAGTTCACATTTTGGAAGATTCAGTATTGTTCGGATGTCAATTCTTCCCAACTTGATTTGTTGCTTGTGATTTTGGGTATCATACTAAGAAACCACTAACAAATCGAAGGTAATGATTTATCCTCATTTTTGCCTGTGAGTTTTACAATTTTAGATCTTATAGTTAATTCTGTAGTCCATTTGAGTGAATTTTTTTGTTTCTGGTGTGATGAAGGGGTTTAAGTTCATTCTTTTGTACTATATGGATTCCTGGTTGTCCCAGTGCCATTTGTTAAATAGCCTATTCTTTCTCTATTGAATTGTCTTAGCACCGTTGTCAAAAATCAATCCTAAGTGTAAACGTTGTTTTTTCTGGACTCAATTCTATTCCATCTGTGTCTGTCTTTAAGTGAGTACCACACTTACTGATTACTATAACCTGTAACTTTGTAGTAAATTTTGAAACTGGGAAGTGTAAGTCCTCCAAATTTGTTCTTTTTTAAAAAGAAAAACTTATTTTGCCTATTCTGGGTCTCCTCCAACTCCATATGAATTTTAAGATAAGCTTTCGATTTCTGCAAAAAAGTCAGGTAGAATTTTGATAGAGGAATTAAATTGAATCTGTAGCTCAATTTGGGGAGTATTGCCATCTTAACAAAATTAAGTCTTCCAATCCGTGAATACTAAATAAATGTCTTTACATTTCTTTAATTTTTTTTCCAATGATATTTTGAAGTTTTTATTGTAGAAGTTTATACTTCCTTGGTTAAATTTATTCCTAAATATTTTAGTCCTTTGTAAATGGAGTTGTTTCTTGATTTTAGATTGTTCATTGCTAGTGTATCAAAATACGACTGATCTTTGTGTATTGATCTTGTGTCCTTCAACCTTGCTAAACTTGTTTATTAGTTCAAATAGGTTTTTGTGGGGGTCTAAGGCTTTGAATGTTCCATCCTGTTATTCCTTCGTGTGTGTGTGTTTGTGGGTGTACGCGTGTGTAGACTCAATCCATTTGATTCAATTTTAGCTTTTTAGGTGTAAGGGTTAGATTGAAAAACTTATATCTCACACTGTCCTCTTCTGACTTATGATCTCATTTCTTCAGACAAAAGGAATAACCATCTATGCCTTGCCCATTCTCAAGGGCACTTCTGGCAATATTGCAGGGCCCTGGCAGTGGGTGGTGGTTGCAACCTGTTATAAAGCATTCAGCCTGATGGTGGTTTCCAGATAAAGAATCTTAGTAGAGTTTTCAAGTCAGTCATGACGAGAATGATAATATAATTTATCATCACCCTGGGCCACTTTGGAGACTTAATGTGGGGGGGGGGGGGCGTGAAACATGTGCTATTAATTACTATGCAGTACAACAGGCATAAACTTTGAATATTCGTAATAAAAAGGTATGATCATCCTTGTCATAACATATTGTCAACAGATGGGTTTTCAAGTGTAAATTAGACAAAATGAAAAGGGTAAGCCGGGGCAGAAGGTTTGGTACCAGAAGATGTCTATGGGTTCATGGTGGGGAACAAGGATTACAAAGGTCAAATCAGGAAGGATGCTCTACACCGATATATGCTGGCTAAGAGCATGGGTTTAGAGCCAGATTGCCTAGGTTAAAATCCTTCCTCTGCTACCTACTAGCGTGTTAGTTTGAGCAAGTTGCTTAACCTGTTAGTGCCTTAGTATACTCAAATACAGAATGTGTTTAATAGTAGCCTTACCTCATAGAGTTTTTTTTTTTTCCTCATAGAGTTTTTATGAGGATCATAACAACTCCTCATAGAGTTGTTATGAGGATTCATACATACGAATATATGTAATGATTTAAAATGAAGCTCACCTTATAGTGTGTGCTGTGTAAACATTATCCATTAGTATTAGTTAAATACTGTAGTGATCGATTTTGTATCTTGGGTAGGGATATGGGCTGAGCCAACTCCAGGAGCTCACTGGTTAGTTAGTGGGACTTTGACAAATCCACGTTGCTGACTGTATTACTGCTGAGAGGGACCTGTAGAGAATTTGCTGTGACCAACCTCTTCAGTGCTGCTCTGCACTGAGCCTCTGCCTTCTTTTATTTTTAAAAATATTTTAGAAGCTACTTCCTACTTCTTTTCAAAATACAGCTTTGGGAAAGAGGGTCTAAGAAAGCTTGAAAGGGGCTTGAGTTTAGTAGGATTCAGCATGGGCTTGGTAGTATGAAATTGTCAGCTACCCGGAAACCAGTTCCATGGAGTGATACGTTAATTGATATTCTGAGGTTTAATTTCTGACTATTAAACTCTGAGAAATACTAAGTATATTTCTCCTCTTTTTCAATAGCATGTTACTGAAACAGAGATTCTTTAGGAGGGCTATATACAAGTTAACTTTTCTTTCCAGGTAGGAAAACTCTTAGGTAATAGTCTGGAAAACTCAAATGCCATATTTTCTTTCTCAGTTTAAGTACTTTCTTCTCTTAGGTAATTATTTGGCTGATTTTAACTTATCTTTTGAAGGTATAGAAAATTGAATATTTACTTATATCTAGAAGCTGTAAATTTAATCAAATTTTCTTCAGAATATTAAGGGCAAAAAACCCCAAAAACCCAAACATACAAAAAAAGAATATTAAGGGTGTTAGACAAAGGAAGAACTACATTGAAAATGTATCTTTAGTTTATACTCAAAGAAAATTCACTTTTTATTATTTTTATCAATTTCTTTAAGGTAACAATTGGAAGTTTGGGCTATTTATTACCTTTTTAGACATGATATGGTATAAACCCATTTGTAATCTTTAGCTATTAGATTGGATAGGGATTCAAAATTTAAAATGGGGTTTTTGTCATATTCCAGTTGGTGGTGTATCTGACTTTAGAGAGGACTTGGATATTGATCTAGAAAACAGACTTGAATTCTTTATTAGGGCTCTTTTTTATGATAGGAGGTAACTTTATTTAGTTGATAAGATTTTTGTATTTAGTTCTTTGCTTTTAGATGACTACTGGTATGCATTGCCTTATAATTTAAAAAAGGACCCTGGGGACTTCCCTGGCAGTCCAGTGGTTAAGACTTCGCCTTCTAATGCAGGGGGTGCGGGTTCAATCCCTGGTTGGGGAGTTAAGATCCCACATGCCTCACTGCCAAAACAAAACAAAACATAAAACAGAAGCAGTATTTTAACAAATTCAATAAAGACTTTAAAAATGGTCCACATCAAAAAAATATCTTTACAAAAAAAAAAGGCACTCAACTTTTACAGAGTATAAAAATTAGTAGGTGGTTGTTCCATTTAAGATGAGTATTTTTTCCTTAAAGAAATTATCATAGGACTCCTTTAAGCCTTGCTTCTACGTTCAACGTAAGATTTATTTTATATCGTAAAATAGTAGTTTAAAGGGGTATTGCCACTTGCACCTTAGAGCATAGGGTCTTTGTCCTTTGTAAGGGCCCTAGTGTGATTTTATTGGTTGTGAAAATTTTCAGTTGAGTAGCCATCCTTGGTCATGAGGAGATGGAAGAATTGAACTTTCTTCCTTGTGTGGTTTGATAAGAGTTTCTCTCAAGTATGCTGAAATCTGGGAAGGGGGAGCCCAATGAGGCAGCTTTGGTGTCATCTGAGCGGGAAGGGACAAATATCCCAACTCTCTTTCCCCAGGACTTGTGGCCAGGGAGCTGAGCCAGGGCGTGTCCAATGCCCCTGATAGGCCCAGGGATTAGAGGAGCAATGAGTTCCCAGAAATAAAATCCCTTTGAGGAAAGAATATTTATGCTGACAGCTTGGAATCATCCTAAGAGTTCACTGGGAGGCCTGATTTCAATTGCTGCTTATACATAAAATTTACAATTTACCTTTGCAAATATTTAGACTACAGTAATTAAAATTTTAAATAAATTCTAAATGACCAGAGTTAGGTTGACCATGTTTAAAATAACAAACACAGTGCCCAAACATAGGTAATGTACTAAAAATTTTATTTCATTTATATAAATTAATAAAGACAAATTATACAATCAAGAGTGTTGGAAACTATGAAAAGGAAAACTCTATTACAGCCAGTTATATGAGGTGCTGTGAGCAGAAGTCAAGTGGCAAAGATTCTCTCCTCGACCAGACTTTAGTCAGGCTCCTCTGAACCCTCTTCCCAACTAGACTGTGCCTTTTGGGCTTCTGTTTTCATCTTTGCATCACCCAGTTTCTAGCAAGAATTCTGCTAAGTCACTTTAGTGTGACTCCCCTACACTCAATAACTGATACCTGATCAATTTCCTCATCTCCGACCCTTGTTACATGATCGCTCTTGCCTGCTTTCAGCAAGAATCCTGTCTAGCTAAATTTTGGTTTAGCTAGAATCCCTCCTCACCCCAGATGTTTCCTCTTAGGAAATTTCTATCCACTGACCCTTGCCCTTCTCCTTGCCTATAAATCCCTACTCGTCCATGCTATATTTGGAATTGAGCCCAGTTCTGTACTGAAATCTTTTCCCCCTTACTGTAATAGTTCCTGAATAAAATCTGTTTTTACACCTTTCACTACTGTCCAAGTCTTTCTTTGCTGTAGCTAAGGTTGGGGATAACTCAGTACATAGTTGTCAAACATCATTCATTATGTCCTTAATCCCTGGAATTAAGTATTATTAGTAAACCGATCCAAATCTTGCCCCTGTCACATTGCACTTACAGGGCTGTATTTGCTTTTGGTGATGATCATGGACCATGCATTAAGTATAAGGGAAGGAAGGGACATGAAAATGAGAAAGAAGATAATCTAGTTTCTTGAGTAAACACCGTTTGGAAATTGGTAAATAAGTCAATTGTTATTGCTTAAGTCAGCGGATGTCAACGCATAGCAGTTAGGCTGTGTTCTCTGTCCACCTGATTCTATCCCCTGGGTTTGACTCAGACCAAGGGCCTGGCTCCCCCCAGAGCTGCCTAGGCCTTAGCGGAGAACAGAAAAGCCAAGGGAAGTCAGTAAGAGTCAAAAACTGTCCCAGCTCAGAGCTCTGGGTAAAGAGATGGTTAGGAGCCCTCCTGTTTTCATGGCTGCATATAAATCAGGGTCCACATTTTCTCAGCACAAAATAGTGATTGGGAAGCCAGGAGAGCTCAAAATCTGACAGAATATTCCTGCCAAACCATCTCTTCTGGGGCTGTCACTGTAAGCCCTTCCTGCCTGGAGGCACTCTGGTTGAGTCAGAGGAACAAAGGTTTGGGGGCAAAGAGACCAGTGCCCACCCGCCCCCCATACAAGCTATGCTGCCCATTAAATAACAGACTAGGATGCATGTGATGTGCACCTCTGTGCACATTTTTCCCATTTGCAGACAGGATGCTGGGTGAGAGGTGCCCAGAATAGTGCCCATTATTACTCATTCAGCAGATAATGATTGAGCACCTACTGTGTGCCACACATAAAGCTAGGCTTTGAATTGTTTCAATAGCCAGGAATTAAAAACTATAACGTAGGACATGGATACAGACAGTAACTGTGGTGCCTTAAATCAGATGGCGTGATCAGTCTGATCAACCTTTCAACTGAAACCTAACAAGTAGCCTTTCGCTCTTCACCTCTTGTCTTCAGCCCGTTAGGGGAAAAGTGACCTTGACCAGGTGTGTCATGAAGTGAAGATGTCAGGTCAGATTAGGTGTGACCTTACCGGGTTATGAAAAGGAATTTGCATTCATATATAAAGTGGAGGAAGAATGGATTGGCATATGGTTAACATCAAACCTGTAATGGGGGACTTCCCTGGCAGTCCAGTGGTTGGGACTTCACCTTCCAGTGCAGGGGGTGTGGGTTTGATCCCTGGTCAGGGAGCTAAGATCCCACATGCCTCACCACCAAAAAGCCAAAACATAAAACAGAAGCAATATTGTAACAAATTCAATAAAGACTTTAAAACAAAACAAAAGCAGAAAAAAAACCTGTAATGGTAGTGGTTGCTGTTATTATCATTCCTATTGTTGTTGTTATTCTTCCAATCTGACTTTTATGGGGTATCACTCATGTCTTAAAGAAATAAAAGGGGAAAACTGTACACTGCAGGTTAAACAAAAACACCTGAATGAAATTTCAACAAAGAGCAATAACCCAATTAATGTATTTGGCAGCAATTTAGTTTGTCAGCTGTTTTCTTCAATTAAAACATAAACTGACATGTAACAAAATAGTGCCTCCACAGAGATCATTTAAATTTTATTACACAGCTACCAGCCCTTCATCTACTTCTTTAAGACAAAGTAACATTTAAAAATGTTACTTATATCTACTTAGGGAAATCCCAATAACCAATAAATGGTTATTGAAGTTGAAGTGCAATTATGTTAATCTCTCTTTAGAAAATACATGTAACTGAACGTTTCTAGGCCTAAAGCAAAAAATTACATAAATATCCATTCATAATATTCATAATGTGACAGATACCAAAATCAGGTCCAAAGATTAAGTTGCAAACATATAAAACATGCTGTGGATGGTTGGGACACAAGAGGAAGTGCGTATATACACATATACAAATAGAGCCTGAAGAGGTTGCCAAGCTGTAATTTTCCATGTCCAGATTTTATTGGCTACAGGTGCATCTGTGTGGCTCTCGATCTTCAGTATAGAGGTAGAAGCAACATTTGTGATTCAGAGATTTAAGGGTAGTTCCATTCCTTTGCTCCACTAATTTGAAGTGGAATATGATAGAAATATTTTGATTTCAAGCTCTGACGATTTCTTTGTAGAAATGGTTTGTTTGATGTGACTGGTGTGTGTGTATGTGAGTGGCAAAGTAGGGAAAGGGAGGGGCAGGGTAGTGTACAAGGGAGAGGATCACAACATAAATACAGGTAGCAAGTCTTGTTAGATCCACATGTCCATACATGTCAAACATGTGCATATTCCTTCAGTAACGAGATCTTCCTAGCAACTTTCTGCAGGAGGATTGTAGAACTGATTAACAAATTTGCATAATGAAAAAAATTTCCAGCAAGCAGTTTTGCTTTGTAAAAGCATGTGAGCTGCCCTTACTGATTTCTACATTTCAAACAGTTAATATGAAAAAACGAATAGCAGAACATGGAGGACTACCTAGATAAGACAGGAGGGAAATATATCCAAGGATCTCTAGAGATCCTTGGATATATATATTTCTCATCCCCAGGATGAGAAAATTTCCCGAAGACCTCACCTCAGAAAGGGTATTGTTATTTTTCTTTCTAAGATCCATTTCAGGCAGATACATTACAAAATTCTGGCTTTTATATATTGCTTTATTCTCAAGGACCTGACTTTGAGATCAGGGTCATTTAATGGAAGTACAAAACTTGGCATCATGCTGCTGTGAGAATGTGAAAAAAAATATTTACAGTAGCAATCTATCAGAAAACTTTATTCACACTGGACCCTTAGGTAGTGGGCAGAGACCTTGGGATTTAATTGTGACTCTCTTGTTAATTACTAGTGTCTCCTTGGTTTTGTTCCTTTGTTCTTCAACAACCCTCTTCAAGGGTTGATAATGAGAAGTTACTAACAAAATGCATACTACACCAAAACATGCTTCTGAGATGCAGAGCTTCAAAATCTGACAGAATATTTCAACCAAGGTCCCTAACTAGAAAACTGCAGTGATGAAGCTGCTGACAGTGACCTTTCTAAACCCCAAATCTGCTTATATTACTTCCCTATTTAAAATCCATAGAGAGCTTCCCATTACTCGTTGAATGGCATCCACACTCCTTAACGTAGTCTACAAGGCCTCGCGTGGCCCCTGCTTATTTTCCCAACTCATCTCTTGTCGTCAAGCCTGAAGCTCTTCCTCCCAGATACACCAGCTGTCTTCCTTCCTTTTCTAGTACACCTTGGCCTCACCCATTAAGCCACTGCGCATTTACTGCACAGAAACCTCTTTTCCTGTTTCCATGCCTAGATCACTCCTACCTTTGTCAAGGTTACAGGTGACCTGTCCCTTCCTATAAGATGCTCTCCTTGATCCCTCAGGTGAAATACACACCTTTCCTATTTGCTTCAAGCTCGGTATTTCCAATGTCCCTGTACCTTTCACACTGCATTTCACCTGCCTCTTTATTACCCTGTGACCTGTTAACTCCACAGGGGTGGGGATTCTGTCTCTTTCCATTCATTCTGGTATCACTGTGTCTAGCCCAGTGCCTTGCACAAATTAGTGCCCTCTGAAGATTGTTTGAGTGAGC
Organism: Tursiops truncatus; assembly: GCF_011762595.2. NCBI lineage: Eukaryota > Metazoa > Chordata > Mammalia > Artiodactyla > Delphinidae > Tursiops > Tursiops truncatus. Next base: position 52,267,308 of record NC_047042.1, read on the forward strand.
AAATACATAAATGAAGGACTCTATCCTTTTGCAGTTCTACTGTTTATAGTACATACACTTAAAAATGAGAGGTAATTCAATACTTATTTTCTTTATTTCCTTTCTCTCATATTTTTAACTTCTCCCTCCTTATCAGCAACTTGCAGTTTGTCACCCAGAGACATAAGTAAATCTTCCTAATTTTAATTGTAAAAATTCTCCTCTTGAGTGTGAATTCCCATCAGCCAATAGAAGTGTTCTCTGGGGGCTTCGCTCAATTTCTTGAAATAATATCATTTGCTAGCTCCATTTTGTCAGCAGTCTGACTTTTTCCAGCATGATCTAACAAGCCGTTGATAGAACTTTCTCAATATTTAACAAGCAAGGGTCTCTTTGATCAATCTAAAGGCCTGTTCTCAAGCCTGATCCAACTTCATACCAAGGACATTCTCCTCTGCTTATTCCAGATAGACCAGATGCTGAATTTACTTGAAGGGCCAAATGATGGTAGTACAAAGTCCCACTGGCCTGGTTGTCAGAAAATCAACTTCAAAATGTTCCCAGTTATTTATCCCCAAAGAATTGTTTGTCTAGGGGATGAATTCAGAAAGCTAGAATTGATTGCTTTGCCTCTCACCAGGTCTTTCCCTCTTGTTCTGTTTCTCATTTGTCAAAGCGAAGCCTTGATGAAGGCTTTCTACTCTCCCCGTCGGCCCTGAGAAAACTAATGTTCATTCCAAGTGCCAGTTCCAGATGCTACCAAACATCTGGTCCTCAGAGAGCAGAAGTACTGGTCAGTTTCAGCAGGAGTAAACAGAACAGGGAAAAATGGTCTCCTCTGTGATGTTACCCATGTGTCACCTGGCTCTGTGCCCAGAGCCTCACAGAGTCTCTCTGGGAAACTTCTCTCTGCTTCTGGCCATGACTCAGTATGTCACCTTGTACAGTCTTCCCCAGAACATGCTTATTGCCATCCTTCCCAGAAATCCTGCTCTTGTATACATACAAAGCCAAACATATTCCCTATATAAAAATAACCACAATGCATTGAACCCCTACCCACTCTCTCTTCTGATCTCCCAGCCAACTGAATTTCCTTGTTTTTCCAAGGGATGTAATGCAACGTTGATAACCACATGCTATGTGAAGTGGAGGTGTGGTTTGTAGCAACAATATCTAGTCCTCTTTCAATCACACAGGGCGTTGAAACATACCTGTTGCACAGTAACAGTAGTGCAGAAGTTTTGTGCAGTCCAGCTATATCAGGCATAAAAAAATTCAAGTATATTGTATATATATTTTATGTAACAGTTGATCCTCATTGTTCACAGATTCTGTATTTGAGAATTTGCTTACTCACTTGAATTTCTTTACAACCCTGAAATCAATATACTCAAGGTGTTTTCATGGTCATTGTCAGACATGCACAGAGTGAGAAAAACTTTGAGTCGCCCAAGTTGCTCAGTTTCCAGCAGAGGCCAAATAAGGTGATGTCTCCTTATTTCAGCTCTTACACTGTAAGCAAGTGGGGCTTTTTGTGGTCTAATTTAATGGCATGTTTTTCACATTTTTGTTGGTGATTTCACTGTTGAAGAGAGTCCACAGGCATAGTGATAAAGTACTGTCTAGTGTCCCTAAGCATAGGGAGGCTATGGTGTACCATATGGAGAAAATACATGTGTTAGATAAGCTTCATTCAGGCCTGAGTTATCATGCTGTTGGCCATGAAGTCAATGTCAGTGAACCAATATGTATTAAATAAGTGTCATTAAATGGAAACATACATAGAATAAGGTTGTGTAATGACTGGTTGATGAAAAGGTTGTGATCGGAGGCTTGCATAAACCCAACCCTGTGTTTCCCCTGGGAGCAGTGGCTTAGTGCTTAGTAATTCAGTGTTCAACGTGACTTTATAGGACATAACTACATGAATATTGAGAATTGATTATTTACATATCAAAAAAATGTTAATTTTTGAAATATGTACTGAGGCTGCTATTTTTCCTTGGTCTATATGCTCAAGAGTTGGTGGTTGGCAGAACTAGAACAAAAAATTTCACAATTTGTTTGGAAACACAAAAGACCCTGAATATCCAAAGCAATCTTGAGAAAGAAAAATGGAGCTGGAGGAATCAGGCTCCCTGACTTCAGACTATACTACAAAGCTACAGTCATCAAGACAGTATGGTACTGGCACAGAAACAGAAATATAGATCAATGGAACAGGATAGAAAGCCCAGAGATAAACCCACACACATATGGTCACCTTATCTTTGATAAGGGAGGCAAGAATATACAGTGGAGAAAAGACAGCCTCTTCAATAAGTGGTGCTGGGAAAACTGGACAGCTACATGTAAAAGAGTGAAATTAGAACACTCCCTAACACCATACACAAAAATAAACTCAGTGGATTAAAGATCTAAATGTAAGGCCAGACACTATAAAACTCTTAAGAGGAAAACATAGGCAGAACACTCTATGACATAAAGCACAGCAAGATCCTTTTTGACCCACCTCCTAGAGAAATGGAAATAAAAGCAAAAATAAACAAATGGGACCTAATGAAACTTAAAAGCTTTTGCACGGCAAAGGAAACCATAACCAAGACCAAAAGACAACCCTCAGAATGGGAGAAAATATTTGCAAATGAAGCAACTGACAAAGGATTATCCTCCAAAATTTACAAGCAGCTCATGCAGCTCAATATCAAAAAAACAACCCAATCCAAAAATGGGCAGAAGACCTAAATAGACATTTCTCCAAAGAAGATGTACAGATTGCCAACAGACACATGAAAGGATGTTCAACATCATTAATCATTAGAGAAATGCAAATCAAAACTACAATGAGATATCATCTCACACTGTTCAGAATGGCCATCATCAAAACATCTACAAACAATAAATGCTGGAGAGGGTGTGGAGAAAAGGGAACCGTCTTGCGCTGTTGGTGGGAATGTAAATCGATACAGCCGCTATGGAGAATAGTATGGAGGTTCCTTAAAAAACTAAAAATAGAACTACCATATGACCCAGCAATCCCACTAGTGGGCATATACCCTGAGAAAACCATAATTCAAAAAGAGTCATGTACCACAATGTTCATTGCAGCTCTATTTACAATAGCCGGGACATGGAAGTAACCGAAGTGTCCATCAACAGATGAATGGATAAAGAAGATGTGGCACATATATACAATGGAATATTGCTCAGCCATAAAAAGGAACGAAGCTGAGTTATTTGTAGTGAGGTGGATGGACCTAGAGAGTGTCATACAGAGTGAAGTAAGTCAGAAAGAGAAAAGCAAATACCGTATGCTAACACATATATATGGAATCCAAAAAAAAAATTGGTCATGAACAACCTAGGGGCAAGACGGGAATAGAGATACAGACGTACTAGAGAATGGACTTGAGGATACGGGGAGGGGGAAGGGTAAGCTGGGACAAAGTGAGACAGTGGCATGGACATATATACACTACCAAACGTAAAATAGATAGCTAGTGGGAAGCAGCCGCATAGCACAGGGAGATCAGCTAGGTGCTTTGTGACAACTTGGAGGGGTGGGATAGAGAGGGTGGAAGGGAGGGAGATGCAAGAGGGAAGAGGTTGTGGGGACATATGTATATGTATAACTGATTCACTTTGTTATAAAGCAGAAACTAACACACCGTTGTAGGGCAATTATACTCCAATAAATATGTTATATAAAAAAAAGAGTTGGTGGTTGGCAGTGATGCCCGTGTCAGCCTGTCAGCCTTTAGTGACATACTGAAGCCCATGTGTGTCTGATTAAATGGACTTGTATATCACATTATATCACTTTAGTGAAATGAACGCTCACAGACCACGGGCAAATAGCTTAACAAATATTCCCACACAGAAGTGAAAGATGGTATGATATTTCTAATACAAGAAAGAAAAGTGAACAAAAACAATAAAAAAAGGCAGAACTTAACAATTCAGCTGTAGTATGAGCTTTTGGTCAACTCCTTATTAGGTGAATGAAAATTTTGTAAGATTTGACACACTTGCTCTTCTCTAATTAAAATTAGTGAGAAATATTTTATACAAATATAAAATATATATGTGTGTGTATATTTATATACATTTATTTAAAATCACTACCATATATTCGATGGCTCACCCTAAATTGATATTTTGCCTTTGGTGTTTGCAAATGATAGTTGTGTATGTTAATCACCTACAAATTATAAATGATTCATAATTTAAAAGTTTTTACTGATGGGGTAAGAGACCATTGGAGTAATATAGTTGCAATATTGTTAGACTATAATATCCAGTATATATACCAGTATATAATATCCAATATATACCAGTATAAATATACCAGTATTGACTCTACAATATATTGGAGTATTATAGTTGGAGAGAAGAGGCCACAAAAATCATGGCTTCTTATAAATGGACACATGATCTACAATTTTACTTGTAAGTGTATGTTTGAACATAAACTCTTATAACTGTTCAAGGTCATTAATAAAATTCTGGGGAATTTAGTCCTGGTATTGGTGACAGCCCTTGAAAACTTTATCTTTTTTCTGTTGTACTCATTCCTGATGTGGAATTCAGCACTTAGTTCCAAATGCCAAATTACACTTAACCCATAATTTCTCAGCTCTGTGTGTTTTTCTATAGAGAAAAAGAGAAGGAAAAGGAAAACCCTTTAAAATTCTTTGGATGAGGGTTTGATACTTTTCAAAATACTGGTCGAAACCAATTAATTGGAAGGTAAAACACATAAAATGGTAGGTTATTACAAACTCTGCAGGAAAATGTGAGGGCTTCAAGAGAGTCAACCAACTAACTGCTTGATGTGTTTGAGAGTGTTGGGAAATATTTTTATATTCTAACAACTTCAGGAAGCTCGTGGAGAATGTGTACTGTGCAATCATTCCCTTGTGTGTTTCTTCACATTCTACCATGTGAGCTGCTTCCCTCATGTGTAGGTTCAGCTGTCTACCCTTGTGTAAATAGGGCCTCTACAAATCATCTCCTGCAGGGCAATTTTAACATACTGAGAGATACCAATTTGTCTTATTCTTACACCTGTGGAGAAAAAAGTTTATATCTCAATCCCAATCCAAACACACTCAAATTTATTTGCTCACTAAGTCGAAAGACCAGGTATTTCTGTTCTGAGATTCCTTGTACCCTGTGGGGATTAACAGCCTGTTTGGTTTTAGGAGCCATTGAAGAGAGAGCCCTCAGGGAGACATAGGTCCTTAAGGAGAGACTGGCTTTGCCCTGTAAGGGAGAAGGATGGAATTTGCAGCTTGGTGTTGAAGACCACATAGGATGGGGTTAATTTCTCCCAGATGAGAAGGAGAGGATTCAGGTTAAAGGGGTTCTGATAACCAGTCCCTTTGGAAGCATTCTGAGAACGGCAGGGCCTAAAAAGGGCGTCAGGCTGGTTACCCCCTGTCAGCTGCCTTCCTAAGACATTTTGTGCTTTTCTGTGGTTCCGCTGCCAGCTGGCTTCTAGTTCAGCTACTGGGAGGCAATGGCAGGCAAGAGGACCGGAGGAGGAGAAATCAAAGTATTGTCTCCTGCTTCCTTCCTCTTTGGGTGCTTCCTTCCTCTTTGGGTGCCTCCTTCCTCCTTTTGGGTGTCCGTGGCTATGTCTTTCTACCAGACTGGCTGTGTGGCCCCTCCTCCATGGTCCAGCTCTCACTGGGCTCCTATAAAACTGTTTCCTCCTCTTGCACCTTTGGACCTAGTGGTGGTATTGGCTTTCTTCTGCTAGCCTCTGGGAGCTTCAACCTCTTTTGTGGATTCCTTTAATTTGGGCCATACCTCTATAAATATTCCTTTCATTAAACTTTTTAATTGAGCCATTTACCCGCGATTCTGCCTTCTTCTGGAGCCCTGTTATGGGTCCTATAGAGGTAGGGCACTAGCAGCTTGGGTATGAGGCATCTTGCCTTGGAAGTCTGGGATGTTGATGATTCTGTTAACAATTACTGTCTCTTGATTTGAGGTGTAAACTCTGGTTTAATGGGAGAATATGCCATGCAATGCACAGAGTATCAACTGCCAAACTAAGAAGTACTGACAATAGCCTGACTGATTACATCTGTCATGATCTTAGAGGAGATTTGGATTATGAGAATAAATGTCAATTATCATATTATACGACTGTAGACAATTGAGGTGAATTTGTAATAATCTAAGATATTCCTTGGAAGCTGTTTTTTTAAACAAAAGACTATAAAACATTCTCAAATTTACATATATATATGTTTATGAGGCAGAGTCAATGGTGCAGATGAAGTCTGAAATAAACATTCATTTATACATTTCAGATTCATGATGATTTAATATAAGTATGCATTATCATAATTATTTTGAATATTTAAAATATATAGGGTAAAATGGTATCAAATTAAGAATATCTTTTTAATAAATCATAGAGTGATGAAATAGAGAAATCTGGAATGTATTTAATAAAAGGATATAGATAAAGTTTCTTTTCTAGCATTTAGTGACCTTGATGTTACTATTTTATAAAGTCTAGGTCAATTATTGTGATGACTTTATGGAATAGTTTCCTTTCTTTGAATTTGATACAAATATATATGGTGCTTTATTTCCTGTGTAGGTAATCTCTATGAATTTCAGATGATGGAATGAGATTTCAGTGTACGTTTTGTCATAAGACTCCCAGTTCACTTAAAAGATCTGTTTTCTGATTCTGGGTATAGTTTCTCTAGCACTGATACAAAATAAAGTCAGTGCATCACAATATAATGTGTATTAAATAGTTTGTTTATTCATCAAAAGTCTGCACATGGGGATTGCTGTTAAAAATCCACATTAGCGCTTTGGACTGAATATTGCATTATTAGTTTTAAAACTCCATTTTAAATAGAGAAAATATTGCTAAAATTTGTCACTATCCCTCTTCATCAACGTTTTAAAAGCCTCACATCTTATCAGTCATATTTTTCATGTTGTGTCTTTATAAATGGCTTTCTTAGGTCAACATGTGACTGTTTCTTATCATATGGACACCATTTGCATGTATCAGTGCTGCCATCCCCTCATACTCAGCATGTCCAGAATTGAGTCCATCCTCTTCCTCACTAAATCGCTTTCCCTTCTTTTATGATCATACTGTTCTTTTGTATTTTTTGTCATTACTTCAGTTTCCAGGGCTAAAAATCTTGAAGCTCTCTTTGACATCTTTTCCTCCTTCATTGTGCCTATTTGATCAAAGTCAAGACCTACCATTTAAAAAAAAAAAAACATTTGAAATATCTCCTGGGTTCTCCTTTCCTTTCTTTGTCCACAGCTGTCAACAGAATTCAGGTCTTCAGCTGCTTCATGTGTGTACTCCTAAAGGATGACACATCTCTCTAGCAACCCTGCCCCAATAAACACACACACTCCAATCCATTATGAATTTTACTCCTAGACCCACCTTAAAACACCAAATTTATAATATTACTCTTATGCTATTACTATTGCCAACCACATCTTAATTTTAAGAGCCTTATAACATGACCCTAATTTATTTATTCATCACCATTTAAAGCTATTTCCTAACATGTGTTTATATTTCCAGTCCAGGCTACCCTTCAATTCAGTTTCAGTGACTTTCTCATAAGCAGTTAATATTTCAGCCACACATATCTGTGTTCCTGCCATTTCCTGAATGGTCCATGCATTCTTACCCATTCATTTATTTGCATATGCTACTCATTCTGCCTAGAATGCTCTTCCCTGCCTCCAGCTGTCAAGTTTGTAGCCATTAAGAAGTCTTCCACGAACATCTATTCACTCTCCAGAATTTGGTTTTCATTTTTCTGTGCTCTTCTATATACAGTGAGTGTATTCACATAAAGAGTGTATCTCTCAGCTCCAGGACTTGCAGACCCTGCAGTCAGAAACACTTGACCCAGGTCCACCCAGCAGTGGTCAGGCATGGGCCCCAGGACCTGGCTTCATGCACTGGTGGGCAAGTACCAGCCCCAGCATTGCCTGGGACCTGACTCCGCCCACCAGTGGGCAGACACCAGCCCCTGGACCACCACAGTCCCACATCCTGCCTTGTCAGGACCCAGCAAATATACCAGAGGATAGTACCAACCCTGAGACCCCCCCAGGGCCCCAACTCTGCCCACCAGCAGGCCAACAGCAGCTATGGAACACCTTGGGTCCCTCAGTTAGCAGCTGCAGGATCCAGCTCCACCAAGTAGTGGGCCAACACCAACTGCAGGACACCCAGGACCCAGCAGCCAGAGACCCTGGGACCTGGCTCCACCTACCAGTAAGTCAGCACAAGCCCCCGGACTCCCTGATCCCTTGGCCCCATCCACCAGCAGGCCAGTACAACTCTGAGAGAGCATAGACTCCTCAGCCAGCCACTGCAGGATCCAGCCTCACTCACCAGAGGGCCAGAACTAGCTTTGGAACACACCATGGAACTGGCAGCCAGATGTTTCAGGAACTTGCCCTATCCACCAGCAAGCCGATACTAGATCAGGGAACTCCAGCCCCACAACTGCTGATCCCAGAACCTGGCTCTGCCCACCAGTGAGCCACCACTAGTCCTGGGACCCCCCCCCCCCCCTCCACCGCCCCAGCCAGACAACTTGTAACCTAGCCCTGCCATTCAGCAGCTGGTAGTCTCAGCAGAAGGCAGGGCCTGGCAACCAACCAGACCAGGGCCAGCCATGCCTACCAGAACAACACAAGGATTCCCACTCTTGCCACTTTTATTCAACATATTTTGAATAAATTGAATGTCCTAGCCACAGCAGTCAGAAAACAAACAAAAACAGAAATAAGAGGAATCCAAATTGGAAAAAAAGAAGTGACTGTTTGCAGATGACATTATATTATACATAGAAAATCCTAAAGATGCCACAAAAAAACTACTAGAGCTTATCAATGACTTCAGCAGATTTGCAGGATACAAAATTAATATACAGAAATCTGTTGCATTTCTGTACACTAAGAATGAGCTATCAGAAAGAGAAATTAAGAAAAAAATTCCATTTACCATCACATCAAAAAGAATAAAATACCTGAGAATAAATCTAAGTAGGTAAAAGACTTGTACTCAATAAACTATAAGACACTGAAGAAAAGAAATTGAAGATGACCTGAACAAATGGGAAAACATGTTCACAGATTGGAAGAATTAATATTGTTAAACTGACCATACTACCCAAGGCGATCTATAGATTCAATGCAATCCATATCAAAATACCAATGGCATTTTTCACAGAACAAGAACAAATAACTCTAAAATTCTCATGAAAACACAAAGGACCCTGAATAACGAAAACAATCTTGAGAAAGCAGAACAGAGCTGGAAGTATCGTGTCCCCTGCCTTAGGAGTATACTACACGTTATAGTCATTAAAACAGTATGGTTCTGGCACAGAAACAGACACAATGATCAATGGAACAGAATAGAGAACTCAGAAATAAACCCATGCACTTATGGTTAATGATAAAGGAGGCAAGAATATATGGTGGGGAACAGAAGTCTCTTTAAAAAGTGGTGCTGGGAAAACCGGACAGCTACATGTAAAAGAATGAAATTAGAACATTCTCTAACACCATTTACAAGAATAAACTCAAAATGGATTTAAGATCTAAATGTAAGACCAGAAACCATAAAACTCCTAGAAGAAAACATAGGCAAAATACTCTTTGACATAAACCATAGCAATATTTCTTTCTGCCCTGTCTCCTAGGGCAATGGAAATGAATAGAAATAAAAGCAAAAATAAACAAATGGAACCTAATTAAACTTAAAAACTTCTGCACAGCAAAGGAAATCATTGACAAAACAAAAAGACAACCTACTGAATGGGAGAAAATATTTGCAAATGATATGACCGATAAGGAGTTAATATCCAAAATATACGAACAACTCATACAACTCAATGTCAATAAAAGAAACAACACAATAAAAAAAATGGGCAGAAGATCCAAATAGATATTTTTCCAAAGAAGACATATAGATGGCCAACAGGTATATGAAAAGGTGCCCAACATCACTAACTATCCAAGAAATGCAAATGAAACCCACAATGAGATACCACCTCACTCCTGTCAGAATGGCTGTCATCAAAAAGAACACAAATAACAAATGTTGGTGAGGATGTAGATGAAAAGGAACACTTGTGCGCTGTGGGTGGGAACGTAAATTGGTGCAGCCACTGTGGAAAACAATATAGAGAGGTTCCTCAAAAAACTAAAAATAGAACTACCATACCATCTCGTAGTTCCACTCCTTTGTGTATATTGGAAGAAAACAAAAACACTAATTTGAAAATATACATGCACCCCAGTGTTCACTGTAGCATTATTTCCAATAGCCAAGATATGGCACCAACCTGTTTCTATCAGCAAACGGATGGAAAAAGAAGCTGTGGTGTATATATACAATGGAATACTACTCAGCCATAAAAAAGAATTAAATTTTGCCATTTGCAACAACATGGATGGACCTAGAGGGTATTATGCTTAGTGAAATGAGTCAGAGAAAGACAAATACTGTGTGTTATCACTTATATGTGGAATCTAAAAAATATAACAAACGAATATTACAACAGAAACAGACTCACAGAACAAGCTAGTGGTTACCAGTGGGGAGAGGGAAGAGGGGGAAATGAAAGATAATAGTTTGTACCTCTTAATCCCCTACTTCTATGTATAAAATAAATAAGCTACAAGGATATATTCTACATCACAGGGAATATAGCCAATATTTTATAATGCCTTTAAATGGAGTATAATCTATAAAAATATTGAATCACTGTGTTGTACACCTGAAACTAATATTCTAAATCAACTATATTATAATCAAAAAAGATTTTTAAAAGTTATAAAAAAATGTATCTTATTCATTTACAAATTCCCAGAATCTAGCTTTTACCTTAAAATAAGTAGGTGCTTGATAAATGTTGGTTTATAAAAATATGTCTTATTAATTTCTCTTTGTCTTTGCTGAAGCCCAGTTAACTTTAAGCTCTGTTTCTAACAACTCCAAATCCTCAGCATTCACAGAATTAAACTATTATGACTTGACAATTTGTATTAGGGTTCTGTATAGCTATGTACTGAATGTTTGTGTCCTAATCCCCAATGTGGTGGTTATTTGGAGGTGGGGGTCTTTGGGAGATAATTAAGTTTAGATGAAGTCATGAGGGTGGAACTTCCATGATGGGATCAGTGCCCTATGAGATGATGAAGAGACCATAGTTCTCTTTCCACCATGTGAGTATACAACAAGAAAATGCTTATTTTCATACCAAGAAGAGGAAGCAAATTGGCTGGCAACTTGATCTTTGCCTTCTAAGCCTCTAGAAGTATGAGAAATAACTTTTTCTATATGCCTCCCAGTCTGTGGTATTTTTATTATAGCAGCCTGAATTAACACATAGATTTATTTTAAGGAACTGTCTCACATGATTCTGCAGGTTGGCAGGTCCAAATCTACAGTGTGGGCTGCTGGGCTTGAAAACCAAAGAAAGGTGATGGTATGTTTCCAGTCCGAAGGCCAGCAACCTGGAAACCCAAGAGAGCTGAGGTGCAGATGAAATCTGAAGGCTCACAGATAGGCAAATGAAGTCCAAAGGCAGTCTGCTGGGGAATTCTCTTGCTTGGGGAAGTTGGTCTTTTTTTTTTTTTTTTTTGCGGTATGCGGGCCTCTCACTGTTGTGGCCTCTCCTGTTGCGGAGCACAGGCTCTGGACGCGCGGGCTCAGCGGCCATGGCTCACGGGCCCAGCCGTTCCACGGCATGTGGAATCTTCCTAGACCGGGGCACGAACCCGTGTCCCCTGCATCGGCAGGCAGACTTTCAACCACTGCGCCACCAGGGAAGCCCCGAAGTTGGTCTTTTTGTTCTAATCAAGGCTTCAGCTGATTTTATAAGGCCCACCTGCATTATGGAGGGCAATCTGCTTTCTCAGCGTTCACTGATTTAAATGTTAATCTCATCCAAAAAAAAAAAAACCACTTCTAAGTTGACAGACAAAATTAACCATCACAGCAGTTGATAAGGGATCCCAGTCCTCTGTAGCATGTAGCGATTTAAACATTGATAAGACAGCTTTGAAGTGCATACTGTGTAAGGTCAATGTGGTATTCTGAGCTTCTTGGTGAGCAAATGAATGTTGCATACAGTCTACTGCTGATGCCGTACAAATGCCTGAGAATTGGGGGATATTAAAGTTCTGGAGATATATTTATCTTAAAAAAATAAAGGATCTGTTGGATTCAACATGCTTTTATGTAAAAATTCATGGCTTATAGATTAGTACTTGCTTTCTGATTGTTTTCATCTTTTATAGTTACACTGTGAAATGAAGGCAGGAACCATTTATATACTTTAGGTTCCTTCATATCAGCCATTGATGAATATAGTAGATGTTTATAGTAATATGTAGCAAAATCCTTAAAATATGCTGATGTTATACTTGCATGCAGTTGCTTACAATCTAAATGTAGGGACTAGAAAATAAGGGTAATAACCTCTCAGGAGAAATGGAGGAGGCTGAATTTTCTGTTCTGGCATTGAATGGGTAGAGAAATAGTAGGTGAGAAAAGATCCTCAACCCCACCTTGGACTTGGGGCTTCTCACAGCTACTCCCTGGTAAATAGGCAAACAAGAAAAAAACCCAAACACTTGGTTGTCAAGAGGGCAGGAAAGAGTTGGCTGTGTTGGCTGATGGTGGTGAGAGCAGGGCAACCAAAGGAGCACTTGTAGAGAAGAGCCCAGGAGTGTCTCGTGAGACACCTTAATCTTCCCAGATTCCCAGCACACCAGTTCTTTATGGGCTATATATACCCAGAGCCCGGCCCCCATCTAGGGGAGGAGTTTACTGTGGATCAGCCTTATTTCGGGCATAGAAGCAACAGCAGCAGCGATGTGGCAGGGGTCCAATTCTCGGTGGTGCTGTGAGCAGTGAGGGTCTGTCGTTACAGTGATGTGGGAGCATGTGAGAAGCAGGGAAAGAAGAAGGAGCAATCTTCCAAGGATCTTTATCGTTTGCTACCTTTTTGAGCCAGGAGGAGGAATTTAGAGCCAGTGATCCATTAGAGAGCTGTTACGCTGTTGATCTACACCCTGTCTCTATTCCTGTCCAGGGTGTCCTAGGGAACTACTTGCAGCGGTCTGTTAAGTTATTTATTAATTAAACTTAATTATTTATTAACTAAATTGATGATATTAGGGTTAATTTATTAATTAAATTGATGATATTAGGGTTAATTTATTAATTAAATTGTTTATCTTTATGTATTAATTAAATTGTTGACAATGTTAGGGTTACCCAGATGGGCACGTATATTAGAACTCTTTGTTTCATGCTACAGAAACACAACTCAAACCAAAGTAGCCTCTGTGAAAAATGGGATTTACTGGATTATTTACCTGAAAATTTCAGGGTTTCTTCTCGTTTCAGACATGGCTGAATCCAGGGGCTTAAGAATGTCATGTTTTTCTCTCTCTCTCATTCTCTGGCTGTCTTGCTCTTTGGCTCTGGCTCTAACTCTCCATGTCTTGACACCACATTCCTCTGAGCATTGATTTCATTCTGAAGAAAGTTTTTCTAGTTTGCTGGAACAGATGGTTGTTGGCCACTCCAAGTCCTTGCAGCCCACAGTTAGAACAGAGGTAGGCAAGTAAAGGTTAGTTGAGGAGATTCCTTTATAGCTCTGGCTGCAGAGCCCCAGAGAGAACCCCGTTTAAAAACCCCGTTTAAAAAGCCCCAGAGAGAACCCCGTTTAAAATTGTGTCATATACCCAATTCTGGATTTACTTCTTTGGCTGGTCAGTACTGGATCACATGCTCACCTCAAAGAAGATATTCTGGGTGAACAGCAGCTTATGCACAATGGAACAGAGAATATGTGATTTGAGAACATACCATGTAGGTTAAATCAGAGTGATACTCTAATAATCACATTCTATACTTACAACACTAATTCCTTAGTAGAGTGAGTTGACTCTGGAGTAGCTTGTGAAATACATTTAAATTTCCCTTCCTTGTCTTTTAAAATTGGACAGTTTTATTTCTAAAGCATGGTTTAAATGTAAATTACATAAGATTTAGAGGGATGAGTTCTCTGAAAATACACAGGGTAAACTTCTGCCTTTTATGGTAGCAGTCCCTATAGCTGCTGTCTTTATACCGAGTAACACCAGGAGTTAACCCTGCAGACTGGAGTCTTAGGCCAGGGAGAAGGGTACAAGTGTCCATGTAGATCTTGAAGCTAGTGACTGGTATTTAATCAAGAATGTATATATAGTACTTAAAATGTGCCAGGCTCTATTCTCAGTGTTTGATGTATGTTAATTCATTGAATCCTTACGACAACCCTATGAGATAAGTACTGTTTCCACACCCCCTCCACCCCATTTTATAGATGGGGAAACTAAAGCACTGAGAAGTTAAGAAACTTGCTGAACATCACATTTAGTAAAAGACAGAAGTGAGACTTAAACCCAAGCACTTTATCTTCAGAATCCATGCTTTTAACCACTAGAGTCTTTGATGTGTGCAGATCAAAGAGAAAGGAAGGCGGAGTGTCCTGTACTATTCCTCACTGCCCCCTATCACTTGGCAAAGTTGTTTTCAAATTCTGGGACTCTGTGAAACTCTTGAGTTTCATTTTCAAATGCAGTTCACTTGTCTCAAAAATGGTTTAAAAATAGGGAGACTTAAAACTGATACAGCAAATGTTAACACTTTGGAAACCAAAGTATTAGCCAGTTTGGGCAGATTACCTTGACATTGCCCAGATATTGAAATGAAATTTCTGCCATTTCTGAGCATATAATTGAACTTCTTGAAAATGTGATAAGAATTATTAAACTTGTCACATTGCATTGGTGTTTAAAAAACAGTTGGTCTGTGTACACTTGAGTATGTTAGTAAATGTCCACAATACTCAATTAAATGCAAGGCAAGGCTCAGGCATTTTTGCATGTTTCATATCCATTGGTCATTTATAACCATTTCCTTTTCATAAAAATCAAGTAAGATTTCCCTGCACACACAAAACTTTGAAGTCAGTGGCTACCGCATCCCACTCTTTGGGGTACCATAAGAGAAACCAATAAAATTAGAGCATTAAGTGAGCAATGTGGAATTTCCTGATGACTTGGAAAAGGAGAGGGCTTATACCACATACCACACAGAAAATGGCTTGGGATTCCTCTTCAACACTTTGCTTTTCAAAATCTCTTTTGACCCCCACCCTATTATGTATGAGGTCTGGAGGGAGGGAGAGGAGATGAGGTAGCCTACATAGGAGGAGGGTGTCTCAGGACCCTGGGCTTCAGTATTTTTGCCTCCTGAACTTTCCTTGGGACTTACTAAGGCCTACTCTCCCTAGAAAGCTACATGGGTGGATAAAAAAATAAGACTTTTTCACCTGCATATTTTTCTCTTAATTTGTATTCAGTACTCTTCTCATACTAGAAAAGTATTTGGTCATGATTACACCTTAAACTTTTAGTTATGATTCTCTTGCCAAAAATATATACTTTATAACATAAGAAAAGTGTTAAAAAAATTAAGAATAATCCTTAAAAAAATATGCATTACATTAATTCTATTAATCCTACATGTACATTATAACTATATCAAAAAGCATGCAAAGGAACATAAGCTATACTTAAATTTTCTTTTGGGTAAGGAAGGAAGCCCAGGCCCTTTTTGTTTCAACTGTAGAAGACAGACATGCTGATTGCGTGGTCAGCAACACTTCCCTGCATGCCAGGACACCAGAATGTTACTGAACAAACACACACCAAGCCATGAAAAAAGAGACAGTGAATACCTAGGCTAGGTGGCAACCAGAATATCAAATTTGGGCATAATGGGTGAGGAGGTCAACTGCATGGTGATGGATGGCAACTAGACTTGTACTGGTGATCACTTTGTAGTGCATCCGGATGTCGAATTATAATGCTGTACACCTGAAACTTACATAATTTAAAAAAAAAAAACCTTTAAATAGCCTTAAAAAAGAATATCAGATCCTTAGTTAATGCCAATTACATTTCTTTATGCCAGCTAATATTCTAATACTTCATTAATATTTCACTACATTTGCTAGAGAATAAAATACAAAACAAATCTAAACTGCTTATCTCTAAATATTTGGAGCTATTTTATTCAAATATTCATAGCAGTAAGCAGCAAAATAAATAGATAAATAGTTCTCAGATGTACCAATTGAGAAAATTAGTTGGGGTCAGACCAACAGAATACTTCTTACTGTTAGTTTTTGACTACTTCTTCATAATGATCATAGAAACACAAGCCTAGAATTGTTTTTAATAACAGGCTATAGTGAACACTGATAATTCTTTTTATTATAGGTATCCAACTATTCTATGTTTATTTTCAAAATATATTGTAAGCCCTGTAGCTAAAACACCTTTTAGTTATTATCATAATAAAACTTATACTTTATAGTAATGATAACTTTTCTTTTGATAAGCTTTAAAAGTTTCTTTGGTTTTCAATCCTTTTTGCTGGTTTCTCTCTATTCCATTTGCCCCTTGATGTTCATCTTTTTCCCTCAAGTGTGCGTGTGTGGTGTGTGTGTGTGCACGCGCACATAGAAATCTAATTTTTAAAGGGGAGTAAATTTGACAATCCCAAAAGAGACATGTTAAAGATATTTTGGGGTTCAAGATCCTGGGGTAAAAAGTGTACAGCAAGCGTATTTTAAGATGATTCCACAGAAATATCTGGTATTAGAGAATGCTTCTGTGGAATTTTTTTTAAAAAGGCTGTTTTGTCATATTCCAATTGCAGATAAATTCTTCTTCTCTCTGGCATATGATGACAATTAAAGGGGACCTCAGATTGATTATTGGAATAGTAGAAATCAGAGAATGAGAACTTCTCCTATCTCCCAGTGTTCTAGAATTTACATTTTAAACCATTCTGGAAAATTCTATTTCTGGAATTTCTCCATTTTATATGCATAGGTTACTTTTCTCATTTTAATTTATTCAGTATTTTATGTGTCTACTCCCTCATGCTTTAAATAATTAGTAACCACCATTTCTGTGCCAGGTAGTTCTAGGCCCTTTAGGTAGATGAATAAAATACAATCCCAGGCTCCAAGACAATGGAAGTCAGGTGGGAAAGCTCACAGTTTCACTGTGTTTATAGGGTCAGTTTAACTGCTGATTTGAAAGGACTTTAAAAAATCTTAGGAGGCAGCATTGAAAATGATCACTGGGGTGTACTAGTTATTTCTCATGAGAGAAATTTTGCAGTTAAAACAAATAAAATCAACCCCCAAAACCCTGATTTAGCTCTGTTTGGGTTAAAATCTGGGACATCTGTGTAGGTCAAACCAGTTAGATAATCACTAATTCCTGATCCCTTGCCATTTAAAAAATTATTTATTTATTTATTTATTTATTTATTTCTGGCTGCATCGGATCTTCGTTGCTGTGCGAGGGCTTTCTCTAGTTGTGACGAGCCGGGGCTACTCTTCCTTGCGGCGCACGGGCTTCTCATTGCGGTGGCTTCTCTTGTTGCGGAGCACGGGCTCTAAGCGGGAGGGCTTCAGTAGTTGTGGCTCGGGGTCTCTAGAGCACAGGCTCAGTAGTTGTGGCACACAGGACTAGTTGATCCACGGCATGTGGGATCTTCCCGGACCAGGGCTCGAACCCGTGTCCCCTGCATTGGCAGGTGGATTCTTAACCACTGTGCCACCAGGGAAGTCCCCTGATCCCTTGCCTTTTTGCTCTATATTATAGCCAAAGGCAGTTTGTAGGCTGATCAGAGACCTTTGTTAAAAGTTTGTGCTGAGTTATTTGTGCTGCATTACATTTCACAGTTGGGTCACAGTGTTCAATAAGTTGATTTTTCTGTCCCTTTTATTTCTCGTTCTAGAGCTCTGCCATAATCAGACACATGCGACTTCCATTCTGTGTAATGGAAGTACCTGTACCTCGAGTGACAGAGGCAGGCTTTTGAAGTTTTCATGAAGCAGTTGTGCTGATTTGCTCTTTGTTCAGCGTGGAGGGTAGGATGCGTCTGGCTCATCTAATTTAGACACTTAAAAGTCAGATCCCATTTCTACTTTTGAAAACCATCTGGGCTGCTTTTTATTCTGCAGACCCAGGAGCCCTCAGTGAAATCAATGGGGTTGGCAGGAAATATCTGTGAAGAGGTGAGGTTAGCTTGTTGTGTGCAAGACATTTTTCTGAGACCTGGACAAGAGAAAAACAGCTTTCCCGGGTGATATTTTTACAGAAATAAAGACATTTTGAGGGCTTTTGTGGAATGGTTAGGATTTATTAGAAGATAGGACATGTTAAATATGCTATTAAAAACTGATGTAAAAACCAGTATGCATTTAAGTATTTTTCTTTTAGTTTTGATTGAGCTCTAGAATTAAAAACATAAATGACTTAAGGCACAATTTCTGTGTTCTTTTCTTCTTATGTAAGAAAGATTGGGGGCAATATGTTATAAACTTTATCTTTCAAGTTCAGAAAATGGGGACATGTTAGAGGCTCATACTGGTAAATTGCAAGCTTAGAAGCTCTTTGATTAATGCTGTTATTCTAAAATAAGATTTGAGCCTAGTTATGGTGAAAAGAAATAGACTTTCATGCAGGGTCAATATATTGGGCAAGGTGATACTATGAATAAAGTTCAAGTGCCCTCAATTGAGCCTCTGTTATTTCTTCTGTGTCATTGTAACCATTTTCCAGTCAATAGTGTATAAATATTTTTAGACACTGCACAGCCAGGTAAATTCTGTTGACCAAAGGTAAAGGTCTATCTGTCATTAGTTCACTAAAGAGCAAGGTGATTTTCATTAATCATTTTTTAAAATTCTCCAACTCAATAAGTGGTTATTTTATCCATGTTATTATTTAATATTTATGGTGCCAAACTGAACCTCAGATATATCTATACGGTTGATATAGAGTGCAAAACTATTAGCTCTCTATCAGTTTGATCACTGTCATATGATTTAGTGTGAAGTAATGACATCAAGGCCCATTCCAGTCCCTACATCTAATCATCCATTTATAAAAACTAGGAAAAGCTTTTGCACAGCGAAGGAAACCATAAACAAAACGAAAAGACAACCCACAGATTGGGAGAAAAATATTTGCAAATGACGTGACCAACAAGGGATTAGTCTCCAAAATTCACAAACAGCTCATGCAGCTTAATATCATCAAAACGAACAACCCAATCAGAAAATGGGCAGAAGACCTAAATTGACATTTTTCCAAGGAAGACATACGGGTGGCCAAGAGGCACATGAACGATGTTAAACATCACTAATGATTAGAGAAATGCAAATCAAAACTACAATGAGATATCACCTCACACCAGGCAAAGTGGCCATCATCAAAAAATCCACAAATAATAAGTGCTGGAGAGGGTGTGGAGAGAAGGGAACCCTCCTACACTGTTGGTGGGATTGTACAGACACTATGGAGAACGGTATGGAGGTTCCTTAAAAAACTAAAAATAGAACTACCGTATGACCCTGAAATCCTACTCCTGGGCATATATCTGAAGAAAAACATGGTCCAAAAGGATACATGCACCCCAGTGTTCATTTCAGCACTGTTTACAATAGCCAAGACATGGAAGCAACCTAAATGTCCACTGACAGAGGAATGGCTAAAGAAGATGCGGTACATATATACAGTGGAATATTACTCAGCCATACAAGAAGAATGAAAGGATGCCATTTGCGGCAACATGGATGGACCTAGAGATTGTCATACTGAGTGAAGTTAAGTCAGAGAAATATTGTATGATATCGCTTATATGCAGAATCTAAAAAGAACGTGTTTACAAAACAGAAACAGACTCACAGACTTCGAGAATGAACTTATGGTTACCGGGGGAAAGGGTGGAGGGAAGGGATAGTTGTTAGGGAGTTTGGGATTGACATGTTCACACTGCTATGTTTAAAAAGGATAACCAGCAAGGACCTACTGTATAGCACAGGGAACTCTGCTCAATGTTATGTGGCAGGCTGGATGGCGGGGGAGTCTGGGGGAGAATGGATACATGTATATGTATGGCTGAGTGGCTTTGCTGTGCACCTGAAACTATCACAACATTGTTAATTGGCTATACTTCAATATAAAATAAAAAGTTTAAAGAAAGAAAACTGAGGCTCTTAAGATTTTTTAATTTTCACGTGCCACAGAACCTGAAACCACTTCTCTGGTCATTGCAGTGCACTGGTTTTCAAAGTGTGGCCCTGGACCAGCAGCATCGGCATAGCTAGGGACTTGTTGGAAAATGCAGGTTCTCAGGCTAAACCTCCAAAGGACTGAATCAGAAAGTCGAAAGGGGGACACTAGCAATCTGAGTGTTAGCAACCCTCCAGGTGATTCTAATGCATGCTAGGAGTAGAAAATGGTGGGAAAATGAATCTTGCCTGGATTTCTCAGCACTCCTGAAAAACATCCTCCTTAGACATGGAAATTTATGTAATGTGAAGATAGGGAGTATTTGCTTTCACTTTCTCTAGAAATATTTCACTCTTCACATACCATGAGAATTAGATCTGTAGCCATTTGTCTGTTAAATTGCTCTGATCTTGAAGGATAATAAAACTTCTCATATCCTCCCAAAGGCTAAATGGTGACAGCCTAAGCCAGGTCCCTAAGGTAAGCCCTAGGGTGCTGAGGAGATGGGAAGGCTGTTCTTGGAGACCTCTGGAGGTCACAAAAGCTGAGAAACGTGAGAGAATCTGACTCCTGGATAGATCTCATTTGCATGAAATTGAGACACAAGGAAGTTAAGTAATGGTCTTGTGAGTGGTGACTATGGAGTTAATTCTATTACTCAGGCACATTTTGTTTGCAAGGTGGTCCATGCTGGAGGGGGAGGGGCACAAGCCTCCTTCCCCTTTGCAGAGAAAAATCACTTTTTCCTCATCCCTCATCTAGGGAGTGCCTAGCTATCCATGTAGGAAAATTGACCTGGCTCTCATATTGCCCTCGGAGTGAGGACTAAGTGAAAGTGGGGAGGGCACACATTTTTTACTGGGAGTTTTTAGAAAAAAAAAAAAATCTGTGTATCTGTGTCCTCAAAAAGGAACACTTTGTGAGTATATTCATGATAAAATTAATAAAGATGAAGATTAAAAACCCAACAATAATACATGATTCACTTAAGAATTTTTCTTTGTCTTAGGCCCCATACTATCTAAATTCATACTCATCAAAAGCAGAATGTCTGCATGTACACAGTTTGCATTACTAGACAGGACAGATCTAAAATCTCACTCTGAAGCATCTGTAGTTGGCTACTGCAGCGGTTTAAATTTCCCTAAAAGCATTGTGTAAGGACTTCTTTACATATGCATAACCAGAAATGCTCAAATGGTTAGTCCCTCTCAGAAAAAGGGCAGGGCCGGTCTCCAAAAGGGATTTAATTTTATCTACAGGATGTGGTGATGGTTTAGGATCATCCCCCTACATCACATGGCAGTTTGCCCACTATTAAATTTCAAGATCGAGTCTCTCTATCTCTTACATTAGAAAAACACCGCCACCTGCAACTCTAACTAGCAGTAGGGCTGTATTACAAATATCATTAATGTTCTGGGATATGCCCCATTTTTGTAGACAATTCCCTCCAGGATTTCATAATCACAGAGAGAACTCTAGAGATGAAGGGACTTCATCAGATGTATAATTCAATTCCATCATTTTTACAGATGAAGAAATTGACACACCTGGAAATTAAGTAACTTTCCAAAGATCTTGTGAATAGGAACTGGAGAGTTAGTTCTAGTTCCAGTTTCCTTGACTCTTTATAATCTGTTTTTCAGTATAATATACTGCCTGTATGAATGGAAAATCTCCCGTGAATTCCTTCTATTCAGAGGTACTTCTACCTATTTAATTATCTCTGGATTGGGGATGTTAAGCACAGGATCTTCCTTACAGGTGCTTTGGACTAACAGTGGCAGAATTGGGAAGGCCTAGCCGTGGTTGAGGCTCTCCGCTTATTTATAGCTCAGACATCTCTTAACCACATCTTTTGGAGGCTTATCCTAGAATTTCTAATTTCAGGTGCCACTGTTGCTTAAGCTTTCTAATCATCAAAATATCTTTATTTAAAACACAGGGATACTGTTTTTTTTTAGGATTTGGTAAAAATTCATAAGGGAATGCATATAAAGACAAAAAGCAGTTGAGTAACTTGGAATTCTCCAAGCCTTCTAAGAAGAGGTTGCAGAGCTCTGAACACAGAAGCAGATAAATGTGATTTTATAATTGTCTTAAATCTTAAATGGCATACTGTGGATCTGCAAAGCACACAGAGTCCAAAAAAAAAATTTAAAGAGATGGAATAACACGGGTACACGATTAAATGATCGAATAAGAATGATAACAAGTGAGTTAATGAAAATAAGACTGTTTAGCACCTATTTTTTTTCTATCCTTTTTCATGGACTGCAAGCCTTTTAGATAGTTTTCCATGTTTTAAAATAATTTTAGTTCTCATTTTATCAGTGATGTGAACTAGCAGGGAAAATAACAAGGACTCAAGATCCCCAAAATAGTCCAAACATAAAAACCAAACATAAAAATAAGATTAAAAATGCGAAAGTTGCACGCAGCCAAAATCTCATGCTATAGCACACCTAGGAAATAGTGTTCCTTTTACTAGAGTTTCGAGAGTAAACAATGACAGGCTTTTAAACCAAGTGGTCTAAATTTAATATGATTCAAGAACTATACATGAAATCGGACATAAAGGCAGCAGAAGAAGGAGCCACTCATTTTTCTCTATTCTAATTATCTTCGTTTCAGTGGATTAGAAAATGGTAAATGTTGAAGTCAAGTTGGAGATGGTCCTGAGCTCAATCACCTGCCAAGTTAAGTCTGATAAATGGCAAGTGTGTATAATTAATACTGTCATTTTTCCCTAGACCAAAGGGCGACTGCAGTAACCATAGATTGTAATTGTCATCGTTGTCACATAAAATGTGCTATTATTAAGTTCAGGCTGAATTTTATTGCTGGGAATACTCATAAATTGAGCGGTCAGTCATTTAAATTACCAAGTAGAAAGCTTTGTGGCTTTGCTCTAAAACTACTTTCTAAGACAATGTATTTGACTTTGGACCTCTAGAAACTAATGGCATTTTTTGAACAGACAGTAGACAGGCTGTAACCTATGTGAGGATATTCTGACAGACATGCCATGTACATTTAAGCATGTTCGTAGGAATCTTAAATTTTTATTTCCAAAATTTTTGGTTGTAGGGGCAAGAGAGGAATGAGGAGTAGATGTGAAATGACACATGAATGGGAGAGATCATTTTGAAACCCACTTATTGCTTTCTTGCAAGATGCCTACTTTCCAGAAGGTGGTGTTGATAAAAGATTAAAGAGTGCAGGATGAATATTATGATGGATTTGTTGTTCATGTCTTAGAGAAGGATCGTGGGAGAGAAATTCGAATGGAGTAGCAAGAGATAAGGAACCAGCTAGCAATATGTTAAAAAGATTAATAGTGACTAATAGGATATTTGGTGATTCCATTTAATATTAGTTCCATCTTTTTTGTATATTTAAAATCAATATAATTAAAGCAACATATATTAAAAATATGTTTGCCTAAAATATTATGCTAGGTATTCTGATATGAAAATTATTGATGAGACGCATGATCTTATCTTTGGAATGTTTAATTCTATTTCCATCTTTCCATTTAAGTCTAAGAATAGAATTTTATATTTATATTAAATATAAAAATACAATTCTAAAAATATAATTTTAAAAAATACACATAGAGGAAAAATACCCTACCTCCTTTATACTGGTACCAAAATTGTTGCTATTTTAATGCATTTCATATATGTGTATGTGTACATATATACACACACACACACATAAATGAATTTTTATAATTGTAATCGGTACTTATGCAACCTTTAGTTCTGTTTTTATGTTCTGTTCATCTTTTCTCGTATTTTCTAGATCTTCACATAGCTGTCGATTTCACTCTTATTGAAGTCTCAAATCAAATATCACCTCCCCAGATCATTCCTACTATATTAGCCTACTTTCCGCTGCAGCTTTCTGTTGTACTACCGTTCACAGAATTATTATATTCACAGTAGTTAGTTCTGTAGTAAGTAATTTTGCTTAATCATTTGTTCATTTATGTTCTGTCTTTCCTCTCTTAAAACCTAAGTTCTGTGACAGCAGGAACTTGTCTGCCTTATTCACTACTGTATCCCCAGCCATGAAAACAAGGCCTGACATCTATAAATATATATATACTGAGTGAATAATGAAAAATTTACTGTACCATTCTTCCATTGTTGGACATAATTTATTTCAATTTTTGTGTTATTATAATTTATACATTTAGGGATATCTTCCACGAATATGATGATTTTCAAATTTTAGCAATGTTAGAAAAAGCTTAGAAAATAATTCCAAATGTTAGATAATAGGTCTAAGAGTCTAAAGGTATTTATATTTTGATATGTGTGTGTATTGTATATATAATATATATATTTTATATATATATTAAACTTGTTTTTTAGAAGGCTTGACCAAATGCCAATAACCTTATGTTTGTGTTTACTTTTTGTCACAGTTTTACCTCTTCTGTGTATTATAATCTTAGAAAATCTGCTATTAAATTAATGGTCAAAAACAGCATACCCAAACTTGTTTATTTTACTTTTCTTTGATTTTTAGCAAGTTTGTACTTTTATTTTTAATATTATTGGTAAGTGGGATTTTCTCTGTTGTAAATTTGTAGTCATTTCTCTATTTTGTTTTAACATTTTTCTCAATCAATATGAGCTCTTGTGTATCTTTTAACCCTTTGAGTGACAAACTTAGTTGTATTCAGTTAAACTGTCACTTAGAAAGGTGACATGCTGTGAGTGTAACTGGTACAACAAGGAATGAGGAAGCTCCTGTTAATATCCCTCACATGATGTGGCAAAGGAGATAACAGTGATGGCCCCCACTGCTGAGCGCCTGTTGTGTAGGGTATGTCAGATTCTGTGGTCAGTGCTTTATATCACTTAATTCTCACAACAAATCTGCAAAACTGTTAGTGTATCCCTATATAAAGATGTGAAATTAAGGCTTACTGAGATCAAAAAGCATACCCAAGGTAACACCATTACTGAGCCTTGGGGTCATAAGTTAAGCTCAGATCTGTTCTCTCCCACAGTCTGCACACTTTCTGCTATTCCAGGAAATTACCTTCGAGGTAGACATGTAGATATCTGACTTGCAAGGCAGAGTGACACAGAAGTCTGGGAGAAAAATACTGGAAATGAAACAATCTGGGAACACGGACTGATGATATTGAGATGTGCATTTTTTTCAATTTATTTGAATTAAGTCACATGTTTTATAAATGCACAAAGGCATTAACCTCTTCATTTGTTTAACTATGTTAAGTGCTAAAATTGTAATAATGTGGTTTAAATTGCTAACTAAAATAGTTTAGTCTTGCTTGTTATGCAAGATATTGAAGAATGGTTTAAAAATGTAAAAACACATTCTCTGGTTCAATTGTTGGCACAGTATTTTCACTGAAGTTTACATGGTGTTTTAAAAGATGATGTGAAAACTGTTGTTCCTAGGACATATTGACAGTTAAGATCTTGGCTTTAGCACTCGCAGTAGGATTTACTTACTTTCTCACATTCTGTTCCTGGATAAATCCATTTAGAGAATATATGATTTCCTATGCTTACATTGGCAGTATGGGGTTGTTTGAACATCACTGGCCTGGGTATTACTAGCATTATTGTGATAAACAAATACAAATCATTATTGTGATAAACTAATACTAATACTCACATGGCATAATCCCTACTTTTAAGACATAAAATCATATACTTGCACAGAAGTTCTGATGTAGGGAATAGAGGAAGTGGCGGGGGCACCCTTTTTTTTCAAAATGATTGATCTCATGCAGCCAAAGAAAAAATGTCTCCAATAAGACACTCTTTTGGGGAGTTGCTCTGGATATCTTTGTGTTGCTAAAGAGACATAGTAGCGTTTTATGTGTTATTTACTGTGGAAGGAGAGAGGAGACTCTCTCAGAATAGCTGAACTAGAAATGTCTCCCAAGTTCTTTTCCCCTCTCTTTGTGCGTGTGGAGAGTGGTGAATACCTGGGCAGAGACTTAACAGAATTAAGATGATGATTGCCTTCGTCACGTCCTTTAGGTGTCTCTTTTTTAATAAACTGAATTGCTAAATTTTTATCATGACCCAAAAATGTATGAGGAAAGGAAGTCCTACAAGTCACCTGTTGGCCACAACTTACAGAGAAGCCTTTCTTTGAACTGAACATTTTTTGCTGTGTTCCTGAAAAATAATACAATAGGACTTGCATTCTGATAAACTTCTAAACTGCCCCTTTTACCTCTCTTTCTTTGGTGCCTAAACTCCATACTTTCTTTTAAGTTGCACATGTAGTTGACTTTATTCCTGTCAAATGTGTGTGTTGAAGTAGGAAGAGTAGTTCATTTTTACAAAAATGTGTCAGTGTTCTGGAAATAAACAAAATGTGCTGGGATGTGAGGCTAGGATGCGCCATCTTAACCAAGCATTGATCTGGGTATCAGATGATGTGATTTTTTTTTTTTTCAAGGTACTGTTTTCTCTATTAAGGCTCAGATAAGCTGCCTCCCAGGTCAAGTACTCATGAACACCACGGTCCCTGGACCAAGGGGTGGGTGGGCAGGTAGATGATGGGAATTTTAATAGCAATTATACCATTGTATCTTGGATAAAGAATTTGATCTCTCTGAGTCTCTGTTTCTTTATCTATGAAAGAAGTATGTTAAACTAGATGGTATCCAAGTTATCACAGAATCCTCGATTTCTGTGACACCGTCACTTCCTTTGGAGAGGTGTATGTGGAAACTAGACGCCTGTATTCTGTAGAGAACAATCATCTTATGTTGTATAACATAACCCCTCCGACCTTTCCCAGCCATTTTACCTGAAATAGTTCATTGCATCAATATCACAGTGCAGTGATATGCACAATATGGTGGTATTACTATCCATAGAAAAAGGTGCAGAATCTGAGATTCAGATCAATCATGACTAATCCAAGTCCACACAATGAATTCCAACCAGAGCTGCATACCCTGGGTTCACTAATAAAGGTTTGATAAGTTATAATATCCTGCTGTGTTAGAACACCTACTGGCTTCCCACTGAATTTGCTTCTGCTTGAGACAAAAAAATTTCTTCTTAATCTGGTTTGCATCCAGAATTCACTAACTAGCACTTCTAACTCCATATAGAGGAAAAAGAAAGTAGTCAGTGCCTAGAAAGCAGTAAGAAACAGTGTCTTTGTAATTTGGATCTGCCTAGATTCAGGTGATTGGTTCATGGTTGGGCTACAGTGTTTCAGGGCATCAGCTTGTGAAGTCTTTAATGCCTGGTAGCCCCCATAGCCCCCATACTGTTCTTTTCTGTTAAGACATAATGCTGCTTGTTTAATACTAATGATTTTGAAGTGTATGTTTATGGCTAGCATTCCTTTAGAATCTTTTATCAAAAAGAAAAATAAGGTAGAATAAGGCAGAATACTAAGAGGTCATCTTCAAGTCTGCATAGCTGAAATAGCATGTATTCCTAGAGACAGGAATATGGCAAGTAATAAACTACTGTGTGAGGGATTACAGAGCCCCATAATGCTTGTCAACTGTCTCTTGATGGACAGAGCATTTATAAGACAGTGAGCTGTTAATATGTAAATTGCAGTTTTAGTCTGTCGTTTCTGAAAACATGTCAATATGCCATTTTGAAAATGTTATTTTGCTTTCCTGAAATAAGAATATGTCCTGTGAATAAACTTGGGTATTTGTCAAATCTGGATTAAGTCAGAAAAAGACATGGCTCAAAATCGTGGTTTGGTTTATCTATGTATCATGTGTGTTCTGCTGACAGGAATTTATACGTGTACGATTCTCTTTGCCGTGGTGACTATACTCTTATATTTAATAAATTTTATTTGTAAAAAGCAAAGCTCTATGCAGAATTAAAATATTAATATTAATTATTAGGAATTTCTTTTTATTAGGGTCATATAACTTCTTGATTAAAAGGATCTTATAGTAGATGACTAGTTGGTGTAAACTGAATGTTTTAGCCTGTGATTTTTACCTATCAAAGACAAAGGGAGAATAATAATCTCAATTATAAAAATACTGAGATGCCCAAATTAATTATGAGATTTGAAAGTTGAAAGCCTCCATGTGTAATAGTTTCTCAGTTTGTATAAATGAAATTGTACGAAAACAACGCTTTTATTCTGGGTATTTCTGGTTCTAGAAAAATCAGAAAAAAGACTTGTATTGTTTTTTAAAGTAGTGAGAAGCATTGAACTGAAAGCCGGGGTACTCAATTTCTAATGCCATCTGTTTGTCCTTGGGCAAATTTCATTCCATCCTGTGCTCTCAGAGCATTTTGTTCTGTAACAGGGAAACCAAAAACCAGTAAAGTCAAGTCTATGGTATATTTGAGGAACTCGGAAGAAAAATGAAATAGAAATTAGATACCCTTTTATAGGCATGAAAATAAGCACCTTTATTATGTCTGTAAGAAACGTAACGATCTAACTTTTTTTATATTCTCTTTATTAACTTTGTAATGATGTTAAGGAATATGAATTTAGGGGAAATAGACACAAGTGTTGGGCAGGATCTAGGTGGGCAGGAGACTAACTGGGATGTCATGAATCTTTATCTAAACACGCACAGCAGATCCAAACATTCTGTCTGACTTGATGAGGGGAAAAATCAATCAGGCCAGCTAGGCAGTTCAGTCAGGTCATGAATTAGTCAACTAGTTCTTACTGGTCTGAACGGATTAGCTGATATGTTTATTTATTCAGCCAGCAAATATCTTTTGGAACATCAATTATATGCCAAGCAATCTGCTGTGAACACAAAGATGAAACAGACACACTTGCCTTTAAGGCTTTTCACAGATTATGTTTGATTCAACTGTAATCCAAGGCTTTGAGTTAAATGCCATCTAAGCTGAGTTGAGGGGCAGTGGGCAAGTGTCTAGAGGATGAGACACTTCTGGTCAAAATACAGGTAATTCAGGAAAAAGCTCTGCAGAGAGTTTTGGGATTAGGAAAATTTCTTGGCCCAGTTATTGTTTCCATTCTTCAATCTCAACCCAGATGGCATTCAGCCAAGACAGAATAAGCGACTTTGTCTCTAATTTTTTTTTACATTTACTAGCCCAAATTGACTGGCTTCCTTTTTGCCTAGTATCATCCAGAAACTCCTCCTTTCCTTGCTCTTTGATAGAGGACAGAAAATCAGGTGAGTAAGGAAGGTATTTCACAGATAAGTAACATGACTAAGGAAAGGGAATAAAGAACCACTGCTCCATATATTAAGATGAGATGCATGATGGAGAAATCACACAGTACATTAGAAGGTCAGTGATAACGCTTAGAGGTCATCAACCCTATGAATGAATATATGAATATGAGTAAATGAGGCCCCAGCACGAGATGGAACAGTGATTTGAACTTAGGCCTTGGGTGTGTAGCTCACTGATCTTTAGACCACGGCTTGAAAAGCTGTGGAAAAATGTTTAAATGCCATTTTTTAGTGCTCTTCTTGGTAGTCCCCGTATTCATGTTAGATAGAAATGTGAAGAAGGAGGCATTTGTGTATTTAGGATCATTCTGCAGTGAAGCTTTAGTATGCAGTATGATTACCATATAAAAACTATTCAGTTAGGGCTTCCCTGGTGGCTTGAGAGTCCACCTGCCGATGCAGGGGACACGGGTTCGTGCCCCGGTCCGGGAAGATCCCACATACTGCGGAGTGGCTGGGCCCGTGAGCCATGGCCGCTGGGCCTGCGCGTCCTGAGCCTGTGCTCCGCAACGGGAGAGGCCACAACAGTGAGAGGCCCTCGTACCGCCAAAAAAACCAAAAACCAAAAAAACCCAAAAAAGACTATTCAGTTAAAGCTATGTCTAATGAGAGAGGAAAAGGCAGTGCTAAATATTCTGTGCTAACAAAATCCAGCTTTTCTGAAGGTGTAAAACCATCCTGGCCTTTGATGTTCAGATGGTGGGACTGGGGGTTTGCAGGGACAGCACTTTAATCAAAAGACCAATTCATGGATTGTAATGGCACTGGTGAAATGAACAGTACAGTGCTCCCAGGAAGGCAATCTTTCAGATTGTTTATGGGAGAGTGAAGGCTTTGTCTTTGCTCTAAAACAACAGGAACTGCTGAGATTCAGTTTAAAAATCCTGTCTAGTTCAGAAGTTTATTTTTAAAATAGATGTCATATCTGACTTAAGATTTTGCTGCATTATTTTTTCTGCACAATATTAATATTAATAACCTACATTCAACATTAACTTAGTTGTTAGTTACTTAGATATTATAACTAAATATTTATTTAAATGGATTAATAATAGCTGAATGCTGCTCTAGGAACCATCTGTCACGTTAACGCTTTATTGCTCTTTCTGTCCAGATCTCAGTGTGGGTCACCTAGTAGAATTGAATTAATTCGTCAACTTTTTATTCAGTTATACTGGTTTCACCAGTAAGGGTTGCCAGAAGGTTCTGCCTAGACTTCAGTGGAAGGATCTCTGAAAGGTGTGGGGCAAGTTGTACCATCAATAAGCCTGAAGCAAGCACATCTGGAGTCTGTGTGGGCTATGCAGACTTAGTCTCTAAAAACACTCTTTCTTAAGGGACATTTTGGTTTATTTGAAGAGGAGAGCTGGAAAAGGAAGAGGAAGGGAGTGACAGGTTACATAGTCATCGTGACGCACAACAACTTCGACTTTGGATCTGGAATTTAGTGTAGCACTGAGAGAGTCTGGTGGAGGTGGGAAGAGAATGGGATGAATTTGACGAGAGGAGATTAACGAATTAAAGGTTCAGATGGTGGCTTCAAAGGATACAAAACCAAAAGGATTCCATTTCCCTTAATTTCTTCTTAAACAAGCATCGAGATACTGAAGCAGAAATCTCGGAAATGATGTTGTATTAACCGATTAAATCCTTACTAAGTAGCTTTTGCATTCAAAGTTCAGTTGGGCAGCTGTGCTGTCTCAAAAGCTTTGAAATCTGATAGTTAAAGGCAGGGGTCCACAAACTAGAATCCCCCGGCCATATCTGACCACTGCCTGTTTTTGTACCACCTGGGGACTAAGAAAGGTTTTTGGATTTTTTTTTTAATGAATAAAATCAGAGGAATATTTAGTGACATGTGAAAATTATATGAAATTCAAGTTTCTGCCCATACATGAAGTTTTATTAGAATGCATCTACGCTCATTTTTTTTTTTTTTAACATTTGGTTAATAGCTGCTTTCCTGCTACAAGGGCAGAGTTGAGTAATTGAAACAGACTGTGTAATCTGCAGGCTCTAACATATTTACTCTCTGGCCCTTGGTAGAAAACGTTTCTGAGCTCTGGTTTAAGATAACCCCAGTTCCACTACTGCTTAATTTGGGATTCAGTGATCTCACAGCTAAGTTTTATTGAGGACTTTCGTGTGTTGAGCATTTTTCTCTGAGCTTTACTTACGTCATTTAGTGCTCAGAACACTTTCATGAGATTGCTGCTATTTTTCTGTATATTTTAAAAGAAGAAACTGAAGCACAGAAACGTTAAAACCTTGCCCCTAAATCACATAGCTATTAAGTAATGGAATTGAGATTTGAACCCTGGGCAATCTGACTCCAAAGACTATGCTGTATGCTTTCTAATTCTCAATTTCTCATCTTTAAGATATGGACAGTAATACCTTTTAAAATAGATTTATTATTAGGATTGAATTTGTTAAAATATATAAAGCCCTTGGTATAAAAAGTTGATATGTAATATGTTCTTCATTTCTTTCTACCTTGTATGCCAATTTTTCTTAAGGCTCTCCTGGTTTACTTGTTAACATACAAATTTGAGATCCTGGACCCAGAGGTTGTGGGAGGGAGGCTAAAAATACACTTTGTGAAGAGTGCCCCCAAGTTATTTCAATGCACATGGTCAGGGTGGCACTTTGAGAAATCCTGGGTCATTGTGGGTATGAGGAGGGAAAGAAGAGAAGATTCTGCCCTCCAAAAAGATCAAACTTGTGCATGTAAATATATAACCATCATAATGAACATCCAAATCGAAAGTTATGAACGGGTTCTGTAGAAATTCAGAGGAGGGAGAGCTTATTGTAGGAATCAATTAAAATTATGGAATAAGAAGTAGCAAAGGTCATAAAAACACATAAAGAAAGACAGTGAAAACTGGCCAACTATAAGCTGTCCTAAATGAATGAATAAACTAATGTGGGAGCTAACTTGAGGGGGCATTTACAAGACATTTCTGAAAAGTCAGGCTGTCTAGGTGTCTTCCAGGAGTAGACACAGGGACCCTGCACAAGAAGGAATCTTGGTCCGCACCCTCAGGGAGTTTACGGTTAAGTCCGGGAAGCAGTGATGGAAACAATGGTTACAGTACAGTGTTGCAAGTTCAGTAACACACTTATGATCAGCCTTGCATGTCACTAAGGAAGACATACCAATCCATTCCCCCTTGGGAAAGCAAGCAGGTTTCATTGAGGGGTCACCAGCATGAATCACGAAAACCATGATATGCAAAAGAACAAGAATAACCAAGGAACATCAATGGAGCAATTTGTGACGATGTCAAAGAACAGCACATAATTTTTCTACCAAAATGTGACCTAAATGCAGAAGGCTTAGGTCAAAGTACCTATGAACAAACAATTTTAACTTTAATAAATATGTTAATTGTAAAAGACGCGCACACACACTCTTCCCACTCTCCCTCCCTCTCCCTCTCTCTGAATTTAACAAGCGTAGATAGTTCATAGTTACCATAGTCACCAGTTTTAGGGAACTTGGTGATATGGGATGCAAAGATCCACAAAAGGTCCACTCTCAGGGCTTTCTGTTCAAAGCCTTACTATGGTTCTCAAGACGAGCTCCAAATCAAATATGAACTTTTGAAATAATACAGATGACTAAAGTTAAACTGACTTTATGTCCAAATTTTCTGGTATAAGAACCCTCTATCTTTGGCCTAACTTCCCAAGATTAGCCTCCTTCAAAGTGTCTCCCTCCATCTTCCTTACCTTCCCCTTTTTTTCTGTATTTTGAAATATTTCAAATATGGAATGTAACACCACTACCAAGTGTCATCAGCTCTCAACATTTTGCTGCATTTGTATCCTATTGGTCTTGATTGTAAATAACATGTTAAAGATACAGTAAACCTAAAAGCCTCCTTTATATGCCTTTTCAATCTTTTCCCCTTCACTCTTTCTTTACAATTAATCACTACTATATAACCTTGGCATTGATCATTCCCAAAAAGTTTTAAAATTTTTGCTATGTTAGGCAGTGATAAAAAATATAAAGTACTGATGTCATATATTAAAATTTCTAGTATTGTTACATGTATAATTCTGAAGGACGATTTTTATTTAAAACTGTGTTTTGCGGTTTATTCATATTGAACTTTGCAACTCTAGTTTGTTAATTTTAACTACTGTCTAACAGTCCATAGTGACTGTGCCACAAGTTATTCATCCAGTTTCTTGGTAAAGGATATTTGGTTTGTTTCCAGCTTTTAGCTATGACAGATGATATAGCAATGAGTATTCTTAAAGGTATCTTCTTGTATACCTGTATGAAATTTCACCTGGGGCAATGGTCTCAACAATGGCTGGAGATTGCAGTCCCTCCATCTTTGAGCCTCATTTTAGAGATTCTTATTCATTTGTTCTGGGCAGGGCTTAGGTAATAGTATTAAAGATCAAACAAGCAAAAATCTCCTTAGGCAGTTTTAGCCTGTAGCAGTAATTGAGGATCTATCTCTAAACCAAGAGTGTAGTTTTTGTTTCACAGAATATGCATATTTTCAAATTTGTTAAATTTATTGACAACTTATTCTCCCTGTAACAGTGTATGTGTGTCCCAGTTAAACTAAATCCTCATCAATACTTGAATCTGTCTCTTTACTTTTGTTTAACTGTGAATCTTAACTGAAATGCTGTACCATGTGGTTCTACATTTTTATTTCCTAGATTACTTGTGAGATGAGTTTTGCTTTTGTTTTATTTTATTATATACTTAAATCCCCATTACTGTGAACTTCCCATTTATTTGTTTTGCTCATTTTTCAATTGGATTTTTAATCTTCTTATTACTTTTTTGTATGTTTTTAATATTATCCAAATATTGTTCATATAGCAATTATATGTGCTACTAATATTTTCCTCAAGTGTGTGATTGTTTTCTCTTTGTTTATGGTAAGTTTTTTCATGCTGACATTTTATTTTGATGTAATCAATTTTATTCATGATTTTCATTATGATCTGCGTGATTTGTGACTTATTTTAGAAATTCTTCCGTATATTGAAATGATAAAATATGTTCTCCTGTATTTCTTTTAAAAGCTTAAAATTTTAGCTTTTCACATTTGGATTGTTAATCCATCTGGAATTTATATTTGTGTATGTTGTAAGCTCATTATAGTAGCTAGAGATTAAATGGAGAACAGACAGTAGTAAAGTAGCCTGGTGTCCTATATGCCAGTGGTATAGAGTATTGGAGGAGAAGCAGATTGCAAATAAGTTGTGCTGCCTAGGACTGGTTGGCAAGGTTTGGGATATGTATTAGTTCACAAGGGCCACCACTGTGACCACAGACTGGGTGCCTTAACCAACTGAAATTCATTTCTCACAGTTCTGCAGGCTGGAAGCCCAAGATCAAGGTGTGGGCAGGTTTGGGCTCTTCTGAGACCTCTCTCCTTGGCTTGAAACTGGCTGTCCTTTCCCTGTGTCCTCACATGGTCCTTCCTCTATCTGTGCATACCCTTGGTGTCTCTTTGTGTATCCAAATTTCCTCCTCTTAAAAGGACACTAGTCAGATTGGATCAGGGCCCACCCTAATGGTCTATTTAACCTAATCACCTCTTTAAGGCCCTATCTCCAAATACAGTCACATTCTGAAGTACTGGGGGTTGGGCTTCAACATAGGAATTTGGAGTTTCAGCCCAGGACAGGATATATTGAGTTTGCTTTATTTTTAGGACAACTTGACATGTACATAGCTCCTGGAAAGCAGTCATGGTAGCTCTAGGATCTCAGAGAATGAAGGTGGAAGCTGTCAGGCCTCCGAAGGTCTAGGCCTGGAACTGACACAGTGCTACTTCTGCTGCATTCCATTGGTCAGTGCGAATCACAGGGCCAGCACAGATTTTAGGGGAGGGGAAACAGATTCCACATACAAGCACAGAGAGAATTCTTGGTGGCCATGATTGCAGACTAAGAATGTGGTCACAGAGGTGAGAAGAGAACAGTGGGAGTTCACTCTCAGATTCCAAGGAAGAACAGTGATTTGACTTACTGTGTTTGGTGTCTCCTTTTCGCAGGCTGCAGGTTCGTAGTTCCCGTTGTTTTCTGTGTCTACCCCCCGTGGCTAAGGTTGGTTCAGTAGGTTGTGTAGGCTTCCTGGTAGAGGGGTCTGGTGCCTGTGTTCTGGTGGATGAGGCTGGATCTTGTCTTTCTGGTGGGCAGGACCACGTCCGGTGCTGTGTTTTGGGGTGTCTGTGACCTTACTATGATTTTAGGTAGCTCTCTGCTAATGGATGGGGTTGTGTTCCTGTCTTGCTAGTTGTTTGGCATAGGGTGTCCAGCACTGTAGCTTGCTGGTTGTTGGGTGGAGCTGGGTCTTAGCGTTGAGATGGAGATCTCTGGGAGAGCTTTCGCCGTTTGATATTATGTGGAGCTGGGAGGTCTCTGGTGGTCCCATGTCCTGAACTCGGCTCTCCCACCTCATAAGCTCAGGCCTGACACCCAGCTGGAGCACCAAGACCCTGTCAGCCACATGGCTTTTGGGAAGTCTGCGGTCTTCTGCCAGCGTTCAGTAGGTGTTCTGTAGGAATTGTTCCACGTGTAGATGTATTTTTGATGTATTTGTGGGGAGGAAGGTGATCTCCACATCTTACTCCTACGCCATCTTGAAGGTCTCCAGGACAGTGATTTGAGAGGCATATAATTCAAAGTTTTAAACATGGCAGAGTAATCAAACAGGATATGGAACAGAGGCAGTCCCTGGATTTGGCAGTCAGTAAGGACTTGGCAAACAATGAGATTTGGGGGATACAGAAGAGCATGGATTTGAATTTAAGGATTTAAATTCAATGGAAGTGGGGGGGAATAAAACAGTGAGCAGAACTACAACTGCACACACACAAGTACCTAGATCAAAGAGAGGAAATGGGAGACACAAAGAGACAGGCTTCTTTGAGTTGTGTGGAGGAAATGGAAACGGGAAAGGAGGTAATTATAGATGGTATCTCCATCGCAGGGGCACATATAAAATCTGCAAGATCCAGGCCCTGCCTTTCATTTAGGTTGTCATCTTTCAGACCTCTCTCCTATAGTGATGTGACTAGAATATGAGGTAAAGTCTGGCCTTATTTGGGGGAGATACTGAGGAGGGATTTCTCACTGAAGATTTTTTTCACTAAACAGCAGACAACTTCCAGAGAGAGCTTATGTTCTTGTGGTGTCTTTTGGTTGGGTAGATTGTTTTCAGATGGCACACACACCTCACGAAATCTGCCAGAAGAGTCTGTGGCGGGGATCATTAAATGGGTGTTCCTGGCCTGCTGTCCGTTTTTGTAAATAAAGTTTTATTGGAACACAGCCACAGTCATCTGTTTATGTATTGTTTGTGGCTTTCCTGCTGCACTGGCAGAGTTGAATAGTTGAGAAAGAGACCATATGACTCACAATGCCCAAAACATTTATTATCTAGCCCTTTTCAGGAAAAGTTTCCCAATCCCTGCTGTATGATACTGAGAACTTACTCTGAAGTGTTGGCATTTAGCAGGCAGCCAGGGCAGCCTAGGGTAATGGATTAGGAGGAAGTTTGGTAATTGACAAGCCACTGCTGAAGGTCATAGAGACCATGCTGGGGAAGGGGCATTATTCAGAAAAGTCAGGCTCAGGACAGTCCCCAAGAGGGTGGCCAGATTCAGCAAATAAAAATAACAGAGTACCTAGTTACATTTGAATATCAGATAAAAAAAAGAAAAGGTGTTTGTTTTTTTTTTGTATACGTATATAATTTGGGGGACCTACTTCTTCTAAAAAAGCCTTGTTGTTTATCTGATATTAAATGTTGACTGGGGGTCCTGGGTTTTCTGTGTCTACCCTAGTCTCCAGGCATCAGAGTGGTGCTTAAGAGTAGACTCTGAACACAGACCGCCTAAGTTCAGATATTGGCTCCACCGCTTCCTGGCTGAGTGACTTTTGGTAGCACATTTAGCCCTGGATGGCCCAGTTTCCTCATCTGAAATATGAGAATAGTAACAGTTTTCACTTTAAAGGATTACATGGGGATTAAGTGAATTCACATATACAAAGCATCTAGAAGAGTACCTGTCACAAGTCTTCTATATGTGTTTACTTTTATTAATTATGCAGCAGAATATATCAGGATGAGGAAAACTTTGAATCTTCCTGAATACAAATGCTGTGAAGGACTATATAAACAGATGTGGTGCTCAGAGAGGCAAGTATCAAGTCAGAAACAGATTGACTTGTCTGGCATCCATTTAGAAGCAACTGACATGGACTGCAGTCTCTCCTTAGAGGGTGCATTTTTTTTTTTTTTTCCCCCGGTACGCGGGCCTCTCACTCTCGTGGCCTCTCCCACTGCAGAGCACAGGCTCCAGATGCGCACACCCAGCAGCCATGGCTCACGGGCCCAGCCACTCCGCGGCATGTGGGATCTTCCCGGACTGGGGCACGAACCCACGTCCCCTGCATTGGCAGGCGGACTCTCAACCACTGCGCCACCAAGGAAGCCCGCATTTTTTTTTTTAATGCAATTGATCTAAGATGCAGAATCCCTTATTCTTAAAGTATCCTGGGATCCCAGAGTGACATCATCATTCCAAATCACTAAGCAGACGTTATATATTTGTTGCATAACAAGAAATTGGGTGGGACACTTTTTTCTTAATCAGTAGATCTTAGGCAGCATTACCTTATCTTGGAATGGTCCCAGCTATTTACCATCATAGATCCTACTCCAAAAGAGACTATTTCTTAAATTCCTCAAAATGGAATGTGCTCTAGTAAAGTAAAAAGAGCAGTGGTCGTATCCCTGATTCAAATGATATCTCCTAACTAATGAGTTTTTACAATTACAGAACAGCTTCTATTTTATACTTACGACTGATTTTTCATAGTGCCTTTAAATCTAGGGCATAATGTGACAATTCAGAAAGTGATAGCAACATGGAAACTGAGGCTAAAGTCAGGTTTTGATCTTTGACAGATCAAAGTAGGTTTTAAAACTGAACTAGCCTTGTCAGGACACACTAAAGGTCTAGACCAAAAGTTCTTCTCCTGTGATTACAACTTACATTCTCTTGTAAGCTAAAGATTTAATTTAATTTAATTATTTATTTTTAATTTTTTAATTGAAATGTAGTTGATTTATAATGTGTTAGTTTCAGGTGCACAGCAAAGTGATTCAGTTATACATACATATATATTTTTTCAGATTCTTTTCCCTTATAGGTTATTACAAAATATTGAGTAGAGTTCCCTGTACTGTGTAGTAGGTCCTTGTTGGTTATCTTTTTTATATATAGTAGTGTGTATATGTTAATCCCAACCTTCTAATTTATCCCTCCCCCCACCCCTCTTTCCCCTTTGTAACCATAAGTTTGTTTTCTATGTCTGTGAGTCTCTTTCTGTTTTGGAAGTAAGTTCATTTGGGTCTTTTTATTCTTTTTTTTTTTAGATTCCACATATAAACAGTATCATATATTTGTCTGGCTTCATTTAGTATGATAATCTCTAGGTCTATCCATGTTGCTGCAAATGGGATTATTCCAAGATTTTATTTAAATTCATTTCAAAAATTACTGTTTCCTTTTTTACTAGTTCTTTGCCTTTAACCCCTGTTCACCTTTCTAACAGTGTTATTCACATAAACAGAGCTCATTGTACAATGTTATTTGTATCCAAGCTTTTTCATTGTTTTAGTCTTAAATAGTCCTGTCTAGTGACCACGTGCTGGAAATAGAGGCACAAGCTTTCTCTTGGCATGGATTCCTTGTACATATGCAATATAAGGCTTTTATTTGTGTCCTGACAGTAACAGATGACTTATGGAAATACTGGGTGGTTGAGCAATAGATGCCCTGAATGAATGGTCCAAGAATAACACAGCACACTCTGAATTACAAAACATTTCAGAATCATGATGATGAGGGAAAATAACTTACAATTATTTTCAGAATTCATTAAGAATTTTAAGTGATTAGGAGTTTAGATATATGTGCTGTTGAGTCAGTACCAACAAATTATCTATCTATCTATCTTAGGAGGAGAAATGTTATGGGAGGAAAAGCTAATGGATAAATATGAAAAATACTGTAGGGAATTGCACAATTGTGCAAAGATGTAATATGTCTCTAAGCCAACACAATTTGGTTTGATACGTGATCCTTTTGTTTTACAGTTTTAAAATGCATCTCACAGCCCAAACCATTCTTTACTCTTCTCCTTGGGGAAATATGCAAAGACAGGCAGTTCCACACAGGTCTGCCCCACTGGAAGGTTTTTATTTCAATGCTATCAACTTCTATTCTCTGCAATCATTTTTCTTTTATTCTCAGTATCCATTGTTTCCAGTAATTCACTTGAGCGATCTGAGCACCGCTGAGAACAACTGTGCGAATTCTCTCTGCCTGCCGACTTTGTTGAGAGTGAATTTTGAGAGGGAGGTTATTTCCGAGTCTATGGACAATAAATAAATGGACTGAAATTAAATTATCATTATCTCACACAATCACCTTGATAAGAAAATACAATTTCATTTTTTTGCTGTACAGAAATGCCCTTAAATCATATATGGTAACCTTGATCCCCAGTATTATGTGTGATAATGGTGTTTACTATTTTCCAGTAGGGAGGAAGCCGAGGAGGCGTCAGGGCAAGCTCTCACCTCCCCTTACTCATAGCGCAACTTCTCCTTGGTCATCTATCCTGTGATGACCTCAATTTTAATTTCTTTATCAGTGGCTATTCTATTGTATAAGGTAATGCATTCAGTATAACATATGAATAAGTTCACAGGGAAAAAAACCCCCCACTGAGTTATAAGGTTAATTTTGTTGTTTAAGCAGTTTTACCTGAAACGTACTCATGATATCTCTCTGATTGTTGTTGTCATCATCATAATCATCGTAATTCTCACCATTATCGTTGATTTTATTAATTTTAAAGCCCTAACTATATGATATCACAGTTACAGATTTACCTAATTCAGTCACCTTAAATAAGTCAAATCTGTTTTTTAAAATTAATAAAGGTGATCAGGTCCGTCTGATTGTTCAGAAATAGACAGTCTAACTGATGCCTTGCCATTATTAGGCTGATGGGAGTGCTGGTCAGTTGCTTTCAGCTGACCAACTCACAGATAACTGTGAAGCTTCATAATCTGCACCTTTTTTGCATCAACTGTGTGTATATAGAATAGATAACAGGTCTCTGTGCTCTTGAGGTTGGAAGGGATTCTCTATGTTATGTAGTAGTCTTTCACTTAATAGTTGTAGTGAGGGTGGCTTTGTCTCATGGAAGTTGCCAATGTACCGCCTAGTCTAGGATTGTTATATCTGTTCATCTATTGAGGGAGCAGTTCCTTGGGTGTAAATAATTCATTTCACCAAGTTCTTCTGTTTGGACAA
The DNA here is from genome assembly GCF_011762595.2 of Tursiops truncatus. NCBI lineage: Eukaryota > Metazoa > Chordata > Mammalia > Artiodactyla > Delphinidae > Tursiops > Tursiops truncatus. Next base: position 52,308,096 of record NC_047042.1, read on the forward strand.
ATTAAAAGTAAATTCTTACTGGCGTGAGGTGATACCTCACTGTAGTTTTGATTTGCATTTCTCTAATGATTAATGATGTTGAGCATCCTTTCATGTGTTTGTTGGCAATCTGTATATCTACTTTGGAGAAATGTTTATTTAGGTCTTCTGCCCATTTTTGGATTGGGTTGTTTGTTTTTCTGATATTGAGCTGCATGAGCTGCTTGTAAATTTTGGAGATTAATCCTTTGTCAGTTGCTTGATTTGCAAATATTTTCTCCCATTCTGAGGGTTGTATTTTTGTCTTGTTTATGACTTCCTTTGCTGAACAAAACCTTTAAGTTTCATTAGGTCCCATTTGTTTATTCTTGTTTTTATTTCCATTTCTCTAGGAGGTGGGGCAAAAAGAATCTTGCTGTGATTTATGTCATAGAGTGTTCTGCCTATGTTTTCCTCTAAGTGTTTTATTGCACTGTTGGTGGGAATGTAAATTGATATAGCCACTATGGAGAACAGTATAGAGGTGCCTTGAAAAAGTAAAAATAGAACTACCATATGACCCAGCAATTCCACTACCGGGCATATACCCTGAGAAAACCATAATTCAAAAAGAGTCATGTACCACAGTGTTCATTGCAGCTCTATTTACAATAGCCAGGACGTGGAAGCCACCTAAGTGTCCATCGGCAGATGAATGGATAAAGAAGATGTGGCACATACATACAATAGAATATTACTCACCATAAAAAGAAACAAAATTGAGTTATTTGTAGTGAGGGGGATGGACCTAGATTCTGTCATACAGAGTGAAGTAAATCAGAAAGAGAAAAACAAATACTGTATGCTAACACATATATATGGAATCTAAAAAAACAAAAAGGGTTATGAAGAACCTAGGGGCAGGACAGGAATAAAGATGCAGACGTAGAGAACGGACTTGAGGACACTGGGAGGGGGAAGGGTAAGTGAGAGAGTGGCATGGACTTACATATATACTACCAAATGTAAAATAGGTAGCTAGTGGAGCGCAGCCACGTAACACAGGGAGATCAGCTCAGTGCTTTGTGACCACCTAGAGGGGAGGGATAGGGAGGGTGGGAGGGAGATGCAGGAGGGAGGAGATATGGGGATATATGTATAGGTGATTCACTTTGTTATAAAGCAGAAACTAACACACCATTGTAAAGCAATTATACTCCAGCAAAGATGTAAAAAAAAAATAAATTCTTGCCATGCAAGTTTTTCAAATACAACTATTGATTTCCAATTTGTTTGATCTTAGTCGGTGCAAGTGGAGAAAAGGTGCATGATTAGATCAGTGTGATTGAAAGGAATCAAGTATTATAATAGGCATATTTATTAGCTCTTCCTCTGTGACAGATAGTAAGTTATTTATAGATATAATTACTGTCAACTTTTAACAACTCTATTCACTATTTTTCCTATTATATAGAAGATTTTGCTGAGACGGAGAGCCCCAAGGTACAAAGCTAAAAAGTAGTAAAGCCAAAAACTGAACTGGGCTTGTCTTGTTTCATAGTTTATGCTCATGCACATTCCACTACACCCATTTCTACCCTTTCCCTTTAAAAAATACCTGCTCAAATGCAATGAGATTTTTGCCTCATTGTAGGAAGAAATTTACATTTGTGTCTTGCTTATAACTGCAGCATTAAAAAGTTCTGGGATTTGCATGAGGTGGATGATGCAAAGGGAAATATTAACAGAGGAGAATTTACTGCCTCCCTTTTACTTTATAGAGTCTTTCCTGAAGAAAATCGGAAAAGAAAGTAATTAAGCCAGAGTTTTCTTTGGGGAAGAAAAAAATGATAAATATGTAACAAGGGTTGGGGGGTGAACAGGAGACTCCAGAGGCAGCCAAGGTATATGAGACAAAGGAAAGGGGAAGGAGGGTTTTTAAGTTTTCTACTTTATTTCCATTATGAATGTGGTCTTATTTTTAGCATTTCCTTGAGAGTAATGTCAAGAAAACTTTTAACTGATTTAACTGGTTTTTAATTATTTCTAGGGACCAGACTGAGGTTTCTTGGGATGTAATTGACCCTAAAGTTATAAAAGGAAGTCCTAACTAACATGGTTGACAAATCTTTTGCAATATTACTATGACTGCTAAAAATAAATATAATCGCCACAGCTTTTTGTCTAAAATCTCGTTTAGCTCATATTTTAGCATGACTTTATCTAGTCTTCACAAAAACCGTGTATTGTTAGTATGATTCCATTTCACCAGTTCCCTTTTTCAGACTGGTACATCCAATAACTGCTGTAGTTAGTTGCAGCATTATTAATTATTGATGTCAAAATGGAAAACATGGATGCCACTACTGGTGTAAAAATAGTAATAGCTGCCTTTTTCTCTTTTTAAATGCTTTTTGTGACTAGGCATGCTCCAGGCAAACTCTTTTTTTAAATACTATAGTATTCATTTGTGCAACTAGCACTCTTAGAAACATTTTCTACGTGTGTCTCTGTAGAGTGTGTATCATGCAGCCCAGAGTGGTGAACATAGTACTTCACAGAAATAACACTACACTGATTCATTTCCACAACTAACACTTAGAAACATCTTTTACACAGTTGTCCTTGGAAAGTGTATAACATGCCAGGCTAACTTCAATAAAAAATTATCCGTGATTTTTCAACTACTCTGTAAGGCCAATATAATTATTGTCATTATGTCCTTGAGGAAATTGACACACAGGGAGGTTAAATGTCTCACGTAAAACAAATGCTTCATCGCAAAAGAACAACTGAAAATCCTGGACATTATGTATCAAGCATTGTAAGAAGACTGTAAAGTGGAAAGAAGGCGGCAGACCCCAGAACCATCAGGGTGGCAAGGCTTACGGGTTTCTTGTTGGCTCGTATATCTCAGACTTTCAGTGAACATATAGGCAACTGGTAAATGACAACAGGCACAGACAAAAATAGTCCAATAAAAGCCTGTGCTTTCAGGTTAGAGGACCAAGAAAGGGGCAGCCTTTAAGACAGAAAAATTTTAGACCACAGCCACTCGGCTACATCCAGACACCATAAGAAAAACACACACACACACACACACACACACACACACACAATGGCCCCATCCCCACCCATGCCAGCGAAGGCCAAGTGAGAAGTCTAGACTTCAACCCTTGCCCAGCTGTAATGGGTGCTTCCATCTCCCCATTAGCGTGGTCTCAGAGAATGCTGAGTTGAAAGACTTTTATCCCCACCTGGTAAGGAAGAAACACCTTTCCATCTCCCTAATGGGGTGGGGTGAGGGGAGGCCCAGTGGAAAGTCAGGACTTTGACCACCACACAGCCATAACAAGGCCATCCTCCACCCCCATGGTGTCAATGAAGGCTATACAGGGAGCAATAACAAGGCACCCCAAACTATTTCAGCCAGGGAGGTCAGTGGATACCTTGTGGGGAGCCTTAACTGCCATGCCCACCCAGTAGTAATGAAGAATTCCCCCCTTGAGTGTCAACAGAGGCCAAATGGGGAACCTGGACTTCTACTCCACTAGGCAGTGATGAAGAGGTGCCCCATGTACCCTAGATGATTTCTACTGTGTTGCATCTTCAACTCTTTGACTTTTAAACTTAGGAGTTGCAGTATGGTATGTGCCATAAGTCTTAAGCAGTGCTCTTTAAGTCAGGGTATATTCTCCCTGGAGTATGTAAAGAATGATTTAGTGGGATGTAGAATTAAAATGTTAGAACTTGTATTAATATTTGGTTATCTCATCAAATGTCTGTTGTTTATATTTAATTAATTAACAGTATGCAGTAGTATCTGTGTAGCATTAGTATATAAACACACATATATTGGGGAGATATGCTCAGTGTTTTACTGACTGGATACATCATGCTAATGTTTGGAGATGACTGTTTTAAACCACTAACATGTAAAAGCTTTTCTGACCTAAGGATTGAGCCCTGTAAAAATGGGTTGGTCTCTGGGCTTGGAACAGGTACTCAGAAGAATGAGAAGGGCATGGCCAAAAGGATTTGGAAGGTTCAGGAGACAAATACGGTTTTGCCTATGATCAGTCTGATTGGACACAGGGACATACCTAGGCGATCACTTACTCTGTTATCTAATGACGTAGTTCTGACCTGACTTTAAAATGTAATTATTTTAAGCCTCAGGTAAAGGAAGAAGAGCAATGCAGCATGTTAAGTGGGATATGTGCAAAGTGCTGGAATTGCCTATCCCATGTGAAGTCAGTTGGGCTGAGGTGTGTTAATGGAGCAGGGCATGGACAGGGTTTGCTATACCTCTAACCAGGCATCTAACAGGATATGATGTAGGCTGTAACAGTGCTTCTAAAACTCTGATAATTGGATTAATTCAATCAATATGTAATGTCTTTAAACCCCAAGGGGATCACACATGAATGACATTTAATCAGTGATATTACCACATCTAAAGAAAGAATGATTCCAGTGAAAAAAAGTGGAAAGCCTGGAAAATTGAGATTAGAAAGTGAAGATCTGCCTAATGTCCTAGTGAGTACTGCTCCACTAAAGGAAGACTCTAGATTTGGGAGATGAAAACAAACTTGTTAATTGAACTTCACTAGAAATGAAATGTAATGCTATTACTATCAACACCTCATTGCCCTGGATCTTTTATTTCATATTTACCAAGCAAACTTCTGCTGAAAAGATGTGGGTTCCCAATAATCATGCTAAAAACAGCTCAAAGTAGTTCATTATTACTATGTGCCAGACACGGTTCTGGGTGCTTTATATGTATTAGTTCATTTAATTCTTATAACAACACTCTGAAGTGGAAGTCATTATTATTAGCCGCATTGTACAAATGAAAGAACTTGATTCCACAGAGACTAAGAAACTTGCTCAAAACCAAATTGTTAGTAAACGACAGAGCTGGGATTCACACTGGGCCAGTCACAACTCAAAGTCTGAGATCTTAATCATTCTGAAACGCTGCCTTGTTGAATCTGGGACAAGAGAAGCCTTAGAAGGAGGGTAGGTACTAAATCACTGGAATAACGTGACTGCTGTTTTATATTAATGAAGGTCATTGAGGTATAATGGTAAGAAGTACATAGATCAGTCTCGTGCATAGTCAGTTAGCAGGACTTCATTACAAAAAGACTAATCTCTCTACGTTACTAAGAGCTTTTGGTCTTTGGACTTGAAATCATGACTGCTGGCTCTAGAACTGTAGGGACTGTAAGGGGATTACATTTACAAGAACTCAAAGTTACTTTTAAAAATAATCATGTTATTAATAGAGTAATATTGTAAAGATCAATTGAGGGTTTTTGTTTTGTCCTGTGAATCGAAAACAATAAAATAGTTATTTTACCAGCAAAATGGGTTTATTCAGGAGTAGCGAAAAATTGTAGTTTGGGACATGCAACTATGGTGAACCTCATACAAGTCTGGTAAAAACAAAGGAGAGGAAATGCTTTTATAGAAGAAAAGGGGTAGGTGGGTGGGGCTGTTATAATCAAAAAGTCCATAGGTGGAAACTGGGAGTTTGAAGTATGGTGGCTGTGCATTTGCTGAGTTGTGGCAGTTCTTACTGGCTGAGCTGTTGCCAGTCAAGAGGATCTTTCTTCCTCCTGCCGGTGATACTAACGTAGGTCACTTCCTCCCAGAGGTGCTAGGTATGTCTCTTCCTGTTTGGGTCTGTATTAACTTAGGGTGGTACATGATGAGGGCTTCCCCTTCTGGCCTCCTGACTCCATTTTAGTGAGGTTTCTCTCTAGCAACTTTCACAGTCCATTTGTAGGACTCAGAAGTGTTTTAAAAAGTAAAGTTGATTATTTGGTAAACTCGCAGTTGTGTTGGGAAATTAGTCCCGAGAGTTGGCTTGTGTCAATTACTACAGGCAGGAACAGCTGCTAAGCTATTGTTTTCTTGGCATTTACAAAAATAGCTTTCAAGTTGTTGTTGTAGTTTTAAAAGTAATACATTTTCTCTGTATTCTCTTCTCTCTCCAAAACCCATCTCAAGTGATCCTAGCACCATGGGCCATGGTGATGTTCTCTTGTAGCCCTATAGCTTCTTTCTGGCTGAGATGATCACCTAGAGAATTGGGATCAACCACAGGCACATCCATTAAACAGCTAAATCCAACTCATCATGGCTGTAACCTCACTAGCTCACCTCACTCCCCCAGGCCTAGGCCTCTAATTCTCTCCCATTTCTCACTTACCTAGAATGTTCTCACAATGAACAGAGCTCAATCCAACCAACTTTCCTTGAGACTTTGTCTTGCTTACCTATTTTTAATCATTTCTTGCCTGCCTACCCTGGTAATTTGACCTTCACCTTCGTATGCTGCCTTTTCTCATTAATCAGACCAAGGAAGTTGCTTTCCGAGTTCTGGTTACTTCCACTGATTGCTTTCTGAGCACCAAAAATGACTTCTTTCCTCCCCCTTTTGTTATAAAAGGATTTTCTACTGCCTTCCTGTACCCAACTCAGTAAACATAGCAGAATTTTTTGAAAGAATGAAGGAAGAAAGATGGAAGGAAAGAAGATGGACAAAAGGGAAGGAGAGAGGGAGGGATGGGGGGGAGACATCAGTCATTTGATATCTTATCAAAAATTCAGCTGCTTCTCAAATATTTCTTCCTATCTCTTCTCAATATAGTGAAAGGCCGTTTACTAATGCCTACCAAAGAGAATAGAAATAATTCAATGAATAATTCTTTGTTTAGTTTTCTAATTGATTTTTATTGATGGATAATTGTAAGACCTAATGTGTTGATTTTAGGTATATATTGTCTTTGGAAGTATTGATCATATTTATTATATGTCAGCACTCTGAGAAAATAGAATATAATCATAGAAACTAAAACATTTATATATAGACAATAGGGGCTTAAAGTAGCAGTAACACCTTAGTTAAAGTAGATGGTAATCCCCTATGTTCAAAGGTATCCTGACTGTAATTTATGAATTAGCTATTTGGTTTCTTTTGTTGGGTCATGATTTTATATTAAAGTGGAGAAATAAAGGTAGAATGACATGGTCATACAGTATCATCATCTTCAGAAGCTTGAGACAGTTTAGGATAACATAAGCTTCATCCTCACACCTTTTACATGAGGATGGGTAGAACTAATTTTATTCTCTTTTCTAGAAATGAAGAAATTAAAATAGGAATTTTCTGTGAATTCACAAAATCTGAATACCACTTTTAGGAATTGTTCTTCTTTAGAATACATTTCTCATCATTAAAGTTGCCATGATTTGAAAGTCCAAATGTGGCAAGAAGTAGCATGTTTAGTCAGAGAAAATTTATTCAGGTATATATGATGGCAAATGCAAAGGAGTCAAGTTTATAGCAACTGAGTGTATAAAAGGTAAGGTTGCTGAAAGATTTTCTACATTCAAATGTCAGCTCTAGGATTCACTGAAACATAAATAAGTCTTCAAAGTTTGCTCCCTTCCCTTGTACCCTCTTGACTTTCCAGGGACTTCTAAAGTGATGTTGAGCCCAGATCTACCTTCTCAGAGCAGCACTCTTATCCAGAAAAGGGCTATCCCCATTCTTTCCCTTAAATAGGCAAAAATCCTTATTTATTCCAAATGTCGCTGCTAAGGGCTAGTGGTCCCACTGGAAATTTTCTGATAAATTTATGTGGAGTTTATTTCATGTGATATATATCTTCTTATAAGGAACAAGTTCTTAAACACAGATGATGCACTCTCTAATGCTGAAATGGCAGGTATCTGTAGCAGATTGATAGGGGGAAATTAGGGATGTTAGAGCTTTGGGGGATTTTAAGTCAAATAACCTCATTGGACCTCCTGTACATGCTTCCTAAACTTGGACCTACTGAAGCTTTGTGTACGAGTTCTAGAAAGTGATGCTCTGCTGAATCATATTCAGGGCTGTGGTACATTATTACATTAATAAGTACAAATGAGTAACACCTCCTCTTATCCATGTCCCTGTCTAGTTCTCTTCCACAGTCACTATGGGCTTGGTCATATGACTTGATAAGACCAATGGGTCATTAGCAAATATGAACTCAAGTAAAGGCTTGTTCTTTTTTGCGAGAATACACATTCCTTTTATTTTTTTAAGATTTTTATTGGGGTGTAGTTGCTTTACAATGTTGTGTTAGTTTCTGCTGTACAGCAAAGTGAATCAGTTATATGTATACATATGTCCCCTCTTTTTTAGATTTCCTTCCATTTAGGTCACTTCAGAGAATTAAGTAGAGTTCCCTGTGCTATACAGTAGGTTCTCATTAGTTACCTATTTTATACGTAGTATCAATAGTGTATATATGTCAATCCCAATCTCCCAATTCATCCCCCTTACCCCGTCCATATCCATAAGTTTGTTCTCTACATCTGTGTCTCTATTTCTGCTTTGCAAATAAGTTCATCTGTACCATTTTTCTAGGTTCCACATGTAAGTGATGTTATGTGGTATTTGTTTTTCTCTTTCTGACTTATGTCACTTTGTATGACAGTCTCTGGGTCTGTCCACATCTCTGCACATGGCACTATTTCGTACCTTTTTATGACTGAGTAATACCCAGAGAAAACCATAATTCAAAAAGATACATGCACCCCAGTGTTTATTGCAGTACTATTTACAATAGCCAGGACATGGAAGCAACCTAAATGTCCATCAACAGAGGAATGGATAAAGAAGATGTGGTACATATATACAGTGGAATATTACTCAGTAAAGGCTTGTTCATACACACTTTGGTTTCACCCTCGAACCCCAGGATGCCTAAGATAGCCTGCCTTATAAGGAAGGTAGAGGAAAACCAAGGCACTCTGACTGACAGTATCAGCCAACTGCTGTGGCCACTGGGGTCAGCCAGCCCCCAGCTGACCTGCTAATTGACTACGTCTGCATAAGTGAGTCAAGTCAACCTAACAGGCAGCAAAGACAACCTCCCCAGTGAAGCTCTGCCTAAGTTGCCAACCCAAACAGCTGTAAGCAGATAAATGATGGTTCTTGTTTTTAGCCACTGTTTTGGAATGGTTTGTTTTTCAGCTCTAGATAACCAAGCAATGTCTGCTAAAAAGTGTGTTGGTAATTTACTAAAAACTAGGTAAGTTTTTGTCATTATCCATAGCATGATATTGGGTAAATTATATACTCTGAGACTCAATTGGCTAATAGGTAAAATAGGAATAATATTAGTGTCTTTCTGTTTACATTTCTTTAAATTACATAGGTCATTTAGTTGTCCTTTTTCCAGCTGCAGAGACAGAGATTTGTGGGGTTAAATGACTTTATCAAAGTCACAAAAAATACCAGTTGGCAGAAATTAAATTAGCTCTCCTTTATATGAGTAATAAACACTTTAGTTTTAAATGCTATGGGATGAGATAAGAGGAGGAGAAGTCACATTTAAAAAAAAAAGCAAAACCATAAAATACCCAGGATTAAACTTGACAACAAAGAAATAAGACTAATAACAGGATTTATCAGAGGATGTAAAATGAGACTGGCATAAATAGAGAGGCCTGCCAGGTTCCTGGGAAGACATGATATTCTTAAGGTGCCAGATACGTCCAAATCCATACATTTAATTTCAGTCGACACTCTATTTTGTTGTTCTTAGAAACTGAAAAGCTGATAGTAGTGCTGTTCATCTGAAAGAATAATGTATGAAAATGGCCAAGAACTGTAGTTAGAAAACAGAAAAAGAAATTTGTGGAAAAGATAAAAACATTGGTGAAATAGACTGTGAAGCAGTTGTAATTGAAATAGTGTGGTTCTGGCATCCTCACTCTTAGGTAACGTTCTTGCATCCTATTTCATTGAGAAAAATGGAAGCAATTAAAAGAGAATTTCCATATGCTCTCACCACTACATGTGTCAACCTGTCTACATCTGTATCCACATTCTTTGTCTCTTCTAGTATCATTATTGATAAACAGTTCATGTTCTTGTCCAATACCAACCCCTTTATTTTACAAACTGTATCTCCTTTTGCCTGTTAGACTTCGTTTTAATAATTATCTCTTGGGCTTCCCTGGTGGCGCAGTGGTTGAGAGTCCGCCTGCCGATGCAGGGGACACGGGTTCGTGCCCCGGTCCAGGAGGATCCCACATGCCGTGGAGCGGCTGGGCCCGTGAGCCATGGCCACTGAGCCTGTGCATCCGGAGCCTGTGCTCCGCAATGGGAGGGGCCGCGGCAGTGAGAGGCCCGCGTACCGCAAAAAATAATAATAATAATTATTATTATTATCTCTCTTGCATCACCTTGCCCTGCTCCCCTGGATTATCTACCAGTGTACAGTTATGCTGTTATTTTTCTTGGTTTGAAAAAAGGAAAAAAAAGAAGTCTCGCTTGACTCCTTATCTTCCTCAAGTTTCTGCACCATTTTTCTTCCAGCCAAACACCTTTAAAGAAGTTTCTGTAATCACTCGTTCCACTTCTCTTCTCATGCTCTGGAAATCATTGCAGTCTTTGGTACAGTCATCTCACTCAAACTTCAAACTTAGCTGTCCATCCATCTGTTCAATATACTTAGGCATCTCAAACTTAATAAGCTCAAACCTAAGCTCCTGAATCTTGCCACCCCAAAATATTCATCTCGCAGTCCTCTCCACTTAAAAAAATGGCAACAACATTCTTCTAGCTGCTTAAACCCAACACTGTGATGTTATCCTCTGTGTTCTTCATGCCTCATAACAGCAAATCCTGTTAATTCTAGTTTGCAAACATTTTTAGAAACTCTTCCATCACTATCACTATCACTATCATTCAAATGATCATTTTTCCTCTCCTGGCTTATTGCCATAAGCTCTTAACTTATCTTCCTTCTTAAGCCTTCCATACTACTTCCATGTAGTTTAGTTTAAACTACAGCTAAATTAAAATATCCACACTAAAGAGGTCCTCTGATAATCAATATGGCTAATGTCATCTTTCTTGAGGAAGTTGTAGCAGATGTGGGTTCAAACTCAGATTCAGCCATTTAGTATCAGTATGACTATAGGTAAATCATGAAAATTTTTAGCCCTTGCTCCTCTTTTAATGAAATGTGTGTGTCATTTGCTCCCTCTACCCCATAGAGATTTTGAGAGGATTGAACAAATACAGAGCACATCTGTGTATGTGAAGTTTGTAAAGCACTACCCAAATACAAAATGATAATAATAAAGTGATAGTCTAATTACTATGACAACGGGATAAATGATTGTTCACTGTATAATATTTCTTCAAGTGTCATAAAATATTAACAACAATTTTAGGTTAATAGAAACCATACTGTAATAACCACTTCATAGAATTTACTGCACAAAATGAATGGGAGGATGGCGTGAAGAGTGTCGCACAGCCACTTTAGGTGGGTTTGTAAAGATTTATTAAGTCCAAGGAGCAATCCGCAGTATAGTAAATTGGCATTTGAGGGGTGTCACAAATAATAATGTAATACATCTTGCACTACAATGCACAGGTGTCCAAAGGCTATTACAATCTAAGCATTGCACTAAAATTGTATGAAGTTAATAGCATGGCTGCTGTGAGAAGGGTACTCAGAAAAGAGCTTTTAAAAAAAAATCTATTTAGTACAATTACTGCTACCTTTAGTTCAATAAAACCACAGCAACTCAAGAAATTAAATTCTCTGCTTCCAATTCAGCCACTATTCTTTAAGTAATAACTGCAGGATAAAATAATTGTGTATCAGAAGGACGTCTGAAACCTGAGGCTTATTAGATTCAACCCATGTGTAAGGGATTGTTGAAACCTAACTGAGGATCTAGGAGATATTGGGCCTCTCAATATCAGGCTCCTTTTAGAAGGAGTTAAATGAGCCCTTTCTAGAAAGAACTTTGGTATGAGATTCTTTTATTTTTGGAATATCTTTTGGATCTATTGCAAAGGCATAGTGTATTTGATGCATCCCTTTCATAGACTGTATCCTTGTATCAGTTCTTGAGTCAAATTTCTCGATTTTGTTCAACTGATTAATTATTTAGTCGAAACTCCCCGCAAATACAGGTTTAGTTCTGAACGCAAAGGAAATAATAAAGCTATAATGCTTTTTCTATGCTATACTCAGTTAAATCCAGCATTATATCTTCTGCCTAATGAAGAAAGGTATTTTATAAGTTTAAAAATGTTACTCAGATATTGGGATAGAAAACTAATTTTATGGGCAGAAGTTAAGGGAGCCAGCCTACATTAAAGACGATAAAAGGACATCATAATTGTCATGCCTATAAACCATTTTTAACACCAGTTTCTATACCTGCTAGGAATTATGCTAGGGGTTGGAGCCACAGGATGAGCAGGAGAGAGACAGTCCCAGATGTGCTGTTTTTATATAATGTTCAGATGTATGGCCTCTTATTTTCTGAGATTTCCAGACTCTATTTCCCTCCCCTATTTCTTTTGGACATTCTCTTTCCTTCATGCGTACTTTTGAGGTCGTGCTCCATTTGAATTTTATTTCAGGCTGACTCTCTTTAATGTGAGGATTTAGCCAAGAAGGGATTTTCAGTTTGTCAGTCTGGAGAGCTCATGGCATCCTGATGGCTTCACCTCCTATAGACATTTCATGGGACCCCTGCAATTATTTCTTGACCAGAGTTTCAGCTGAAGTGCTCACACCAACTCGTCCTTTCCTCTGAGTACCTATTGACTGTTTGAGGTTCCCTTTCTTCCCCTTACTTCCTCCTGCATCTTTGCTGATGACACACAGGTCTTTTAGTTGTCATGATTTATCCATACCTTCTCATATGTGGGGCTACAGATATATTTCACCTCTTTTTCTTGTTGATATGGTCTGTGGGTTTTAGTTTCTCTATTTCAGTTGCTTTTTTTTTTTAAGGGGAATGCAGGGAGACTTAAAAACTCTGCCACCATTACCATCTTCCCAGAACACAAAACGTGTGTTTTTGAACTTGTCTGGACAAGTAGAGAATCTCTGGGGATGGAATAAAACCAAGAGTTATACCCATGCCAGAAGTGATAACTAACAGCACAGCTAGTCTGTACACTGGACTGGAAACTGTGAATCAGGCAGTCGTTTATCAATATCAGAATGTTTTTATTCTTGGAAAGCTTTCTTTCAGGCTGTTAAATCTATACTCACTAGCATTCTATGAATATGTATATGTACATATAGACTGCAGACAAAAACACACACATAATATTTTGGAACTGGGAACCAAAATGGGATGCTGTATTACCACCTGTGTTTAATTAAATATTTGTGGTAATTGAATGTAATTAAAAATTAAACAACCATTTGGTACAGGATAATATATTTCCTACATCACTTATGTGCTTCAATATGCTCTCTGCTGATTGTTTCAACTTGGATTTGGTGTTAACAGCTCCTACAATTGTCTGTTCTAGTTTGTTGAGTTTTACATTTAAAACACCCTCTGCTTGCATCTCTTTCTTCCCACTCTTCACCCAGTTAAATTCCTCATCATACTCAGGTCTTAGCTTGAATGTCACTTTCTCAGAAAGGCCTTTTTTTTTTTTTAACGAATACACACCCAGCTCCAGCTGAACTCTGGTTCTCCTTTTACTCTTTGTAATAATAGTTCTTCTGCAGCTCCTAGGAAGTGTCAATAATGGAATAAACGAATGAACAGCAAAGCAGTATCTCCTTACGGTTTTCATACAATTTTTTGAACTCTGTGATTTTGAAGAGTAAGGTAAACTCAAAACCCATTTCTAAAGAAGGTAGGGTCATAAAGCTTCAGCTACTTCAGTGTCTGAAGCTCTGTGCTGTAGGGCTTAACTGATGGGTTTGTTATTGGAGTAGGAATTATGGCCCATATATTTTCTTTTGAAGGCCCAAGAAGAACAGTGTCATGTAGCTTTTATTATTATTTGTCTGCACAGTTGCTCTAGTACCATATTAGGAACCACTCCCCCCAAAGGGGGGTTTGAATATTTATATAACCTGACTCTACTCCAGGCTTAAGAGTGAGCAGCTAAACCAAGTGGGCCCAATCAGGATTTCCTGGCAGGGATATGAAGTCAGGATTTAAGCATCGCTGGACTTTTCAGTACAGGATCTATAAACCTCAGAGATATGGTCACCCATGTGCTACCATGTGAACTTTTAATAAGGAAAAGTGGTATTTTATGAGTTAGAATTATGGTGTACTCAGAGAGGCAGACATGAGAGATGAAGAGTGTTGTGTTGGCATTTGTATCCCTGGTTACAGGTTTATTCTGAGGCCTGATTGAAGCTAGATCCTTTATGCTCCATAAGACATTTTTATATTCTAAAAATTATTTTTTCTAGTATAATTTATTTAGTGGCTTTTTGCTAGTTGCAATCTACAGAGACCTAATAAAAGTACTAATTAGTAACTATTTTTTTAACATCTTTGTTGGAGTACAATGGCTTTACAATGGTGTGTTAGTTTCTGATGTATAACAAAATGAATCAGCTGTACATATACATATATCCCCATGTCTACTCCCTGTTGCATCTCCCTCCCACCCTGCCTATCCCACCCCTCTAGGTGGTCACAAAGCACCAAGCTGATCTCCCTGTGCTATGCGGCTGCTTCCCGCTAGCTATCTATTTGACATTTGGTGGCGTATAAATGTCCATGCCACTATCTCATTTCATCCTTAACATTCCCCCTCCCCGTGTCCTCAAGTCCATTCTCTACATCTGCATCTTTATTGCTGTCCTGGCCCTAGGTTCTTGAGAAACATTTTTTTTCTGTTTTTTGATTCCATATATATGTGTTAGCATACGGTATTTTTTTTTTTCTCTTTCTGACTTACTTCACTCTGTATGACAGACTCTAGGTCCATCCACTTCACTACAGATAACTCAATTTGGTTTCTTTTTATAGCTGAGTAATATTCCATTGTATATATGTGCCACATCTTTATCCATTCATCTGTCGATGGACGCTTAGGTTGCTTCCATGTCCTGGCTATTGTAAATAGAGCTGCAATGAACGTTGAGGTACATGACTCTTTTTGAGTTATGGTTTTCTCAGGGTATATGCCCAGTAGTGGGATTGCTGGGTCATATGGTAGTTCTGTTTTTAATTTTTTAAGAAAACTCCATACTGTTCTCCATAGTGGCTGTATCAATTTACATTCCCGCCAACAGTGCAAAAGGGTTCCCTTTTCTCCACACCCTCTCCAGCATTTATTGTTTGTAGATTTTTTGATGATGGCCATTATGACTGGTGTGAGATGATACCTCATTGTAGTTTTGATTTGCATTTCCCTAATGATTAGTGATGTTGAGCATTCTTTCACGTGTTTGTTGGCAATCTGTATATCTTCTTTGGAGAAATGTCTATTCAGGTCTTCTCCCCATTTTTGGATTGGGTTGTTTATTTCTTTGATATTGGGCTGCATGAGCTGCTTGTAAATTTTGGAGGATAATCCTTTGTCAGTTGCTTCATTTGCAAATATTTTCTCCCAATCTGAGGGCTGTCTTTTTGTCTTGTTTATGGTTTCCTTAGCTGTGCAAAAGCTTTTAAATTTCATTAGGTCCCATTTGTTTATTTTTGTTTTTATTTCCCTTTCTCTAGGAGGTGGGTCAAAAAGGATCTTGCTGTGCTTTATGTCATAGAGTGTTCTGCCTATGTTTTCCTCTAAGAGTTTTATAGTGTCTGGCCTTACATTTAGTTCTCTAATCCATTTTGTGTTTACTTTTGTGTGTGGTGTTAGGGAGTGTTCTAATTTCATTCTTTTACATGTAGCTGTCCAGTATTCCCAGCACCACTTATTGAAGAGGCTGTCTTTTCTCCACTGTATATTCTTGCCTCCTTTATCAAAGATAAGGTGACCGTATGTGTGTGGGTTTATCTCTGGGCTTTCTATCCTGTTCCATTGATCTATATTTCTGTTTTTGTGCCAATACCATACTGTCTTACTTACTGTAGCTTTGTAGTATAGTCTGAAGTCAGGGAGCCTGATTCCTCCAGCTCCGTTTTTCTTTCTCAAGATTGCTTTGGCTATCGGGGTCTTTTGTGTTTCCATACAAATTGTGAAATTTTTTGTTCTAGTTCTATGAAAAATGCCCGTGGTACTTTGCTAGGGATTGCATTGAATCTGTAGATTGCTTTGGGTAGTATAGTCATTTTCACAGTGTTGGTTCTTCCAATCCAAGAACATGGTATATCTCTCCATCTATTTGTATCATCTTTAATTTCTTTCATCAGTGTCTTATAATTTTCTGCATACAGGTCTTTTGTCTCCTTAGGTAGGTTTTTTCCTAGATATTTTATTCCTTTTGTTGCAATGGTAAATGGGAGTGTTTCCTTAATTTCTCTTTCAGATTATTCATCATTAGTTTATAGGAATGCAAGATATTTCTGTGTATTAATTTTCTCTCCTGCCACTTTACCAAATTCATTGATTAGCTCCTGTAGTTTTCTGGTAGCATCTTTAGGATGCTCTATGTGTACTGTCATCTCACGTGCTAACAGTGACAGCTTACTTGTTCTTTTCCAATTTGGATTCTTTTTATTTCTTTTTCTTCTCTGATTGCTGTGGCTAAAACTTCCAAAACTATGTTAAATAATAGTGGTGAGAGTGGACAACCTTGTCTTCTTCCTGATATTAGTGGAAATGGTTTCTGTTTTTCGCCATTGAGAACAATGTTGGCTGTGGCTTTGACATACATGGCCTTTATTATGTTGAGGTAAGTTCCCTCTATGCATACCTTATGGAGGGTTTTTATCATAAATGACTGTTGAATTTTGTCGAAAGCTTTCTCTGCATCTATTGAGATGATCATATGGTTTTTCTCCTTCAATTTGTTAATATGGTTTATCACATTGATTGATTTGCATATATTGAAGAATCCTTGCATTCCTGGGATAAACCCATGTTGGTCATGGTGTATGATCCTTTTAATGTGCTGTTGGATTCTATTTGCTAGTATTTTGTTGAGGATTTTTGCATCTGTGTTCATCAGTGATATTGGCCCGTAGTTTTCTTTCTTTGTGACATCTTTGTCTGGTTTTGATGTCAGGGTGTTGGTGGCCTCGTAGAATGAATTTGAGAGTGTTCCTCCCTCTGCTATATTTCGGAAGAGTTTGAGAAGGATAGGTGTTAGCTCTTCTCTAAATGTATGATAGAATTCACCAGTGAAGCCATCTGGTCCTGGATTTTTGTATGTTGGAAGATTTTTAATCACAGTCTCAATGTCAGTGCTTGTGATTGGTCTGTTTATATTTTCTATCTTCCTAGCTCTGTCTTGGAAAGTTGTGCTTTTCTAAGAATTTCTCCATTTCTTCCAGGTTGTCCATTTTATTGACATAGAGTTACTTGTAGTAATCTCTCATGATACTTTGTATTTCTGCAATGTCAGTTGTTACTTCTCCTTTTTCATTTCTAATTGTATTGATTTGAGTCTTTTCCCTTTTTTTCTTGATGAGTCTGGCTAATAGTTTTATCAATTTTGTTTATCTTCTCAAAGAACCAGCTTTTAGTTTTATTGATCTTTGCTATTGTTTCCTTCATTTCTTTTTCATTTATTTCTTATCTGATCTTTTGGATTTCTTTCCTTCTGCTAACTTTGGGGGTTTTTTGTTCTTCTTTCTCTAATTGCTTTAGGTGTAAGGTTAGGTTGTTTAATTGAAATGTTTCTTGTTTCTTTAGGTAGGATTTTATTGCTATAATCTGACCGGTTAGAACTGCTTTTGCTGCATCTCATAGGTTTTGGGTTGTCGTGTTTTCATTGTCATTTGTTTCTAAGTATGTTTTGATTTCCTCTTTGATACCTTCAGTGATCTCTTGGTTATTAAATAGTGTATTGTTTAGCCTCCATGTGTTTGGGTTTTTTTTCAGATTTTTTCCTGTAATTGATATCTAGTCTCATAGCATTGTGGTTGGGAAAGATACTTGATACGATTTCAATTTTCTTAAATTTACCAAGGCTTGATTTTTGACCCAAGATGTGACCTATCCTGGAGAATGTTCCATGGGCACTTGAGAAGAAAGTGTATTCTGTTGTGTTTGCATGGAATGTCCTATAAGTATCAATTAAGTCCATCTTGTTTATTGTATCATTTAAAGCTTGTGTTTCCTTATTTATGTTCATTTTGGATGGTCTGTCTATTGGTGAACATGGTATGTTAAAGTCCCCTACTATGATTGTGTTACTGTTGCTTTCCCCTTCTATGGCTGTTAACATTTGCCTTATGCATTGAGGTGCTCCTAGTTGGGTGCATATATATTTATAATTGTTATATCTTCTTCTTGGATTGATCCCTTGATCATTATGTAGTGTCCTTCTTTGTCTTTGTAATAGTCTTTATTTTAAAATCTATTTTGTCTGATATGAGAATTGCTACTCCAGCTTTCTTTTGATTTCCATTGGCATGGAATATCTTTTACCATCCCCTCACTTTCAGTCTGTATGTGTCCCTAGGTCTGAAGTGAGTTTTTTTTAGACAGCATATATACGGGTCTTATTTTTGTATCTGTTCAGCCAGTCTATGTCTTTTGGTTGGAGCATTTAATCCATTTACCTTTAAGGTAGTTATTGATATGTATCTTCCTATTACCATTTTCTTAATTGTTTGGGGTTTGTTATTGTAGGTCCTTTTCTCCTCTTGTGTTTCCCACTTAGAGAAGTTCCTTTAGCATTTTTGTAGGGCTGGTTTGGTGGTGCTGAACTCTCTCAGCTTTTGCTTGTCTGTAAAGGTTTTAATTTCTCCGTCAAATCTGAATGAGATCCTTGCTGGGTAGAGTAATCTTGGTTGTTTCATCACTTTAAATATGTCCTGCCACTCCCTTGTGGCTTTCAGTTTTTCTACTGAAAGGTCAGCTGTTTACCTTATGGGGATTCCCTTGTATGTTATTTGGTATTTTTCCCTTGCTGCTTTTAATATTTTTTCTTTGTTTTTAATTTTTGATAGTTTGATTAATATGTGGCTTGGTGTGTTTCTCCTTAGATTTGTCCTGTATAGGACTCTCTGTGCTTCCTGGACTTGATTGACTCTTTCCTTTCCCGTATTAGGGAAGTTTTCAACTATAATCTCTTCAAGTATTTTTTCAGTCCCTTTCTTTTTCTCTTCTTCTTCTGGGACCCCTGTAATTCAAATGTTGGTGTGTTTAATGTTGTCCCAGAGGTCTCTAAGACTGTCCTCAATTTTTTTCATTCTTGTTTCTTTATTCTGCTCTACAGTAATTATTTCCACTATTTTATCTTCCAGGTCACTTCTCCATTCTTCTGCCTCAGTTATTCTGCTATTGATCCCTTCTAGAGAACTTTTAATTTCATTTACTGTATTGTTCATCATTGTTTGCTCTTCAGTTCTTCTATGTCCTTGTTAAATGTTTCTTGTATTTTCTCCATTCTATTTCCAAGATTTTGGATCATCTTTCCTATCATTACTCTGAATTCTTTTTCAGGTAGACTGCCTATTTCCTCTTCATTTGTTTGGTGTGGTGGGTTTTTACCTTGCTCCTTCATCTGCTGTGTGTTTCTCTGTCTTCTCATTTTGCTTCACTTAGTGTGTTCGGGGTCTCCTTTGTGCAGGCTGCAGGTTCGTAGTTCCCATTGTTTTTGGTGTCTACCCTCCAGTGGCTAAGGTTGGTTCAGTGGGCTGTGTAGGCTTCCTGGTGGAAGGGACTGGTGCCTGTGTTCTGGTGAATGACACTGGATCTTGTCTTTCTGGTGGGCAGGACCATGTCTGGTGGTGTGTTTTAGAGTGTCTGTGACCTTATTATGATTTTAGGCAGCCTCTCTGCTAATGGGTGGGGTTGTGTTCCTGTCTTGCTAGTTGTTTGGCATAGAGTGTCCAGCACTGGAGCTTGCTGGTCATTGAGTGGATCTGGGTCTTAGTGTTGCGATGGAGATCTCTGGGAGAGCTTTCACTGTTTGATATTATGTGGAGCTGGAAGGTCTCTTGTGGACCAATGTCCTGAACTCGGCTTGGCTCCCCCACCTCATAGGCACAGGCCTGACACCCGGCCGGAGCACCAAGACCCTGTCAGCCACACGTCTTTTAGGAAGTCTGCAGTCTTCTGCCAGCATTCAGTAGGTGCTTTGTAGGAGTTGTTCCACATGTTGATGTATTTCTGATGTATTTGTGGCAGGAAGATGATCTCCACATCTTACTCCTCCACCATCTTGAAGGTCTCCCAATTATTAGCTATTGAATGAGGTACAGGACACAACTTTTAAGAGTTTTAAACTCAGAGCTTTCAGTTGAGGAAATAAGCAGTCACTATGATAAGAGAAGAAGGTTCATTCTTCATACAGCACTTGATTATATTATATAGGGCAGGCAGAACTATTCAGAATGTATGGTCACTTGGCAATTAATATCAGAATTGACCTTGAGATTCATGTAAGCCATTTATTTAACCATGTCTTGGGTATCTTTCACATGTGTCATCCTCTTTAAATAGAGATCAGCTAAGTTCCTCAATAATAGCTGTAGAGTTTATGTAAAACAGTGGTATTAATGTACCTAGACTATCCAGGGCCCATCTTTGAATAACAAGTGCAGTGGTTTAACTTCCTCCTGGTGTATCACAGTGCCACCAAGAAGTGGGGTGTGAGGAAAGCACTGGGCTAAATATGAAATAGTTCTCTCTGACTCTGGCATAGAAACCAGCTGGGGCAGGAGATAAACCTAACTCTGTGCAGCTTCAAGGAGTTCTTCTGCTACTGCTGTCATCACAGAAGCTCCCCTTGAAGGCTTTCTTAAGACAGTGCCCCTGATAGAATGTTTGAACCTGATTCTCGTATTGATTCTGTGATCCAGTACTTCCAAAGGTTGATTTTCATACCATGTGCCTAGAACAAGCTGAATCCAAGTCCAAGACAGCATAATTTGTTGAACATACTGTAGTTTATGAAACTAAGGAAGAACTTTCTTTAACAGTAACCCTCCAGGTTGCATCAGAGGGAGGGAGAAACACAAAGATTAGGGACTTGGTAAGTAGTAGCTGCTCAGGTAAGTCAGAGCCAGGCCAGCAATATGGTAGATGATTCTTATCCCTGACTACCAAAAAGTAAAAAAAAAATAAAAAAGATGGAGGAAGAGGTGCCAAATGAATACATACTTTCCATGTAATTTGTACCTGTTTCCTTCCGCTCATCCAGAATGATTCTCAGCTTCTCAAGACAGAGCTACTTTTTATTTGAATTGTTTGATCATACAGGCAATACCTTCTTGTACTCTTTTTGCATGTTTATACTATTATGACGTGAGTACTAAATGAAAATAAGGAAGACACTTAGGTTCATAAGCTTATTAATGGACTGATTGCCAAAAACTAGTTAGTATTTAAATCGCGATCTTGAGGAACAGGCCATAGCATTCTGCATCAGAGCATTTGCAGTTAAGTGACTAAAACATTCCAAGTCAGCCTGTTGCAGTAATTCCCTATATGTCATGTATTTGTGTTTGTATGTCCATATGTATGAGCGGTCAAATGTTTTTATCCTATTATGTTGATTATTATTTTTATTCATTTTCACCTTTCATATTGCATGCCTTCCTTGTTATATTTAGAGCCATTGAGCGTGAAGCATATATGGTTGAAACTGGAATTACTATGAGTTTTCAAGTGCTGTCCCTAATAGCTATTATCATGGTTGATGACACCATAGAAATGATTATAACACACACAAAAAGAGCGAATTGGATATTTTAACCAGAATAGTGTAGATTAAAACAGGACTAACAAGTCTCGCTTGGAAAGTCGATATTTAAAGAAGAAATATATCCTTTCTCTAGAAATGATATTTCCCTTTAAAGGTGCTATTTGTTTGTAATAGCGGCTCCATAAGCCCTCAGTGTCTATATATCATGGCATTCAGCATATTGTTGGAGTAAAGGGAAACTTTGTCATAATGAAATGTCATTTCTTCCTAAAAGACTTGCACATTTAAATCTGTGGAAGTAATGAAGCTGATATCATCAAAATATCCCCTACTCCTGAAAATTAAATTTTTTTAATTGATTTTTCAAGTATGCCAGAGTCAGCATTTTATCATAATTTCTATGGATTTTCCTCTATCCATGGAAATAAAGCTATAAACTCTAAGTATGAGCTTTAGCTTTTTTTTTTTTTTTTTTTTGACTTTGCTGAAATTTGTTTCATAATGTTGTTCGGTTTCTTGCCAGTTCCTAATTTTAAGCCCTTTTAAATACTTCTTTACTCTTTTAACTTAGGTGCCAGCTGTTAGGGTAAGATGAGACTTATCATGGCATAATGCAGAATTGGAAAACCTTATTTTGAGGAATCTTTGTTTCAGTGTCTAAGGCAAAGATCAGTGTGGAAATGATGTTGTTTAACATGCAGTGGACAGTTACATAATATCAAATCTGTTTCATTGGCTCTGGGGGCTACAAATCATGTGACTATGAGAGAGTAACTCTCCTGAGCTTCTGTTTGTCCATGTAGAAAATAAGGAGTCCTGGAAAGCCTATCACTCAAAGAATATAAGGGGAAAATAGGATAATACGTATAAAAGAGCTTTGTAAATTGAATGATACTAAAAAAATGTTCAGAGGCGATTGGCATTTCCAAAGCAGACATAATTACCAGAGAATTTAAATTCCTTGAGAATCTGGTAAATGTTTTTATTTCTTTGAGATAGAGCAAAACCTGGCTCATCCAGGAATGTTCTAAAGCTCTACCTGAGGAGCTCTGTCTCAGATGTCCCAGGAAAGGACTATTAAACATTGTCTGCTGAATGTCTTTTGGGCACCCAAGAAAAAAAATAGCTTGTAGATACATGAGCCTTGGGTGCAACAAATCCTTTACATTACTGTTTTTTTTAATAACTAATGACCTTTTTGGGTTATTGGAGTTATTATAGATAAAATCTGAATTTTGAAGTTTTCTGATTATAGATAAAATAGTAATAAGGAACCAGTATTTTTCGTAAATCATGGTGAAATAAGAGAAAAAGTCATGTATTTTCCCTATCATTCAAGTTTCTGAATTTCATACAGAAATTCTGGAATTGAAACGAAGTGTGAGTATTGTAGAATTTAAATATATGTAAGTTGAATTGTAAAGTTCAAGC
This sequence comes from Tursiops truncatus, assembly GCF_011762595.2. Taxonomy (NCBI): domain Eukaryota; kingdom Metazoa; phylum Chordata; class Mammalia; order Artiodactyla; family Delphinidae; genus Tursiops; species Tursiops truncatus. The sequence goes on from NC_047042.1 coordinate 52,331,063, forward strand.
GCAACTAATTATACTTTACATACATATGTGGAATTTCAGCACCATATTTATGCATTAAGTATTTTGGTTGAGATACAGCTAATTCAGTGGACTCTACACATGAAATTTAGTAGAAGAAAAGAACATCTGGTATCATCCTAGAGATATGTTATCTGATTAGCAATGCCATTGACATAAAGTAATGGTTTTTTGGTTTATAATGGTAATTTCTCTGTGTATTTCTGAGTTATTTTTATTTGTTTTTTTCCTTTTAGTCCAATTGCTTTTTGATGACCTTCATGCCCTTGGGGCTATAATCAGAGGACGGGATTAATTCTTACATGTTAAGAGTGGAGAGGGTCATAAAAATAAAATAGAGTTGAGTGAGTATGGCATATTATACTATGAAATCTTGAATTTACTAATTAATACGTCAGTTCTAAGTGCCTTCTTCAGCTCATCAACTCTATTAGGGCACCATGGGAAAAGTTGTTGTAAGAGCTCACCAGTCATGTGTAGTTTCTCACGGTCTCTCTGTGGTACACCTGTCTGATGCATATGTTTGAACCTGCTCCCCTATCCCCAGACTGGCAACCTTCTCTCTCTGGCATCTTTAGGTCAGAGCTGCAGGACACAGATGAGGTTGAGAAATAGCCTGGAACTACCTCAGAGAGTAGCTTATGCCACCTCTTCTGTCTCAAAGGATCATTTCCAACTCTTACCAGAATGATGGTATTCAAAATCCTAGCAGAGTATTCGCCATCAGAAATGTTTTCCTGGCAGATCTGAAGTTGAATCAGACTGTTGGCATTTACTTGCAAAACTCTCCTGATGCCAGGAGCTTCTAGTTTGTGAGAAAGGGAGTGTGTGGTCTCAGCCTCATAAACTCTGATATATTTAAATTTAGTACAATATAAATTCGGCGAGTGATATTTGCCGTGTTAAAACTGACAGATACAAGCAGGACTTGGCAGACAAATGCTGAAAAATAAAAAGCAGTTACCCAGAAGGACAACAAAGCAGTGATTTTAGTTTTGTAAACACCACTAGAAAAGACAAGCACGTTAAATCACATGACTCATAGATTTTTCTGTAGAGCACAGACTTCCTTCAAGAGGGGATGCAATGATTAATACAGGGAATGCATTGAGACATAGGAAGAGTTAAAAATTAAAGATTCCATGATGTTATTGTGTTTGTATGATATGACTGTCTTATAAAGGAAGTGAGTAGAATAATACAAATGCATATATCATTGTGATATTCTAAGCCTCCTTGCTGTCCAAAAGTCCACTTTCATACTTATATGTTAAGTACAGATTTATAATCCTAAAGTGTTTTAAAAATAAAGACGTATTTTTGAATTCAATACTTTGAATATATTTTTGTGCAAGGAGCATCTTTTATCTATGGAAATGAGGTTCTGTTATTTCTCAGTCGTTAATGATCATGTTTTAATTCTAGCCTGGCTTTCCCTGCACATCTGTGGCACATTCAGTTTATTGCTTTCGAGGTTTGTTGTTTTTTATTCTGAGCGTGAGGGCAGGATCATATTTTAGTATTGATGAGATATCAACATTTCCACTTAGATCCAAGCCAGAGAAATAGCAAATTCCATAGAGCTTTATACACAAACTTTAGATTTTCTGTGCTTCTAAATCATCTTTGGTAGCACACCCAAGAGGAGATCTTTCCTTAGAATTCTATATTGCTAGCTTCTTAGGTAGCATTTTTTTTTTTTTGCCTTCATTTTTGTGGATAGAAAAACACTAACAACAATAAAATTTTAAACTGCTTTGCAGCCACTTAGCACAGGGAGATCAGCTCGGTGCTTTGTGACCACCTAGAGGGGTGGGATAGGGAGGGTGGGAGGGAGACGCAAGAGGGAGGAGATATAGGGACATATGTATATGTATAGCTGATTCACTTTGTTATAAAGCAGAAACTAACACACCATTGTAAAGCAATTATACTCCAATAAAGATGTTTTTTTTTAAAAAAAAGCTTTTGCCTTCATAACTGCTCAAGTAAATCATAAGAAAACATAACGTAAGGCTGACTTAAAGGTCCGTTTCTGAACTTCACTCAGCAAAGAGTGTATATTTGTGACCCAAATCCAACCATTGGATGCATCTACAGATGTGTGCTTCAGAGCTAAAAAGAAATAACTCTTTCTTTCATACCCACTAGAGCAGAAGCAGTAGTGTCCTTCAGGGTACAAAAAGGAGAACCTCTCTTCATTTCTATTCCCACTGCCCCACCTAATTTGAAAGAATTAGTTCTGTAACTACCCACGAGATATGGGATTGTCTGTAAATGACATATACTTTTATAGGAAAAATAACTATACAGAATATTTAAGAAAATCTGGTGTATCATCACTCATATTCTGGATGCCTGATGTCAGTAAAAGTTTTCCCTCTTGCCTGCTGCTTGTCAGTACTGTCTACATGCATATGTGTCTTTTTAACAAATACATATTTTTGCACCATTTGCTGTTTTCCTTTTTGTTTTTAGGTTAACCTTAGAGCATACACATTTTCCTGATTGCTCTCTGAATTTCATACTCTTTTTAATGACTGCATAATGAATTGTCCATTTTATTAATGTATAAGTAAATTATTTCTGGCTGATTTAACCTTAAGATTGAAGCTAATTTGCTGTTATAGATGATGCCACAATGAAGTACACGCCTGCCTAAAATACTTGTGGTATATTCTTTTTTATATAGTAACAGGATGCACTTCTACACATTCTTTTAGTAACTCTGGTGTCCTGACTCTCTATTCCTGTATGACAAACCACCCCACATTTAGTGACATAAAGCCACAACAATTTTATTATTCTTATGGATTTGGTGGTCAGGAATTTGGACAGGGCACTGTGGAGATAGAATTCTATTTGGGGCCTCTGCTGGGAAGACTGGAATGGCTGGGGGTGACTTAAATGATGATTCTCTCCGGAGGTTTTGTCTGGCTGCTGGCCTGGGATGATTCAAAGGCTGGGCTCAGCGTAGGACTAACTACTGGAGTGCTCGCACACAGGCCCTCCACGTGGCTTGGACATCTCACAATATGGTGTCTTGGCTCTGAAAGGGAGTGTCCTTCAAGGGAACAACTGTTGCACAGTGTTCCTATTGTCCAAGCAGACCAAGATGCTATACAGGAAACTAAATCATGTAGGGCTTTGTAGGGGACAGGCTTCTTTGGACCTAATCTCAGAAGTCACAGGAGTTGCTTCTATCCCATTCTATTGGCTTCAGGTAAGTCAATAGAGTCAGTTGAGATTCAAGGAAATTAGACTTCCTTTCTTAATGGGGCACTGGTAAGGTCACATTACAGAAGAGCACATGGGGTAGAAGATATTTTTCCAGGCATCTTTGGCATACATGGGTCGCTAGAGTATTATTTCTGGTGGGACCATGTATTAAATGTATATATTAACTGCTTAGGGGAACTGTGGGAATGATGCTCCATTTGGGTCAGAGGGTTTCTACAAACCACTTTGCCATCCCAGAGAAATACATGATTTTAACTCTGCATAGCAGACCATCAACAGAATGCAGAATCCTTCAGCCCTGGTCACTCAAACCTCAGAAACAACTTTTGAGCAGGGACATAGTGTTTCAGATTCACCTCCCTTGTTTTCAGTTAGAGCCAGATCTCTTCTTAAAGCTCACTTTTTTTTCCAATTATAAAAGTAAACATGCCCTGAGACATGCTTATCATCTCCTCTTTCTATTTGAGACCTGATGGCTAGGATTATGCAAAATGCCTGATTAAGTAAGTAATCCATTTAGTTTTTCATTCATGCATGGATGCACACATTTATTCCTTTAACAAATGTTTATTGAGTAGTTTTTTGCTAAATTATGTACATTGTGAATAAAGTTATGATCCCCACTATATTGGGTTTTAGGGCAGCATGAGAAGGACATTAAAAATGCATATCATAGCACACATACAATAGCACATTGTGATAAATGCTGTGAAAGATAAGTGATGAGAGTGGCGTGTGAAGAATGAGAAGGAGTCAGGCTGGTGAAGAGGTTGAAGTAAAGCATTTGAGTCGGGAGGCAGCATTTATTTGAAAGTGAAATTTGTAGCTGAAGAATTGAAGGAAGGCCAGTTTCACTACTGTCGTGAGGGAAGACAATAGTGCAAGAGCTTAGGGAGATGGGCAATGGTCTGGACCAGCAGGATCTTGCAGGTCAGTTGAATAGTCTGAATTGTCTTCTCAACATGAAGGGAAAGCATTAAACTGTCTTAAGAGAGAAGTGATGTGGTTTGATTTATTCTTTAGGAATTCTTTGGGTGAAAAATAGTTTGAGGGAGGCCAGAGGGATTCCATTGAAAACAGTGAGAGAAAAACTCAGCAATTCAGTTTAGAGATAATCAAGATTGGTAGGGGAGGTGAAGAGAATTGGAAAGCTTTCAGGTGTTTCTTGAAGTTTAAATTAAGATACATGCACCCTAATGTTCATAGCAGCACTATCTATAGTAGCCAAGACATGGAAACAACCTAAATGTCCATCGATATATGAATGGATAAAGAAGATGTGTTACATATGCAATGGAATATTACTCAGCCATAAAAAAGAATGAAATAATGCCATTTTCAGCTACATGGATGGACCTAGAGATTATCATACTAAGGGAAATAAGTCAGACAGAGGAAGACAAATACCATATGATATCACTTTTAAGTGAAATCTGAAAAACTGATACAAATGGACTTATTTACAAAACAGAAATAGACTCACAGACATAGAAAACAAAGTTAAGGTTACCAAAAGGGAAAGTGGGGGGAGGGAGGGATAAATTAGGAGTTTGGGACTAACAGATACACACTATACTATATAAAATAGATAAACAACAAGGGCCTGCTGTATAGCACAGGGAACTATATTCAATATCTTGTAATAACCTACAATGGAAGATAATCTGATAAAGAATATATATATACACACATATGTAGATTATATATATATATATGACTGAATCACTTTGCTGTACACCTAAAACTAACACAACATTGTTAAGTAAACTATACTTCAATAAAAAAATAAAATTAAGAAAAAAGAATTTTGGTAGTAAATGAGTTGGGAATATGGAGAAGTTGCTGCAAGTGGTACCTTTGGTGTACCTGTCAATCCTTAATGACAGAGAAAGCTACAGAATGATGAATCACACTCGGCATGAGGATGAGGCAGCTCTGGTTTGGGAAGGAAGAGGTCCACTGTGGGCTGAAGTTTAAAAAATTACTGCCAAATCCTTAAATGTTCCTAAAAGCCCTAAGGCTGCTGTGGCTGGAGGAAATTAAGTGTAGATGAGTAGTAAAAGGTGAAGTCAGAGCGGTAATAGGGAGTCACACTGTGTCAGACTTATAAGTCACAATAGAGACTTCAGATTTCACTAGGAGTGAGGTGGGACGCCACTGGAGAGTTCTGTGCAGAAAATAGATATGATCCTAAATGGTTTAATAGAACTACTCTGTTAAAGCCAAATTGCAGGAGAGAAAGGTCAGATTTAGAGTGACAGATTAGGAGAAAAATGAGGTATCATGGAAACAGGTGATGGTAACTTGGACCAAGATGTCAGTCTTGCAGATGGAAAACAGTGGTCTAATTCTAGAAAAACTTTGAAAGTCACTGGCTTTAGAAATAAAAAGTTTGGTAATCATAACTCCTTGTACTCTTCCAGAAAGCTTAGGTCAAAATGGCATTCTGCATTTTACTGAAACAGAGCTTACCTAGCTGAAAAAGAGTATCATACTTTGTATTAACATGTCGAAGAATGATGCTACTGCACCCCGCACCCATTTTAGGTATGAAAGTTAATTTTTTCATGAAAATACTGAAAACAAGTTGCAAGTAATTTCCACTCATTTTTGTAGTGCAAATTTTCTATATATATCTGTTTCAAAGTAGGATGAATAGATTATTAGGGATATGGTATAATATACACTGTCCTCCTTTAGGGAATAATGTAGACCTCATAGTGTTTTTACCTGAGACACTTAGAAGTTCTATATGCATAGTTTGTATCTTGTTGAATCCTGATTCAAAGAAATAACTTGAAATAGTCAGATTGAGAAATATGAGCATGTAGTGAATATTTCATCATTTTAAGGAATTACGGTCTTTTAGGTATGATAGTGATATCATGGTTATGTTTTTAAAATGTGCTTACCTTTTAGAGGTACATACTGAAAAATTTAATGAAATCTATATTGAAAAAAATCTAATAGAACTATTGAATGTCTAAGATTTGTTTCAAAACAAGCCTCCATGTGTGTGCATGTGTGTGTGTGTGTGTGTGTGTGTGTATTTTGGGAGATGATGAAGTGGGTGGAGTATATATAAAACAAGGTTGGCCATGACTTTATAATTGACAATACTGGGAAATGTTCATAAGGTTTCATCATACTATTTGGACTACTTGTGGTATTTTGCATACTAAAAACATTTATAACACAAGCAATGTGATAAAGAAATCATATGAGAGCCTAGCTGGCTGGCCAGGAGCATCTTGTAGTGTGATAATAATCAAAGCTGATTGGTACCTAAGGAGACAAACGACCTGTATGCAGAAAATTATAAGACACTGATGAAAGAAATTAAAGATGATACAAAGAGATGGAGAGATATACCATGTTCTTGGATTGGAAGAATCAACATTGTGAAAATGGCTCTACTACCCAAAGCAATCTACAGATTCAATGCAATCCCTATCAAACTACCACTGGCATTTTTCACAGAACTAGAACAAAAAATTTTACGGTTTGTATGGATACACAAAAGACCCCGAATAGACAAAGCAATCTTGAGAAAGAAAAACGGAGCTGGAGGAATCAGGCTCCCTGACTTCAGACTATACTACAAAGCTACAGCAATCAAGACAGTATGGTACTGGCACAAAAACAGAAATGTAGATTAATGGAACAGGATAGAAAGCCCACAGATAAACCCACACACATACGGTCACCTTATCTTTGATAAAGGAGGCAAGAATATACAGTGGAGGAAAGACAACTTCTTCAATAAGTGGTGCTGGGAAAACTGGACAGCTACATGTAAAAGAATGAAATTAGAACACTCCCTAACACCATACACAAAAATAAACTCAAAATGCATTAAAGACCTAAATGTAAGGCCAGACACCATCGAACTCTTAGGGGAAAACATAGGCAGAACACTCTATGACATAAATCACAGCAAGATTCTTTTTGACCCACCTCCTAGAGAAATGGAAGTAAAAACAGAAATAAACAAATAGGACCTAATGAAATTTAAAAGCTTTCGCACAGCAAAGGAAACCATAAACAAGATGAAAAGACAACCCTCAGAATGGGAGAAAATATTTGCAAATGAAGCAACTGACAAAGGATTAATCTCCAAAACATACAAGCAACTCATGCAGCTCAATATCAAAAAAATAAACAACCCAATCCAAAAATGGGCAGAAGACCTAAATAGACATTTCTCCAAAGAAGATATACAGATTGCCCACAAACACATGAAAGATGCTCAACATCATTAATCATTAGAGAAATGCACATCAAATCTGCAATGAGATATCATCTCACACTGGTCAGAATGGCCATCATCAAAACATCTACAAACAGTAAATGCTGGAGCGGGTGTGGAGAAAAGGGAACCCTCTCGCACTGTTGGTGGGAACGTAAATTGATACAGCTACTATGGAGAATAGTATGGAGGTTCCTTAAAAAACTAAGAATAGAACTACCATATGACCCAGCAATCCCACTACTGGGCATATACCCTGAGAAAACCATAATTCAAAAAGAGTCATGTACCAAAATGTTCACTGCAGCTCTATTTACAATAGCCAGGACATGGAAGCAACGTAAATGTCCATCAACAGATGAATGGATAAAGAAGATGTGGTACATATATACAATGGAATATTACTCAGCCATAAAAAGGAATGAAAGTGAGTTATTTGTAGTGAGGTGGATGGACCTAAAGACTGTCATACAGAGTGAAGTAAGTCAGAAGGAGAAAAATACTATATGCTAACCCATATATATGGAATCTAAAAAAAGAAAAAGAAAAATGGTCAGAAGAACCTAGGGGCAAGAAAGGAATAAAGATGCAGACATACTAGAGAATGTACTTGAGGATATGGGGAAGGGGAAGGGGAAGCTGAGACAAAGTGAGACAGTGGCATGGACATGTATACACTACCAAACGTAAAATAGGTAGCTAGTGGGAAGCAGCCGCATAGCACAGGGAGATCAGCTTGGTGCTTTGTGACCACCTGGAGGGGTGGGAGGGTGGGAGATGCAAGAGGGAAGAGATATGGGTACATATGTATATGTATAACTTATTCACTTTGTTATAAAGCATAAACTAATACACCATTGTAAGGCAATTATACTCAATAAAGATGTTAAAAAAATTACAATGTACTACATAAATATTAGATTTTCTATTTTTCAATTCCCTGTTCATTTATAACCATCAGAGAGCTTTTAATGTTCTGACAAAATTTTTTAAAGGTTATGAAACAATAGTAATATTTTCCATTGATTATTGAAATCATTTTTGCATCATTTCAGCTTGCATGGTCATTTTTATGGTTCAGCACTACTGTGCAAAGCAAGGACTGCCTATATATCAAAATGTTGATAATGGTAAGGTGATAGGATTATTGGCAATTTTTAATTTCTTCCTTTTGTTTATCTGTATTTTCTAGTTTTAATTCCATAAACATGTATTGACCTTGTAATTCAAAATGTGGCAAAAAATTATAAAAATTTTAGAAGAATAAACATGATACGGTTTTGTGCAGATATATATAAAAAAAAAAAGAAAAAGAAGATGATCGGTTCAGGCCAGAGTATGGCTCATAGTTTGAGAACTACAATTTTCTAAGGCATCCAGAATTAGTTGAACTTGGGTGACTGATTCATAGTAACCAAGTTCAGAATCTTGATGTAAATCTGTGGATACTTTTTCCTAGTCATGAGAATCTTTGGGCCTTTCATTATATGCACCCCCTAGACACATATCAGACTGGAAGGTTACAGATGTGCAAGAATGAGAGGAAAAGGGCATGCAGCATTTTCAAGGATGTGTCCTCCATGCCATGGTGAGCCCTCTAAGCCCTTTGTGATCCTCAGTTTAAGGGCACTTCTCTAGGGATTGGAGGGCCAGTGTTATTCCTCCAAATCCACTTGGTCTGTGCTTGGCATATATGCAGTGTCAAAGTCTGTTTTTACATCCCATTCTTTCTGGTCATAGTATATGGTAAAGTTATTTGAGTATCTTTTAGACAGATACTCTAATTCACTCATTGACTCTGGGTCAGAAAGCACTCTAGCCACATGTTCATTCCCAAGGGTTTTTTCATAGGTCTCATTCATTCATTTTGGGATTTTCCTAATATCATCCTGAGGTAGTTTCCATGACCTTTGGTCTAACCTTACTGTTACCCTGTAGGACAGGGATCCAGTGTATAGCTACCCTTTCCCTTGAGAATTATTTAACGACATTATTGGCAGAGAGGTTGAGTGAGGTACATGGTAGTGATGGGTACATTTTATGTGGCAATATTTGAATAGCAGTTTTTACAGTGTGTGTGGGGGGGATCACTTAGGTAGTTGGTAATTATACTAATTTTCTATTTCTGCATAATAAATTTCCGCAAATGTAGTAGCTTGAAACAACATTCATTTATTATCTCACAGTTCTGTAATTCAGAAGTCTCGTATGGTATGGTTGGATTCTTGACTCAGGGTCTCAGAAGCCTGAAATTAAGTTATCGGCCAGCTATGTTATTATCTAGAATTTTGGTTCCTCTTCAAAGTCATTGCTGTTAGTGGCAGAATTTAGTTCCTTGTGATCTGGAATAATGTTCCCATTTCCTTGTAGGTTGTTGAACTGAGGTTTATTCTCAGCCTCTTGACCCATTTCGTCATTCCTTGCATGGGCCCTCTCTATCTCAGTGACATGTCAAATCCTTGTGTTTTGAAATGTGACATCCCATTCTGTTGCTCCCTGGAGAAAATCTTTGCTTTTAAAAGGCCTCATAAGATTAGATAAGACCCATCAGATAATCTCCAGATTTAAGATCAGTTGTGCCATAGAACATAACATAATAATGGAAGTAATAGCTTATCATATTTCGGTCTTCATAGTTGTAGATGGGATATTTTTGGGAAACCATCTGCCTACCACATTAATCCTAGTCCACAGCCCAGCATCTGCATCTAAAATGCTGTTTTTGAAATAACTGTGCAGTTTTATTGAATTTATAAAATGTCTGTATCTTTATGGAAAAAAAAAACCCTTCCCAAAGGAAAGAATTTATATAGTTGTGGTTGTAAATTTGGGTCTTTGGCTATAAACCTCAAGAATGTAAAGCTTATACTATTATTGTTTTCAAGGCTACACATGACTTACTGTATATACATTATTTTGTAAAATTTACTGTATGTATACTTTTACTGTATAATTAGAAGGAAACTGCATACAAACTCCATCTGATATAGAATTGTTATAGATATAGAAACAACTTTTGTACTTATTTCCAGTTCCCTTCCTAGTTCACTCTTATTATAAACTCAGTCTAAGATCAAATATGTTACTTTCAACAACCTCAAATCAAATGCACATTTAAGGAACAGTAACAACTGGTCTAGCAAACATATCTCTCAGTATAATGCATGTACCATTATTATGTATAAGATTGCTGGGGTGACAAAATACTTCCTCTTTATAAAATTATAGAAATAATAATTCGGAAAGAGAAAAAACTCCATAATTCCAAATCTAGTGAAACCATTTTTAAAATTTTGTATGATTTCTCTGGGTGTTTTTTCCCTTTGCATGTATTAACATATAGATTTACAGATAGCTATAGTTACATTATTTTTAAACAAGAGGGACTTATTTATTGAGGTAAAAGTCACATAACATAAAATTAATCATTTAAGGTGAAAAATTTTAATGGCATTAAGTACATTCACAATGTTGTACAAAACCCACTTCTATCTAGTTTCAAAACCCTGGAGTTGCCATCACTCCAAAATAAAACCCTGTGTGCATTAAGTACATTCTCTCCAGTACCCTATCCTGCCAGTCCCTGGCAACCACTAATAAGCCTTCTATCTCTATGGTTTTATTTATTTTTAGAGATTTTATATCAATGAGATCATACGATACTTAATATGGGTCTGGCTTATTTCACTTAGCCTAACGTTTTGAAGGTTCATCCAAAGTATAGCATGTATCAGTATTTCATTTCTTTTCAAGGCTGAATAATAATATCCCATTGCGTGTATATACCACAATTGTTTATTCATTCATCAGTTGATGAATATTTGAGCTGCTTCCCCCTTTCTTGGCTACTGTGAATAGTGATGTCAACTCTGTGCCAGATACTTTTCTAGGCAATTGAGGTATATCAGTGATCAAGAGACAAATGTGGTTCCCCCCCAGAGACTACATTTAACATGTTAACATTTTTCATTCTTTATGTTATACAAATATAATATTATAATTATGAATATTGATGTATGCTGAGGATATGGAGTTGGAATTTTCTTAGAAAATAATTCCCTTGACTAATGAAAAAATTTGACCTAACAGCAAATGTGTAACCTGAGAATCATCCAACTTTTTACCTCGTTTGAGATATTAATAGCAAATCTGAATAATTCATAAAAAGGACAGTTGTATAACATGATTTGTATCTATATTATCCGTTATTTCTTGAACTCTTTGGTTTTTGTCTTCTTATATAAGAAAATGGCTAGCTTTTCCTTAAGCCAATTTCACTCTGACTTGAGTGAACCTGGACTACATTTCTCTGCCTCCCTTGTGATTAGTTTTGGCCATGTGAGTGAGTAATTGGGTGAGTGGAACCCTGGCAAGTGCGATATGCACCAGTTCAAGCCATGGTACATGTAATTCTTCAATGGGAGATCTTCCATGCTCTCTCCCATCATGTTGGCTTGATGTAGATGTGAGCAGTAACCTTGGAAACCAAACCGTATGTGGAATATGGTGGAACCAAAACATGGAAGGACAATGGGTGCTGATTTTCCACTTGGAGGATAGCCACCTGCTTAATAAGAACAACTCTTTTGGACTTTGGTTTGAGGCATTTTATGTATTACAGCAGCTAGAGTTACCTTTATTATACTTCCCTCCATAAATAGCAAAGAGAAACAAAAATGTCAGTGGATTGGAAGCAAAAGAGCTATTTAACAGTTTAGGGTTGAATATAAAGAAAGGGTTGGTTTTTCTACAAATCTTTTTCATAGGTGTGTGTGTGTGTGTACATATGTATATATTTCATTCCCTCAGAATGAAAGCTTAAAGAGAGCCAGAGGAATTGAGGAATTTACTTTTTTTTTTTTTTGGAAATTACTTTTTTAATTTTACTTTTACTTTTAAAATTAAAAAAAATTTTACTGAACTCCATCTAACAGATGAGAATGAGGACACAGTGAGCAGAAAATAAGACATACATTTTCTATGCTATTTTCTCCAATTTCCTAGAGGAAAGCAACACTTACAGTCAATTTAACCAAGAATTAGACTATGATTTGAACAAAAAAGTATCCAGGACATTCTTCATTATTGTTTTGATTCTTGGTTAAATGGGCATTGCATTTGTTATTGGAAATATCTAAGAAGGTACCACAAGCATGGAGATAGACAAAAATAAAGATTTTCCAAATGGGAGTAAATTAGATTTCAGAAGCTGAGAACTAAAGAGCTTGGTGTTGATTTATATTAACACTTTAGAATGAATTATTTAAGCGCATGGCTTGAACGAACTTAGAAAATACTATTAGCTAACATCTTTAGTAACTTCAACTCTTGCCAAATTAACCTGCCATTCTTTTTCAGAGGGTAATTAGGCTGACAGAAGAGGAAATTGACAGTCTTTATACATGTTAATGTAAGCCAGGCATCTCACCAAGATTGCTTATACACAAGAAAAAATCATATGCTCTATAATATCACTCTTAAGTGGAATTCTGGTCACTTTTTCAGTGGATGTGGAAGCAACTAGTGCAAAACTAATTTTTTTTTTTTTAACTTAAGCTCTCTTAGCTAGAAAAAACATCTCCTAACTATCTCACATTCCGTGGAAAAATAGTTTTTATTTAGCTTGTAAGAGAAGAACATGACTGAATACCCATGATTTAATGTTACAAAATTATGTCTAATAAAATTAGCAATTACTCAGTAATTTGTTTTAATATTATATACATTGCAGTTTACTTAAATGACAAAATTTGCAAGCAGCACACCACAAATAAAGAGCCATTATGGAAATTCAACCAAAATTATATATATATATATATATACACACACACACACACACACACACACACACACATACACATACACCAGCTTCAACAAGAAAAAAAAAGTATGATTCACAAGTAAGCCGTGATACATACATACATGTCTTAGAGTCTAACTGAAAAATCATGGGCTAAAATGTGCAAAACATTCTACTGTACATTGTAGACAGTGTACAGTAGAATCTCACCTAGTAATCTAATAATAATAAAACAAAATTAACACTTGTTTAAAGTGAGAAAGGAAGAATAATAGCATATGAAAATTCTGATGATAACTCAGCACAACAGTAATAATGGCATAGTTAACTGTTCTTTTTGAATATGTCAGGATTTTCAAATATATACACGAGAATTGATCTGGTTATCTATTACTGCATAACAAATCATCTCAAACTTATTGGCATAAAACAACAGTTATTTTATTATGCTCGTGGAGTCTATGTCAGGAATTTAGAGAGGGCCTTTATAAGTTTCCTAAGGCTGCCTTAACCAGTTGTCACAAACATGGTCATTTAAAACAATAGACAGTGATTCTCTCGAAGTTCTGGAGGCCAGAGGTCCAAAATCAAGGGATCTGTAGGGCAATGGTTGCTCAGAGACTCTAAAAGAGAATCTCTTCCTTGCCTCGATCTCCAAGTGGAAAATCTAGAGTTGAAAAGCATAATAATTGAACTGAAAATTTCACTAGGTGGGCTCAACAGTGGATGTGAATTGGCAGAAGAAAGCATCGGTCACCTTGAAGATAGATCAATAGACATTTTCTAAACTGAAGAACAGAGAGAAAAAAGACAAAAGAAAAATGAACAGAACCTTAGAAGTTCAGATGACGTGTGGGGCAGTGGTCAGGGTTCATCCTATGTTAACTAGAGTTCCAGAAAAAGAAGAGAAAGTAAAAGAAACAAAATTAAATTTGAAGAAATAATTGTTCCCAAAGGCCCCAAATTTAATTTTAAAATGTTAGATTATAGATATAAGAAGCTAAATTAAACCCAGGTGGAATAACTATTGATACAGCATTGTATCGTCTTCTAGACATTAACTCATTCCCTATGTTGGAAGTGCTTTACTGACTGCTGTGGCACAAGGTCTTGCGTGTTTGACTTGCACGTGCCATCAAGTGTCTGTGTGACCACTTTTCCTATTAGTTTCTTTTATTTGAGCCTCAGTCCATGATGATATCTTCGGTCTTCACTCGCAATAAAATTATTACTTGTCCATTAAGTCTATTTCTTTTCTTCTTCTCATTTGCCTAGGGCAAGAATTATCAAACTATATCTGTAAAGTGCCAGAGAGCAAGTATTTTCAGCTTTGCAGGCTGTACAGTCCCATAACTACTCACCTTTGTCATTTTAATGTGAGACCCACCATAGACAATAAGTAGATAATGAATGTGGCTTGTCCCAATATGACATTTACAAAAAATAGGATGTGGGCTAGATTTGGGGTGTAGGATGTAGTTTCCTGAGTCCTGTTTGGGATAATGCAAGATGTACTACTTGGGCCAAAAAAAAGTAGGAAATTTTAGCCCTGAAATGACATGCCCTTATCAAAAAAAGATTGTGATTCACATAATTTTGAAAGTGCTTATGTTACGGTTTCATATGAGGAGAAAAAACACAGTTTTTTTTTTAAAAGAGAAATGATCAAATTTGAGAAACAGTGAACTAGAGGAAGATCTCTACTGGTGAACTACAAGCTGAACTACTTCTTTTTCAGTAATTTTTATCGATAATTTGGATGAAGTTAGAAATCTTTCAAAATGGCAGAAGGCACAAAAGCAGTAAAGATGTCTAATATTGTGGAGAAGAGAACAATGAAGCCATTCTAACGATCTCTTAAAAAGCAATTTAAGGTGATAGAATATTTGCATACTATAATATTAAGTGAAAGCAATAGGATAAAAAGTAAATACAGTAAAATCTCAATTTTGTACAAAACATAGGGGGAGAAACACCAGATTATGAACAGCATAATATTATATCTGTAATAACAGCTAACTTGCTTGAATGTTTATTATATTTGTCTGCCCTTTAAGCAATTTACAACTTTATTGCATTTAATGCTCACAGCTAAACTATACAGAGGATTTTGTCATCTCTTCTTAAAATGAGAAACCTTAGGCAAATAAGTAACTTTTGGAGTTAGATTTAAATTCAGTTTTTTTCTGACTGCAAAGGCAATGGCCTAATTTGCTAGTCTTAAATGGTGGGATTATGACTTTACTTTTATTCTCTATACACTACATATTTTTGCATCTTTTATGTTATCCACATTGAAAATGTATTATTATGATAAAAATAAATATATCAGAAAGAAAATAAAGATAGGAATTGTTGACATAGTAAATTGACATTTTACAGTCATATTAATATATTAAAATTACTGAATTTATATTTTCAAAAGAAATTCAATAATACAGATCTGGATGGATTTATTTAACCACATAAAAAATAAACTTAAATTTTTTAATGGAAGTATAGTTGATTTACAATGTTGTGTTAGTTTCAGGTGTACAGCAAAGTGATTCAGTTATGTGTGTAAATATATACTTTTTTCTTTTTCAGAGTCTTTTCTCTTATAGGAGTCTTTTCTCAATATTACAACATATTAAGTATAGTTCCCTGTGCTATACAGTAGGTCTGGTTGGAATAATTTAGATTAATAGATGTTAATGGGAATTTGGTTGACAGAGTCTCAATTAAAGGATATAGTTTCAGTACTCATACAAGCATGGGCTACACAAAGTTAAGTACAACATCTATTACCTGGGACAGCGCTGCTCAAAGCATGGTTCTTAATTGCTGGCCAACCAAAACTATTTGTCACCAGTTCATGAAGAGCTAAGAAAAGAAATAGAGAGGAAGCAATTGGCTGAGTAATTTTATGTTAGATGAATCTAATAATAATAAACAGGGCTTATAGTTTGTGTCTTTTTTCACTGTTTTACTAATTTATTTTTAAACAAAACTTTGGTCCTCAAGAGAGAGCGGAATAGAAGCTCAGTGGTATTTCACTATAGATAGTAAGAGAATCACTGACCTGGGAGGTAATCTGTGGCAATGGGTACACATGTCTGTGGTACTTGTACATACTCAGGTATAAAATTTAAGTGGAACTTTCACAGAAGGGAGGTTAGGATAATTAAAAGCCTGGAAATGGCATCGCATGATGAATGATAAAATGGAGAGTTAGCAACAGGTAGTCCGATGATTTTGAAATTTGAAGAGTCATCATAGGAAAAAGAGGAAGTGCTTATTACGTGTAGATAGAACTAGAACCAAAAGGTAGAAATGAGTAGAAGAAAGATTTTGAGTCAATAATCAAGAAGAAGCCTAATTATCAGAGTACTAAAAATGAGCATATTCTGCTATAAGATGG
Organism: Tursiops truncatus; assembly: GCF_011762595.2. Classification (NCBI taxonomy): domain Eukaryota; kingdom Metazoa; phylum Chordata; class Mammalia; order Artiodactyla; family Delphinidae; genus Tursiops; species Tursiops truncatus. The sequence continues at coordinate 52,347,770 of NC_047042.1, forward strand.
AAAATTCCACCACATTAGAGCTATTCAAATAATTTTGGGTGATAACTTGAAAGACATTTGGTGTAAGACTGATTCTTGAAAGTTCTTGCTTACTTCCAAGACTGTGACTCTCAAAATCAGATAAATAATCTGATTTGGTAATATTGTCCCAGCTTACACTGGACATCAGTGCTCAGTGGGCTCTGAAACCAGTAGTGCTGCTGTCCATGTAAGTTCAAGACCATACTGATTAACTGGGTTGATCTTAATTTCGTGATGTGTTTTGGTTCCCTTAGGTGTAGAGTTTTGGCAACCCTATTTTTAAAACAATCACTTATTCTGAAATGGTATTGAGTAATCTACATACATTTTTTCCCTAAGTCTTTATTTTTGTTCAGTGAGATGCTTTTGCTGTCCAGATATTTTTCTCAACCTTACATATCTTACTTTTGCATGTGAGTTCTAAAAAGAACAAGCCAGTCCTGAAATATACTCAGGAACTAACAGTGCATTTGACAGCCATAGGTGTAACAAAGATAAAATGAATTCATATTTTATATCCTGAAATAACCTCTTCTCTTCTCGACTCTCATAGGAACTTCTTTATACCTTATTTTCTCCATTGCATTATATTTATCATTCTTTTATAATAAATACTTGTCACAGCTTAGACTGTTCTCTTCTTGGTCTCTCCTGAAAGCAAAAGGCATGCATAATGTTTTCCTTTCAATGAGAAGTGAAAGTGATTGAGAACTACTTCTTCCTGTACAATTTTGACTGTTTTACTACTCATTATGACAATAAAACTGAACGTTTATCGAGCCATTGCTATGTCGAGGCTTTGTGCTAAACATACTAATTGCATCTTACCATTTATCCTTAGTCATGGCTTAGCTCCGCCTCTAACATGGGTAAACCTGGTGATTAGGTAGTCTTGCTATTACTAACATGAAAACATTTTTGGTTCCTACGTGCCAAATATTGAGTTTGGAATAGTTTGATTTTCCCTTGGAGAACCATGCATACTTAAGCCATTTGTATACAGCTTTAACCTCCTACAAGGCAGTGGTTGTTATATCGTTACATTTTCGTACAAGAATAAAAATCTCTTATACAGGGATAGCTCAGTAAAAATTCATTTTATAACTTAAACTACTTTTAGCCTGACATACAGATGAGTGTTATGAGATCATCCAAGCCTACTAGAATTGCATTAGATAGAGAAACCACCACTCCATGGACAACTTACAAACCGAAGCAAGGGATATGGAGCAGTAGTGACCATTTTTAAGAACGGATTGTTGGGTTTCCCTGGTGGCGCAGTGGTTGAGAGTCCGCCTGCCGATGCAGGGGACACGGGTTTGTGCCCCGGTCCGGGAAGATCCCACATGCCGCGGAGCGGCTGGGCCCGTGAGCCATGGCCGCTGAGCCTGCGCGTCCGGAGCCTGTGCTCCGCAACGGGAGAGGCCACAGCAGTGAGAGGCCCGCGTACCGCAAAAAAAAAAAAAGAATGGATTGTTAGTAAACAGAGTGTGAGACTGGGAATGCTAGTAAAACAGTCCTGGGGCTGAGGAAGAAATTTAACTCAGCAATCATTCTTCTCTTGTCTTGTCACCGATGCCAGATTTAGAGCACAGGCTTTGGACCCCAACATGCCTGGGTTTCTGTAGTCACTTAAATTAGTGACCATAGGCAAGTCGTGTAATTTATTTGTGCCCCAATTCCTCATTGATAAAATGGAAACAATAATACCTATGTCAGAAGGTTATGGTGAGGAGTAAATGAGGTAATCTAAGCCAAACAAGAACATAATAGTATCCCGCACATAGCAGGCACTGAGCAAATGATTGTTTTCTCTTTCCTTCATAACTGATTCTGGAATATATGTTTGGCGCTGCCTTATTGTTCACCCATGATATTACTGCCTATTATGAACCCTAATTCTAACATACATGTTTTTGATTTTTGACCATATTCTAACTTCTCAGATTCATCTACACTCTTGTCTTGCCTCTATTGTTTTTTTTTTTTTCCCACTTTGGGCACTCAGCTTCATACCTGTCCATTTCTCACAACTTCATCTCATATAATCCTCTCAAGAGCAGAGAAAGCGTAAAGAAATATTAGCACAAGCATAAGAAAACAAATAAGATCTGATATTTCCATAGAAAGATTTTTTTTTTTTTTTTTTTTGCGGTACGCGGGTCTCTCACTGTTGTGGCCTCTCCCGTTGCGGAGCACGGGCTCCGGACGCGCAGGCTCAGCAGCCATGGCTCACGGGCCCAGCCACTCCGCGGCATGTGGGATCTTCCCAGACCGAGGCACGGACCCGTGTCCCTGCATCGGCAGGCGGACTCTCAACCACTGTGCCAACAAGGAAGCCCCATAGAAAGATATTTTTAATCACTTGAATATCTGATGAAATCTGCCTTCTGTGTGTATAAGTAATATTTTAACAAGGCTTATGTCAGCTTCACAAAAGTTTGTGTATTTTTTTTTGTTGTTGCAAGAATGTTTTCTGTTCAGGGAATGATAGTAATAGAATATGCTGCAATATCTTTGCATTTGCACTGTTATATCTCACTAATCTTCTGTTGCAGAAGAGCGGTAATGACTCGGCCAGGTAAAACTTGCCAGTATGTGAACCTTAAATTTAATATAAATAAATGTCCTAGTTTATATACCTATGTTATCATTATAATGTAGAGTTATGGTTTTGTAGACTTGAATTCTGCCTTATATAAATATTATATTTAAAAACTAAATGTATAACATGCAGAAAAGAACCAAATTAAAGAACCTGAATATTAAGTAGGTTTTCTTTAAGGAAGAAGGGATTTACAAAATGCTATGCAAACTGGTTAGATAAGCACATAAATCATTCTAGGCTTCCACTGACTTCTTGCATATCCAAAGACTATCTGGATTGAGAAACTGTAATTCTGTCATTAGTTTGTTTATCTTTACCACAGATATGACATATAGCTTCAAATATTCAAGAGCATTGTCTTTAAAATTTAGTATGCATTTAAAATCTGAAAATGAAAAATGAGGTGAATTAGATAATTACTGCTATGTTTCTATATGTTAAATATTTATATAAGAGACTATAGTAAATAAAATCTGTATTTTTAAGTAAGGAACATTTACCAAAGAGCATTATAATACAGATAGTTCATTTTTAAGAGGTTACCTTATTTAGAAGTTCAACATTATTGAAGAACTTCCAGGATAAAATGAGTTATGTTGCAAGTACTTGTACCTTATTGAATTTAGCCCTTCATTGCTTTGCTTAAGTATTCATGGTTCATATAGTACTGCTAAAATTTATATTTACTACAAGTTCATTAGTACAACTAATTCGTATAATTATCATGGGATAAAAATACCAGACTAAATTATTCAGTGATTGGTTAGTAATTTGAGCTGGACTTCACTGAACATTTCTGGTTTTATCTAGGCTTCCTCATGTGTCTTCAGCCATCTGGGGGCTGTTGGTGGATGCTGGCCTCCACACAGTGGCTCACTCCTGCCTGCCAGCCCAGGCTTATTCACATAGAGACTCACTTCAACAGCAGCAAGAACATAAGCACCAAGGCACCAGCATTTTTCAAATCTCCGTTTGTACCATGTTATATCCCATTGTTTCATATTATGCACTATTGGCCAAAGCAAGCCTTATGAGAAAGCCCATCAGTCAGTGTGGTATTGCATCAGCCAAAGGTGAAAACACAGAATGGCATGAATAAGTTTGGGACCATACTGCAATAATCTACCACAGTGAGGTCTTATGGAATTATTCGCATTAAGCCTTCTCTTACTTCATAAGAAAATAGTTAAAACACAAAATGTAAGCATTGCCTATTCACTAGAATTTTATTTGCTTTATGCCATAAGAATTTATTTGCTTGATAGCTTCTCCTGTAGCAAATAATTTCCTGGTGACACATATGTCTTATGGAGACATATGTTTGTTTCTATGTAGAAAACTTGAATGTTCTTCCCTTCCTCCATCCCACCATCCTTCTTCACTAACCCCTCAAAAAATTAAATCATGACCAATGTGTTTCTTTTGACATAAAATGACCACACAACAAACCAAACCCAACAAACAAAAATCAAAACCCTCAGACTCTGACAAAAAGCAGATAAAGTATTTTTTAGAGAAAGTTTACATAACACTCATTTTGCATATCCATACTTGGAAATTAAGATTTCTAACGTGGAATTAAGATACATGCTAAACAAATTTCAGAATTTTAGGGAAATGTTCATATATGGTAAGTGTTGAGTCACAACAACTCGTTATTAACGTACAGGGTTTTGGTGAGAAAGTAGAGCTTATTAAGTACTATGTTAGTCTCTATATAAGCAGTATATTTTGTTGCCTTCCTGTAGCCTATTCCTTCTCTAATAGTTGCAAATCAGCTTCTCAATATCTTCCCCTCTTTCTCTTCCTCATTTATTTACAAATAATTTGTATTGTTTACTGACCTGCAGGTTTATTTGGGAAAATCTGTGAGTGAAAGCAAATTATAATTTAAGGGGATAATAAGGTCTCTCAAGAGGGTTTTTAGACTAAGTAAACTGAGCATATTTGTAGGCAAAAGAAATGTATCAGGAGAAGAGTGAGGCTTTGCAAGAGAAAGGGTATAATGGTGGAATGCGTTCACAGGGAGCATAGGTGTTATCCTTAGAAAGTGGGCTAGGCTTGTTCCGCTCTGAGAGGGAAAGAGGATAGTGTAAGTACAGACTGAAGAACAAGGCTATGCAAGAGAGCAGAGTGTGATATAAAAGAGACACAGTACATTGGAAGAAAAGACTTTTTCTCATGCTTCTTAGTAAGAGCAGTGATAGGATCACTTACTTAGATTGAAAGTCCAGTTCATTTCAGTTCATCTCACATTATTTGAGCCTCTCTTATGTGACAAGAATCATGATAGGTACCTGTGATCCAAAGGGGGATAATACACAATCTCTGTATTGAAGCACTTTACAGTCTTGGTGGGAGACAGCTGCATAAATCCAGTCTAATGTTCATGGGAAGGCTTTCAGAGGAAATGACACCTAAACTTGATTTTAAGGGATGTATAGACATTGACCATGAGAAGACAGAGGAGGAAATTACAGGCAGAAGGAAGAGCTGTTGCCAAATCAGCCAGGATGGACAGATAAATGTTCACCATTGATAGAGCTGTTTCTCAACTGTTTTCAACCTATTACCCCTTTGATGAACGTGAAGAATGTTCACATCCTTCTTTCAGAGATGCGAAATTGCTTTCCACCAATGAAGACCCAGTTTTCTAGTATAAAAGCTGAAGTTTCTTAGTGATGAGAAGGCTCTTCCTGAGCAGATTGAACTGGCCCTGGGAATTATGTGTAGGTCTTTCCATTAGCAATTATGTGGGAGGTGAATGCTGAGGAGACAAGAGGTAGTAGAGTATAGATGGAAAGGGAATGAAAGCTAAGATTAGCAAGACCCCTCCTTTTCACCCAGAGGAGCCATAGATGACTAGAAATTGTTCCGAGGCCGTCAAACGAGGTGCTTAAATTTTTCTACCAATTGAATTCCAATATAACCTCTAATGAAATACCAATTGATTAGAATAACCAACACTTAGGAACTGCATTTCTCAGTTCTCCATGTTTCAGAAAACTGTTTGTACTGGTATTCTTTTTATCTGCATTTAAGTAAAATCCAACAATTGGGTTGAATTGATCCTTTGGCTGTCAAACAAATAAACAAACCAAAAAACGGGTTTCTAAGTTCATGTTAATTAAGTGAGCTTAGAAGCCATTTGAGTAATCCACTTGGACTTCACTAAAAGCTACCCTTCTAATGACAGTCTCCATACGGGAACAATGTCATTAAGCCAGCTTTGCTTGAAGATATTTATTCATAATATCATAGGTTAAATTCACTGTTACATTATGATTCAAATACTCCGTAGTTTTATATTTGTACATTTAATAATCCATTCTTACTGTCTTTGGATATATTTTATGGAAGCAGTGGATAACTGGATTAAATGGCTCATGAAGTTGACATGTCACACATATCTGAGACCCCAGAGGTTTTAACATTGAAACTGACAATAGAGGGAATCGAACCAGCAACCTAAGGCTGTCCACACGTGTCGGGTCTACAGTCTTCCGCCCTACCAGTTGAGCTATCAAAGGGTGTGCGCCGCCAGGCCCCGGCCCTTACTTTTTCTGGAAATGCCGGAGCACGGCACTGGGACGCCCGAGAGTTAGTGTTTCATCAAGGAGGTTATTTTGCGCTGTTGGCGTTTGTATGAAGAAGGCAGAGCTGTAGGTGAACGTGAGCTTAAGTAGCCTCGGAGGGAAAGCTCAGCGGTCATCTTTGGGGAGCCGCGGAACGAGAACCGGCACCGATGTGGGGTCGCAGAGGATTCGCTGGGTTGGCAGGAGATGTTATTCTCCTCCACAGTCCGGCAGTGAGGACAGGACTGATCTGGTCGTTGCTGTTTTGACTGAATCAGCTAAAAGTCTTGTGGCCACACAGCAGTCAGGCTTCTTTTTCTGTGCCCCAAGAAGACCCACAGACGTTTGCACAAATATTCCACAGTGTGCTTTCAGTTAACAGCCCCACTTGTGGGGCTGTGCACTGGCTGCTTCGTGGAACTCTGTAACCAGAAGACATGGCTGCTTAGATGGAGCAGCACATCGGGGACTCAGTGACCCACCATACAAAGGGTACTGTGTTCATGACCGAGGGAAGCCAGCCGCCACGTCTGTGGCAGAGCTGAGACCTTTAGAGAGCTATCCAGAGGGTGTTAGTGGGCATACTTGAAGCCTTTCCTGCTAAAGGTTTTTGAATTATGCCTATTATTATGGCCACTATGGATGGTGCTTTGATAACAGCTTTCACCCCCGCCTATCCCATGAAAACCCAGATTTCATCTCCAGTCAAGTTCGGGTGACATAATTCTTCTGTTTGGCGTTTGTGAGACCGCACACGAGATAACTACATCTGCACGGCTAATTCTTCTTTCTGCAGACATACAAACTTCACCTTCTATGGACCCAACTCAACTTTACGGTTAATTCAATTACGTCTAGAGTATTTGTACAAATGTCTGATTCTTCACAATTAAGCATAACAATCAACTTTTTAGTTTCTATAAAATGCTATGACTTTTGTTTCACTCGAGGCCATTGAAATGGAACTTTGCTAGAACGGTGGTCGAGATCACTTGTTCATTAAACTTTTAGCAATCCGTCTTTATAGAATAGGTCTTCTATTAGTAATGTTCTTTCCCTTCATGAAGTGTCATTCCTTTTATGTATTCATGGCGCAGAAATCAAAAATGGACCATGGTGGAGTGGTCATATAACAGCTTTACAAAACCATCCACCTGTAATCCTCCACCCCTTGGTAAGGATTCCTCAATCTTGCATCACAGTGGGGCAACAATATCAAAAACATACATTACACTTTAATATTTCTTTCCCTGCCCAGCCTAAATGTCAAACTACAAGAGCTTGGAATGATACTTTATTAGGCGCTACTGGAACTTGTATGGGCCTAGTTAACTCCATAGATGTAGAAACTCTAGCTAATCGATTACATAATACTGGAAAGGACATAGCTCAAGCTTTAACTAATGTTCAGTGGATGCCCACTATTATGAAACCCCATGAGCTAACCCTGAATTATGATAAAGAATTTATGCAATTATTTAACATATCCCAAATTGGAAAGCTGAAGCAAACTCAAAAAATAAGTAAAGTTTTCAGTTGGTCCAAAAGGATAAGGCTCAAAAAATCTTAATGTCTAGTAATGTATATGCATGGAGAAAAATATTTGCTCAGTGAGTCCCTACAAATCATTGGTTATCGATTCCAGAAGGAACTACTAAACGTACAGATACTTGGAGTACAGGCACCTTGTACCATTATAACGTTTTAGATAATTTTACTATGTGTCAATTTCATGTGTTACCAGTTGTTTTTAATGATGAATATTGGCTACCCCACTTTAATGGAAGTTACCTAGATTCAGATAATCAAACACACCTTTTACTGGACTGTGTGCGAGCAGCTGAAGGACCAGTCTGTGGACAAACTTCGAGGATATGGGAACCCTGTTTGTTGGAATGTTCTATCAACTTGTTAATGGACCATATACCCTCAATCTTGTTGTATGTTTTTCAAAGTGGCTCCCCAGTTCTTATGTATTGCCACCAATGATGAAAACACTATTTCAGCTTACCATTTAGAAGTTCCATTTTCTGGTTGTTTATCACATGTTGATAATTTATATTGGAAAGGTGTTTGGTATAAGTTTTTATCTGTTAAAGAAAAACCATTGTGAACACAGTTGTCGATTCCTACTTTACCCACTACTAATGCTACTCTACCTTTAGAACCTTTAAAAAAGATATTAGAGGGCACAAAAAATTTAGGCAAATTTATTGGAAAACATAATCGTTCTTTATTAGAACATTCTGTAATCACTACCATTGCTGCAAACAAATTGCTGGATGTAAACGTAAATGTCCCAAAACACGTCTCACTCCTGGTGGGACGTTTTCTTCACTCAGTCTCCTAGTGCCACAAAACTATTCTCCACACCGTTTAATCCTTTATTAGTTGCATTGATTGTACTATTTCAGTTAACTATTTGGAATTGCCATTTGTCATACCAAATCAGGAAAACAACTCGTGTTATTTTGCCTTTTTCCTATGCCCTCGGGCCTAAACAATCCTGAGGCCGACTGTCAGGAAAATTGAAATGGAAATCGTCCTGTTCAGGCTTCAGAGGCAATACTAGGCCTCTGACCAATTCGTGACCTCGCTTGGACTACATGCTTGCTCATAAACTGCTGTCAGCAAGTCTGGTGGCACTTAAGATAAAGAAAGGGACTGGGTCTTGGAATTTCTCGAGCCCTGAGAACCTGGCCAGGTTCCCCGGGGTCTGGAAAATCTTGTGACTCACAAGGTAAAACATACAGCATTGTTGAAGAAAACCAGAGCTGCATATTTGCATGTAAACTGATGATATCACCTTGCGGCCTGGTATTATAAACGGGATTCTCCTAGACTACAATCTGAAGTCTAACCCATGGAGCGGATGCACTGCCCAGGTCCTTTCCCAGTTGGGATTCCAGATTGCTGTTTCCGGGAGTTCCCAGCACTGTTCAAGTGTGGATATAGGTGTCGGCCCAATTTGGTGATGTAAGTGCTTTTACTTCTCTCTCTTATTTATATTTCTTCCTTTTTGATGACTTCCTATTAAAATTGAGCTAAAACTGTTAAAAAAAACCTGACAATAGAATAAAGTTATGGTAAATAAAATAGTTTCAGACATTATGGTAAATAAAATATGTTCACGTAGTAGGTATGAATGTATGTCAATCTCATAAATCGTTAACTTCATGGGACAATGGGATCATGACGAAGGAATCACTGTTTTTTTTTTTAATTTTTATTTTTATTGAGATATAGCTGATTTACAATGCTTTGTTAGTTTCTGGTATACACCAAAGTGATTCAGTTATATATATATTCTTCTTCGTATTCTTTCCCATTATGATTTTTTGTTGTTGTTCTGATTTTCCACATGGTCAGGAGTTGCTGCAGCACCTTGACGAGAGCTTTCACACCAATGTGTGCCTGGGCTGTGCCCAGCCTTAACTACCCTGGTGGGGCCGGTTGGAGCTCCCTGCCTGGCATCCTGAATGGCGGTCCTCTCTTCCCTGTCATTCCCAGAGGCGACAGGGGCTTTTAGGGGATGGAGAGTTAAGCTCCAATTCATCATACTAATTATTTTTTACCCCCCACTGTTTCTCAGGCCTTCTATCATAAGGTGGTAGAAGCCTCACAGACATATTATGTTCTCCTCTTTTGGGTCTCTCCTGAATGCTAGCCCCCTGAAACAGCTAGTTCCTCCTATATATCTATCCGGGTCGTGGCCCCCATCATTCCTCCCTGTGCACTGGTTTTTCTTGATTTCCCTTCACATTACCTTTAGAAAAATGGCTTCATGGATCTGATATTGTTCACCTAGCCCATGGTTACCCTCTGTGGTTCTCATCTTGTCTTTCATAGTGTTATATACACTGCGGATTATGAGATATGATTATCAAAGCAGTTTTCTTTGTTCTCTCATCTTTCCTTTTTCAATACTATTTTTGACTGCGGTAAAATATATATCACATGAAATTTACCATTTATAACCATTTTAAGTGTACCATTCAGCAGCAGCAAGTATATTCATAATGTTGAATAACCATCACCACTATTGACAAAATTTTTCACCGCCCCAAACAGAAAGTCTGTTCCCATTAGGCAATAATGAACTCCCCATTTCTCCCAGCTTCTGGTCACCTCTAATCTACATTCTGTCTCTATGAACTTGCCCATTCTAGATATTTCAAATAAGTGGAATCGTGGAATATTTGTCCTTTGGTGTCTGGCTTAGCGTAATGTTTGTCACTGAGCATAATGTTTTCAAGGCTCATCCATCGTGTGACAGAATCCCATTCCTTTGCATAGCTGAATAATAACCCATTGTATGTATATACCACGTTGTGTTTCTCCCGTTTCCTTTTAAAATTCATTCGCCTGGAGTAGTCCTTCCTCCCCCTGGCTCAAAAGTCAGGCAGGGGGCTTCCCTGGTGGCGCAGTGGTTGAGGGTCCGCCTGCCGATGCAGGGGACACGGGTTCGTGCCCCGGGCCGGGAAGATCCCACATGCCGCGGAGCGGCTGGGCCCGTGAGCCATGGCCGCTGAGCCTGCGCGTCCGGAGCCTGTGCTCCGCAACGGGAGAGGCTACAACAGTGAGAGGCCCGCATACCGCAAAAGAAAAAAAAAAAAAGTCAGGCAGGCTCTGTAAGCTCAAAAGTCAGGCACTTGTAAGCGATAAAAAGTCTTAGAATCACTTTATGTTGTGCATTCATGTTCTCAATCCATTAAAAATGCCTTGTGTTGAAAAATAAACTTGATGTATCATTAAATCTTCTCCCTGGCCCCTGAGGCCCAGCCCTTTGCGCCATACCTGAGTCCACTTGGCGTAGAAGCCCAAATGGGCTGATGCAGCTCACCTGGTTGCTCTGAGGGTTCATCAGGTCCTGCCTGTACCATGACTCTTTATTCACCTCAGATTAAGGTTGACAGGAAACAATAATAGATGATTATTTACTTTATTCCCCCTGAGAAGTGTCCACTTCATCTATCTCCAGATCTAGGTTTTTCAATTCTAGTGCTTAAAATTAGTTTGCCTTGAATAAAAATAACTTAACCCTGCATTAGTGCCTATAATGTTTCAGCCTCATTACAGGATCATCCCTACAGACCAAAGCCCCCTTTCCTAACTTTGGTAGCAAAATCCTAACCATGTTCTGTTCCTAACAGAAATGTGTTCCTGCCCGAAATATAGCTCATGGACATAATTGCAAAGATTTGTCAAGATATGTGTGGAGGATATTCTTTGTAGCACTGTTTTGTAGTAGACAAGAATTTGGAAACAATCAAATTTTCAATAATATTGTACTGGTTAAATATATTTTTGACATATCTGTATAATATAGCCTGTTTAAAAAAATGGCAATGTGGTTAGGTTGAGAAATTTTCTTCTGATGGTTTTAATATTAATTTCTTTCCCTCTCCTACTTAAAACGACTATTTTTCTCTAGTATCCATATTGAATGGAATCACCAAATCAAATTTGAATTCTGATCATTTATCTTAATTTTACCTATCCTGCATTGTTCTTCTGTCTCCCAGTATTTGTAGAGGGGATTGTAAAGTGTAATTAGGAACTTGAACTTGGAAGTCAGACATACCTAGATTTTGGTTGTGTGAATTTAGGCAAATTTTAAATGTCTTAGGCTTGGTATTAGTTATTTCTTTTTATCTATCTATCCATCCATCTACTCATCTATCCTCATCTATAAAATTGACATAATAGTACATACTTCAGAGGGCTGCCAACATGGTTAATGAGATCAGGTACAAAAAGTACTTCTTTCTTTTCTCTTTTTCTTCTTTTTTTGGATAGACTCTCAATGAACTACCACTAATAAAATAATAATGAACTTTCCTCTTGAGGCAAGCATCACTTTGTCCTGAACACATCAGGCTCTTTTGACTCCCATTTCCTTGTGCATAGTTGCTGCTTCTTCCTATATAAATTATAATCCTTTAGATGAGACAGAGCCAAAACCCCACCTATTCCATGAGGTCTTGTTCTGCGAATGTAGAACACAGAAGTTTCTGAATCTAGATCTAAATTTTGTGTGTGCCCTTTGGTCCTTAATTGCAGTTGTGGGCCACTATTGTTGTTTGTTGATTTGCCCATGTAGATACTATTTCCTGAAGAGATTTAAAATTCTTAGGTCGTAAATTATATTAACAAGAAACAACAGACAACAAAATAAAACAAAACAAAAATACTGTCAACCAAAACAAACTATTCTCCCCAGACTCTTCCAGAATACATTTTAAGCTGTCACGTATTTACTGAGTGGATATTTGAATGGCTGTCATAGAATATTAGAAATGACTCTCAAGTTCAAAGTGACATTGACTACGCCCAAAACGGAGTATTTTTTCTTAGAGAAGTTCTTGTCAGCTAAGCCTTTTATTGGTGTTGAAAGGTTGGCATTAGATCACAGCGTAAAGTCAACTTTACCTCCTCTAATGTTGATGCTGCATTTTGATTTTGGACCTCCTACAAACTTAATGGTGGCAGCAGAGCTGATATTAAAGATGGGCTGGGGCTGGTTTTCTTTTGCGGGCTTGCTTCAGATCTCCTTTTATTATCTCTGGTTACCTAGCAACAGATAATGTTGCGCTGAGGCCAGATGATGCCCTCTAGACTCATCCCTGTGCTAAGATTTTGAGTGTTTATTCATTAACCATATTTCTTTGATGTTCATATAAAGGCCCATATTTGTGTGGAAAATGGGAAAGAGTGATTTGGCTAATGAAACAGCCACACATTATTTGAGTCTCTAATATAGTGCAAGCTTGTTTTAAGAATGTGCTGAGTAAACTTCTTTGATAATTTGCAGAAAAATAATTTGGTGGTGACTTACTATAATTTAAAAAGAAGTGGAAGTGATTTCCTTTTAGGTGGTTTCTTTCAAATTGCAGGTTTAAAGGTAGCTGATGACAGTAAACTAATTGCCCAACGTTAACTAGGCTCACTGCGGTAAGAAGTCTTGAAAATATTTCTTCTCGTGGTGTTTGTATCACCTTGAGCTTCATTTTAATGATGCCTTACTCTTCTTGTATTGAGCCCCATTTCCACAGAAAGTGTGAGCTATTTTCACTTTTTGAAAAGCAGAATCATGTGTAAAACGTTTAAAGCTGCTAAAAAAGTTTCTCATTAGTTCAAAAAATTCTGCACAGAGGTCAGTTTTTCTTATTTTTTTCAAGTTTATAATACTGTGACTTTAGCCACTCTCTCTAATACCTCTGTGATATTTGTCATTTTTACTTCAGAAATATAATTACCAATGCCAGTGGAGTGTAATTATATGACTGTTTCGATAGAGAACCATGAGAATCTCAAATTTATGTAATCTGAATTCTACAATTTAAGGAGATCTGCATAGTTTTATAACTAATTCTTCCATCTAACCAGAATTTAAATTTAGAATGAATGAAATCAATTTAAAATGTTAAACATTTTTTAAAAACAACTGACTTCTAATTTAATCCAACAACCCCTACTGCATGTTTGTTATGTTTATATGACTGACTGAGACATTTTAGGTCTTGCACATGAAAATGACATAGTCTTTGTTTTCAAGTAACTTATAATTTATGAAGGAGATAATGGGTATGCAAGTAAATATAACACAAGGCAGAATGGAGTTACAAACAGAAACCTATGCAGATATAAATACATGTACATACTAGATTTGTTCAAGAGGCAATAGGGCTTAAATTTGTCTAGGACAGTGGTTCTCAAATGTGCACCGCAGGCTAAGCAGCAACATTATAATCTTTTGAGAACTTTTCAGGAATGCAGATTCTTGGACCTCGTCCCAGACTCCAAACTCGAAAACGCTGGAATAGAGTCCAGTAATCTGTTTTCACAAGCCCTCCAGGTGCCTTTGATGCATGATAAAATTTGAGAACCACTAGAGATGAGCTGTCCCATACAGTAGCCACCAGAAACATGTTGTTACATTATTTAAATCTAAATTAAATAAAATCAGGATTTCAGTTCCTCAGTTGCATTAGACACATTTCAAGTGGTCAGTAGGCATAGGTGGCCAGTAGCCACCGTATTGGACAGGACAGATGTCTAACATTTCCATCACTGCAGAAAGTTTTATTGGACAGCATTGCTCTAGAGCATGGAGACCTCAATGGGAAATTATTGAGAAATGAAAGAAAGTAGATTTAGCTCAAATTACACAGATTCTTAAATGCAATAGTAAGAAATTTGAGCTATATTCTCAGAGGGGAATGATGGTTTTTTTAAAAGGACGTGACAAGCCTACACTGTGCTTGTGGAACATCACTCTTGCAATCAGGTGCCTGATGCTTCCTACTGAGTGAGACTGGAGGAAAGCAAGCAACAGGTATATTTGTACTGAGACTGTAATAGTGGGAAGGGAAAGAAGAATGTTTGTTTATAAAACATTGAGAATATAGACCCAGTAGGAACTGATTACTCGTTGAATGAGAGGTGGTCAGAGAGAGAGAAAAATTAAATAAGATTGGATTTTGAGTGAGTAATTGGGACAAAGTTAACACCATTAACAGTGGGAAGGAAATAGGAATAGCAGTAGTTTATCAGATTACATGAAAAAAAGATCTTGGGTTTGCCATGCAATTCTGTTATCCAGTAGCTTTTATATTCATCCAGAAATTTTCTTCATTACTCCTAAAACACAGTTTTATCCTGTTACTTTCTTTTCCTATCTGGTAATTTTTTAGATAACTGGTTTTAATGAAGAAAATGAACGTTTTCCCAATAATTACTTTGAATGTTTTTCAAAGATGGAAGAAATTTTGTTTATCAATGCATCAGGTGGAATATGTCAAAATAATTCCTTCATTTTTGGCTAGAAAATACTTTTCCTGGATGAAAGAGTTGCAAAAAAAAAAAAACAGGTTGTAATGTGTTCTATGAAAATTCTAGTTTCCTCAAGTACCATCTGAACATTATAGTTGTATTTCGTGGCAAAATTGAAATGAGCTTCAGTTTCGTGCTAAATAGAATACAGTTGACCCTTGAACAACATGGGTTTGAACTGCATGTGTCCACTTACGTGTGGATTTTTTTCAGTAATAAATACTACAGTATTACATGATCCCGGGTTGGTTGAATCCACAGATGCTGAACCATGGATACCGAGGAACCACGTATATGGAGTGCCGAGTATAAGTTATACGTGGATCTTTGACTGTGTGGAAGGTTGGAACCCCTAAACATCAAGTTATTCAAGGGGCAACTGTATTTGTGTTTAAAAATAAACAGAGTGCTTGGAGTGTCAAGCCTTGTTCTAATCCTTTGTTATCTTACAAATTTCACAGCAGTGTATACTTTTACATATTAATATACTTATATCTCTGTGGATAAACTTTATTTTTATTTTTGAAGATTAAAAAAAATACTGGTTAACATGTTAGAATGGTTCGTGCATTTTAGCTAGTTCTTTACAGAGCTAGTGTGATCAGTATGATTTGAGGCATCATAGTAAGGTAGAAAAAAAAAATCACTGTTAGGTGTCCAGAATTGGGGGTTGTAGTTCTACTATTTTTAGGATGTTAGATAAAGTGTAAAATTCTGTGGGCTAACATTTTTCATTTATGTAATGATGAGCTTGAACTAGATTACCTTGGTATTTCTGGCTCTAAATGGAGCAAAGCATAACATAATTGCTTGCAAATTATTCATTAGCTGCTGTTGATTAAAGAGTATGCCTCCTAGGTGGGAAGGAGGCACAGGGCAGGCAACTTGCTGAGAAGTTGAGGAAAATAAAATGTGGGACAGAGGATGGCGTTGCTTGTATCAGATTGGACAGTAGCAACTAGAGACGTAACTTGAAGACTCTGAGACCTGGGGTAGTGTTCCCATAGGGGAATTGCTATCCTCATGTAAACGTGATTCTAATTGGTAACAGGTAGTGTGATGGAAAATGAAGAAGAATGTTACTTAAGGTTGTCCAGAAGTGGAGTTAGAGAGGCTTTTACAAAGACTAACTGTTCATATAACTGTTGTACTCGGTCTGCCTCTAGCTTCTGTTTATACTGTTAAATGCATATATTCAAAATTTGTACAGGGTAGAAGTGAATTTGGAAGATACCTTCATGGGTGAATATCTGATGGGGTAGAAAGAACACTGGGTAGGGAATCATGAAGCCTTGTTTGGGTGCTAGCTCCTGTGACTAGTGCTGTAGTGTTGCGTAAGTTCCTTACATTGATACCTGCTTCTGTGCCAGCTACCCTCTGGGCAGACTTGACACTCCTAGGCATATCTAAGCAGCAGGGAGAGTGATCTAAACAGCAAGTGGCTAAATTGCTCTACTTTCCAGCCAGTCTACTTAGTTTACCAGCTCATTGAAATTGGTAGCACCCCAGATCAAAACTCTTTCTGGTAACCATGCTGACAAGGAGTCCTAGGCAGACCACATGGATTTGTGAACATTCACAATGTTGACCTTGACTGTGTCCAAACCAGAGGAAGAAACAATAGATACGTGCAGCAGTAAGGAGTGATTGATCATTCAGATGAGTTTAATGCCTTTCTTAAAACACTTGAGTTTTTTTTCCTCCCATAGTCTAGTCATTTGTCTGCAGCAGCAACACTTATTAAATTTCTCTCCAGACCTTTCCAAATGGGGCTTCTTTTTTTTTTTTTTTTTTTTTTTTTTGCGGTACGCGGGCCTCTCACTGTTGTGGCCTCTCCCATTGCGGAGCATAGGCTCCGGACGCGCAGGCTCAGCTACCATGGCTCACGGGCCCAGCCGCTCCGTGGCATGTGGGATCTTCCCGGACCGGGGCACGAACCCGTGTCCCCTGCATCGGCAGGCGGACTCTCAACCACTGCGCCACCAGGGAAGCCCCCAAGCGGGGCTTTCTAATTGCAGTTTCTCAGCCTCCTAAATATCATTAACTTCATTTATGTAGTCATTTCTTGTTGACCCAAGGAGGGAATGTCTGTTATCAGGGAAACCAGAGGGTTGGGGGACAAGAAAAGTTAAATCTGTGCTTGAACCTGCTCAGACTCCACCTGTGTTTTCTGCTTTTCCCTCTCCACTGACCACAAATTGTGTAGTGACAATGCATTTATTCTTGTCCTCTGTATTTCATTGACCAGAGATTTCTCAGTGACCAGAAGAAAGTTTTGAGTTTTTATTACCTCACCAGAGAACCGAAAATAGTTTTTCAAAATCCTTTACAAGCTTTTCCATAAAGTAGATGTTTTATAATTCTTAAAATTAATTACTACACTGATATATTTGTCTTATATTAAAATGAGAATAATGATTACATTAACATAAGTCCTTTCTTGATCCTCTCTTCTCCCAGAAGCTTAATCTCTGGGCTGTATTTTTTCTCCCCTGCAAATAGAGGAGTTTGGATTTGGTGATCTCTGAGTCTCTTCAAGCTCTGAGACTAAGTCTGAAAGTGAAGGATGATAATAGGAGGATTTTCCTAGTTGCTTGAGATTGAAGTCATGAAAAGTGTCTGCTGTGCTACTTTCTAAAACAGGCTTTAGATTCACTGAAGTGAGTAAACCACTGCAGTGGTCTGACACTGAATGCTGTGTATCTTCTGATTTTCCTCAGATGGTTGCCTCTCACTCTTCCATGCAATGATTTTGCAGGCATTCAGTCCTTGAAGCAAGTGGCATTTTTCCAATTTTAACTCAGGTCAGTCAGCTGGCTGAGTACTGATGAACCAGCATTTGTTAAAACGATGTCTCAAGTGATGTCAATCTGGACTGAACACGTGCTGTGCCGAAGAGATTTCTTCATTAACCTGCTGACACTGCCAGTGAGAGTTCAATGTTGTTTCAAGAAAGGGTCCCAGAAGCACGTACCCCTTTGCTATTTTTACCATTAGCCTTGGTGTTCCATGAGTATCATGTCTTTTATTTTCCTTATCAAAGCTAAATAATTTGTGAATACCATTTAAATACATAATTTTAATTTTTAAATATGCTGGTGACTGTAATATTTGATTATTGAACCCTGGAGGTACTGAGATGTAGGAATATCTAAGTCACAAGCTAGGACTGAATGAGCTACTTCTATGATTTTGATTTGCTTATTTATTTGTTTATTCATTTATTGCTTTTAGAAAGATCTGTTTTGAAGCCACTTATCTGTAAAGCTTTCCCTGACAATCCTGAGACTCTCTCCCAGGGACAGGATGTTCATCTTGCCATTTTTGAAAGTGTAGTATAGCTGCTGCTGTGGCTTTTACTCTGGAAAACCTAGTATGTGTCCATTTCATTTTCTGTCAAATTTGCTTAGGTAATAAAAAATATATATTCCACTATAAATAATATTATGTTTATCATGGATTAATTCAACAGCATCTTCAAAAATTGGATAATTTAAATACAAAAAAATCCACGAGTACACGTATACATAAGAGTTTTACATATATTTACTACCCAGATTAAGATACAGATTATTTTCAAACTCCATAAGTTTCCTGGTGTCCCTTCCCAGGCTCATCTCCTCCTCTGCCCTGTTGAGGCAACCACTATTCTGATTTCTATCATCATGACTAATTTTGCAAGAATTTTTTATTCAGATCCAAAGAGAAATAAGATGGAAACTTCCTCTTTCCGTAGCTCACAGTATAATGGGGGGAGATAAGAGCCGTGAAGAAATTACCAGAGTACCAAAGTGATCCCTAAGTGGCATATGTTTCTAAGATTAATAATGCCATCCCAGATTTTATATTATTTGGTATTTATAAATATGTGTACACTTATAATCATAATTGACCCTCACAACACCTCTGGACAATGAATGCCATTATCTTCATTTTACACACGAGACAGCTTAAGATCATAACGGTTAACCAACGTGCCTGTATTAGTTTTGTATTGCAGTGTAACACATTAACACATCTTAGGCAGCTTAAAATGACAATACTTATCATCTCACTTCCTGTGGGTGAGAAACCCAGAAACAGGCTAGGAGATGTAAACCAATGGGCAGGAATCTTTGAGGCCACATGAGTACCTAAATGTAAGTAGTGTCACATAGCTGATAAAAAATGAACTAAACATGGCTGCATCTTTTTTTTTTTTTTAACATCTTTACTGGAGTATAATTGCTTTACAGTGTTGTGTTAGTTTCTGCTGTATAACAAAGTAAATCAGCTATACATATACATATATCCCCATATACCCTCCCTCTTGGGTCTCCCTCCCACCTTCCCTATCACACCCTCTAGGTGGTCACAGAGCACGGAGCTAATCTCCCTGTGCTATGCAGCTGCTTCCCACTAGCTATCTGTTTTACATTTGGTAGTGTATATATGTCCATGCCATTTTCTCACTTCACCCCAGCTTACCCTTCCCCCTCCCTGTGTCCTTAAGTCCATTCCCTACGTCTGTGTCTTTATTCCTCTCCTGCCCCTACGTTCTTAAGAACCACTTTTTTTTTTTTTTTTAGATTCCATATATATGTGTTAGCATACGGTATTTGTTTTCCTCCTTCTAACTTACTTCACTCTGTATGACAGACACTAGGTCCATCCACCACACTACAAATAACTCAGTTTCATTTCTTTTTCTGGCTAATATTCCATTGTATACATAAGGTACATCTTCTTTATCCATTCATCTGTCGATGGACACTTAGATTGCTTCCATCTCCTGGCTATTGTAAATAGTGCTGCAGTGAACATTGTGGTACATGACTCTTTGAATTATAGTTTTCTCAGGGTATATGCCCAGTAGTGGTAATGCCTTGTCATATGGTACGTCTATTTTTAGTTTTCTAAGGAACCTCCATACTGTTCTCTACAGTGGCTGTATCAATTTACATTCCCACCAACAGTGCAAGAGGTTTTCCTTTTCTCCACACCCTCTCCAGTATTTACTATTCATAGATTTTTTTAATGATTGCCATTCGGACTGGTATGAGGTGATACCTCATTGTAGTTTTGATTTGCATTTCTCTAATGATTAGTGATGTTGACCATCTTTTCATGTGTTTGTTGGCAATGTGTACATCTTTTTTGGAGAAATATCTATTTAGGTCTTCTGCCCATTTCTGGATTGAGTTGTTTGTTTTTTTGATACTGAGCTGCATGAGCGGCATGTATATTTTAGAGATTAATTCTTTGTCAGTTGCTTCGTTGGCAAATATTTTCTCCCATTCTGACTGTTGTCTTCTTATCTTGTTTATAGTTTCCTTAGCTGTGCAAAAGCTTTTAGGTTTCATTAGGTCCCATTTGTTCATTTTTGATTTTATTTCCCTTTCTCTAGGAGGTGGGTCAAAAAGGATCTTGCTGTGGTTTATGTCATAGAGTGTTCTGCCTAAGCTTTTTTCTAAGAGTTTTATAGTGTCTGGCCTTACATTTAGGTCTTTAATCCGTTTTGAGTTTATTTTTGTGTATGGTGTTAGGGAGTGTTCTAGTTTCAATCTTTTACATGTAGCTGTCCAGTTTTCCCAGCACCACTTATTGAAGAGGCTGTCTTTTCTCCATTGTATATTCTTACCTTCTTTGTCAAAGATAAGGTGACCATATGTGTGTGGGTTTATCTCTGGGCTTTCTATCCTGTTCCATTATCTATATTTCTGTTTTTGTGCCAGTACCATACTGTCTTGATTACTGTAGCTTTGTAGTATAGTCTGAAGTCAGGGAGCCTGATTCCTCCAGCTCCATTTTTCTTTCTCAAGATTGCTTTGGCTATCGGGGTCTTTTGTGTTTCCACACAAATTGTGAAATTTTTTGTTCTAGTTCTATGAAAAATGCCCGTGGTACTTTGCTAGGGATTGCATTGAATCTGTAGATTGCTTTGGGTAGTAGAGTCATTTTCACAATGTTGATTCTTCCAATCCAAGAACATGGTATATCTCTCCATCTGCTTGTGTCATCTTTAATTTCTTTCATCAGTGTCTTATAATTTTCTGCATACAGGTCTTTTGTCTCCTTCGGTAGGTTTATTCCTAGATATTTTATTTTTTTTGTTGCTGGTAAATGGGAGTGTTTCCTTAGTGTCTTTTTCAGATTTTTCATGATTAGTGTGTAGGAGTGCAAGAGATTTCTGTGCATTAATTTTGTATCCTGCTACTTTACCAAATTCATTGATTAGCTCTAGTAGTTTTCTGGTAGCATCTTTAGCATTCTCTATGTATAGTATCATGTCCTCTGCAAACAGTGACAGCTTTACTTCTTTTCCGATTTGGATTCCCTTTATTTCTTTTTCTCTTCTGATTGCTGTGGCTAAAACTGCCAAAACTATGTTGAATAATAGTGGTGAGAGTGGGCAACCTTGTCTTGTTCCTGATCTTAGTGGAAATGGTTTCAGTTTTTCACCATTGAGGACGATGTTGGCTGTGGGTTTGTCATATATGGCCTTTATTATGTTGAGGAAATTTCCCTCTATGCCTACTTTCTGGAGGGTTTTTATCATAAATGGGTGTTGAATTTTGTCAAAAGCTTTTTCTGCATCTATTGAGATGATCATTTTTCTCCTTCAATTTGTTAATATGGTGTATCACGTTGATTGATTTGCATATATTGAAGAATCCTTGCATTCCTGGAATAAACCCTACTTGATCATGGTGTATGATCCTTTTAATGTGCTGTTGGATTCTCTTTGCTAGTATTTAGTTGAGGATTTTTGCATCTATGTTTATCGGTGATATAGGCCAGTAGTTTTCTTTCTTTGTGACCTCTTTGGTTTTGGTATCAGGGTGATGGTGGCCTTGTAGAATGAGTTTGGGAGTGTTCCTCCCTCTGCTATATTTTGGAAGAGTTTGAGAAGGATAGGTGTTAGCTCTTCTCTAAATATTTGATAGAATTCGCCTGTGAAGCCATCTGGTTCTGGGCTTTTGTTTGTTGGAGGATTTTTAATCACAGTTTCAATTTCAGTGCTTGTAATTGGTCTGTTCATATTTTCTATTTCTGCCCGGTTCAGTCTTGGCAGGTTGTGCATTTCTAAGAATTTGTCCATTTCTTCCAGGTTGTCCATTTTATGGCATAGAGTTGCTTATAGTAATCTCTCATGAACCTTTGTATTTCTGCAGTGTCAGTTGTTCTCCTTTTTCATTTCTAATTCTGTTGATTTTAGTCTTGATAAGTCTGGCTAATGGTTTATCAATTTTGTTTATCTTGGCAAAGAACCAGCTTTTAGTTTTATTGATCTCTGCTATCGTTTCCTTCATTTCTTTTTCATTTATTTCTGATCTGATATTTATGATTTCTTTCCTTCTGCTAACTTTGGGGATTTTTTGTTCTTCTTTCTCTAATTGCTTTAGGTGCAAGGTTAGGTTGATTATTTGAGATGTTTCCTGTTTCTTAAGGTAGGATTGTATTGCTATAAACTTCCCTCTTAGAACTGCTTTTGCTGTATCTCATAGGTTTTGGGTCGTTGTGTCTCCATTGTCATTTGTTTCTAGGTATTTTTTGATTTCCTCTTTGATTTCTTCAGTGATCACTGCATTATTAAGTAGTGTACTGTTTAGCCTCCATCTGCTTGTATTTTTTAGAGATCGTTTCCTGTAATTGATATCTAGTCTCATAGTGTTGTGGTTGGAAAAGATACTTGATACGATTTCAGTTTTCTTCAGTTTACCAGGGCTTGATTTGTGACCCAAGATATGATCTATCCTGGAGATGTTCCATGAGCACTTGAGAAAAATGTGTATTCTGTTGTTTTTGGATGGAATGTCCTATAGATATCAATTAAGTCCATCTTGTTTAATGTATCATTTAAAGCTTGTGTTTCCTTATTTATTTTCATTTTGAATGATCTGTCCTTTGTTGAAAGTGGGGTGTTAAAGTCCCCTACTATGATTGTGTTACTGTCGATTTCCCCTTTTATGGCTGCTGGTATTTGCCTTATGTATTGAGGTGCTCCTATGTTGGGTGTATAAATATTTACAATTGTTATATCTTCTTCTTGGATCGGTCCCTTGATCATTATGTAGTGTCCTTCTTTGTGTCTTGCAGTAGTCTTTATTTTAAAGTCTATTTTGTCTGATATGAGAATTGCTACTCCAGCTTTTTTTGATTTCCATTTGCATGGAATATCTTTTTCCATCCCCTCACTTTCAGTCTGTATGTGTCCCTAGGTCTGAAGTGGGTCTCTTGTAGACAGCATATATATGGGTCTTGTTTTTGTATGCATTCAGCCAGTCTATGTCTTTTGGTGGGCATATTTAATCCATTTACATTTAAGGTAATTATCGATATGTATGTTCCTATTCCCATTTTCTTGATTGTTTTGGGTTTGTTATTGTAGGTCTTTTCCTTCTCTTGTGTTTCCTGCCTAGAGAAGTTCTTTTTACATTTGTTGTAAAGCTGGTTTGGTGGTGCTGAATCCTTTTAGCTTTTGCTTGTCTGTACAGTTTTTAATTTCTCCGTCAAATCTGAATGAGATCCTTGCTGGGTAGAGTAATCTTGGTTTTTCCCTTTCACCACTTTAAATATGTCCTGCCATTCCCTTCTGGCTTGCAGTGTTTCTGCTGAAAGACCGGCTGTTAACCTTATGGGGATTCCCTTGTGTGTTATTTTTTTTTTTCCCTTGCTGCTTTTAATATTTTTTCTTTGTATTTAATTTTTTATAGTTTGATTAATATATGTCTTGGTGTGTTTCTCCTTGGATTTATCCTGTATGGGACTCTCTGTGCTTCCTGGACTTGATAGACTATTTTCTTTCCCATATTAGGGAAGTTTTCAACTATAATCTCTTCAAATATTTTCTCAATCCCTTTCTTTTTCTCTTCTTCTGGGACCCCTGTAATGTTGGTGCATTTAATGTTGTCTCTGAGACTGTCCTCAATTAATTTCAACCTTTTTTCTTTATTCTGCTCTGTGGTAGTTATTTCCACTATTTTATCTTGCACGGCCCTTATCTGTTCTTCTTCCTCAGTTATGCTGTTGTTGATTCCTTTTAGAGAATTTTTAATTTCATTCATGGTGTCGTTTATCGTGGTTTGTTTGCTCTGTAGTTCTTCTAGGTCCTTGTTAAATGTTTCTTGTATTTTCTCCATTCTATTTCCAAGATTTTGGATCATCTTTACTATCATTACTCTGAATTCTTTTTAGGTAGACTGCCTATTTCCTCTTCATTTGTTTGGTCTCGTGGGTTTTTACTTTGCTTCTTCATCTGCTTCATATTTCTCTGTCTTCTCATTTTGCTTCACTTACTGTGTTTGGGGTCTCGTTTTCGCAGGCTGCAGGTTCATAATTCCCGTTGTTTTTGGTGTCTGCCCCCAGTGGGTAAGGTTGGTTCAGTGGGTTGTGTAGTCTTCCTGGTGGAGGGGACTGGTGCCTGTGTTCTGGTGGATGATGCTAGATCTTGTCTTTCAGGTGGGAAGGACCACGTGCAGTGGGGTGTTTTGGGGTGTCTTTGACCTTATTATGATTTTAGGCAGCCTCTCTGCTAATGGGCATGGGGTTGTGGTCTTGCCTTGCTGGTTGTTTGGCATGGGGTGTCCAGCCCTGGAGCTTGCTTGTTGTTGAATGGAGCTGGGTCTTAGCATTGAGACAGAGAGCTCTGGGAGAGATTTCACCAATTGATATTATGTGGGGCCAGGAGGTCTCTGGTGGTCCAGTGTCCTGAACTCAGCTCTCCCGCCTCAGAGGCTCACGCCTGATACCCGGCCAGAGCACCAAAACCCTGTCAGCCACATGGCCAAGTATGTGGGGAGTTTCTTGCCTTTTGGGAAGGCTGAGGTCTTCTTCCAGCATTCAGTAGGTGCTCTGTAGGTGTTGTTCCTCATGTACATATATTTTTGATGTATTTGTGGGGAGGAAGGTGATCGCCGCATCTTAGTCCTCCACCCTCTTGAAGGTCCTCCCAGAGCATGGCTGCATATCTTATGTATCTTTACACTACACCATGCTTCTGTGTGAACACGAAGAGAGAAATGACGTTAAAAAATGCTCTTCTAGTCAGCTAACGTTATCATTTATTGAATTCTTATGTTCCAGTATTAGATTTACAGCTATTGGTAATTTTATGAGACAGAATTTTAGTTCCGTTGTAAAGATATGGAAGCAGATGCTTGGAGAATTTAATTAACTTGCCTAAGGTCACACAGTTTGTACAGAAATGTGCCAGGATTCTAACCTAGCTCTTTCTGACTCC
Organism: Tursiops truncatus; assembly: GCF_011762595.2. Classification (NCBI taxonomy): domain Eukaryota; kingdom Metazoa; phylum Chordata; class Mammalia; order Artiodactyla; family Delphinidae; genus Tursiops; species Tursiops truncatus. The sequence continues at coordinate 52,373,031 of NC_047042.1, forward strand.
AAATCTTCTGCTCTTATTCACTCTATTACATGCCTGAATGTCATATCTGAACTAGCCTTTGACAGATCTGTAGCTTTTCAAAAGTTAAAGATATAAAGAGAAATTACCAGTAGTAATGGGAAATGACATTAAAAACAGAGAGATTTGGGAAAGTGTCAGATATGTTGTTTGGACTGTGGGATTCCCGATAGCATAGCTGAATTGTACAGATCAAATTTTCACCTTCCCTTAGACTAGTGTTTTATTCGCTAATACTTTATTTTGATACCAAGGACTTATATTTATGAGTACTGTAAATGGCCCTGTGGAAGTTTGTGGTGTCACATGTAAGGAGAGTGCTCATCTCCTGTGCAGGATCTTTTTCTTGAGGACCTTTGGGAGAAATTTCTTTGTAGTTTTCAGATGAAGAAGAGCTGAGTTCACTGAACTGAGTTACAATTATTTTCCCTCTTTGCCTGCTTAGAAATCTTGGTGCTGAAGCTTTGGCCAAGCCTCACATGATCAACATGCTTCCCCTTTTTTGGTCTTACCCTCTTTTAATGTATTTTATCTCTATTAGCTGCCTTAAATTCTTGTTTGGAGCTAGTCAGGATATAAATAAGCAAATACATGAATAAAATTCGGGTACGTGGTTTCCAGGAACCACTTATGGATTTGCAGGTAGGCAGAGTTTCTGATGCTCAGCTGTCAGTCCTGCTAAACTGGGTGAACTGAACACTGAATCATCAGCTTGGCTGTTATGGTCTTGTCAATAGACCCCAGTGGCAAGGCCCAGGCGTTGCATTATAAAGATTATGATTTGGACCTACTGATAAAGATTCCACTCTAGTGTCTCGTTTCTTTATCTTAGACAGTAACTGGATTCAAAGGATGTAAAATGGGCATTTTAAGAAATTAAGGTCCTTCAATAATTACTTCAAAAGCTGTGTCAGCTCAGTTTAGGAAAAAAGTATGCTGGCACAGACTCACAGAATGTGGTACATCAGCAAAAGAATGATTGTTACAAATCAAAGCATCACACCTCTCTCACATTTTCAGAAATGTTAACTGTATTAGAAAAATGATGCTATACAACTCTGTTGCACATGGGATATGGGAATTTGTTGTTAACGCTAAGCTCTTTTAAAGAGTTCATAGCAATAGCTTTAAAAAAACCTGATGAGTAAACATTAGCAAAGGAAGTAAGTTTAAAAATCTCGGAAATTTCAGGAAACCAGAAAGGAGGAGGTGGATGAAGAAGCGGTTAAAGAATTAAATAAGCTAAGAACATGGGGGAAGATGGGAATCACATAGTTAGAGAGTATAGTAGAAGAAGAGGGACATGTCTTAGAAAGCTTTGAGGACAGAAACCCAATGAGAGAGGTGAATGGTTGGTGACGCATAAATCATGGGGAAGGAGGAAGCAAACAAGAGAGTCCAGAAGACAATAATCTAGAGACAAAAGAAGAATTTCAAGGACAGTAGCTGAGAGGTGGCAACTATGTATGCATTTGATGTCTTAAGATGAGTATTGATGCAGCAGGAAAATTGGGTTGAAACGATAGCAACAAGTTACCTATTTTTAATATTCTTTCTTGTGAAATTGGGGAAATTAAGAGACTCTTCCCTATTGAATGCATAGAAATTGAGATTTACTAGATTCCTTTTCACTCTTTGGACCTTATATAGCAAGAAACTAGGGGGCACCTATGTTCATTTAATCACTAATCAGTCCAGAACTAATGTACATTTCAGTTCATGCTTGTATTAGTTTACTGTGGCCACTGTAACAGATTATCACAAACATTGCAGCTTAAAATAGCAGGAGCTTATTTTCTTACGGTCCTAGAGGCCAAAAGTCCAAAATCTGTTTTCCTGGGCCAAAATCAAGGTGTTGGCCGAGGCAGGCTCTCTCTTAAGGCTCTAGGGGAAAATCTCCTCCTTGCCTCTTCCAGCCTCTGGTGGCTGCCAGGGTTCCTTGGCTTGTGACTGCATGTAATTCTAGATTTCAAGTCCAGTACCTTCAAATCTCTGTCTGCTCCTTCACATCACCTTCTCCGTGTGCATTCTCTCACTGTCTCTCTTGTAAGGTTATACCTGATGGCAATTAGGGCCCACTTGTGTAATCCAAGGCAGTCTCCCATCTCAAGTTACTTAATCACATCTGCAAAGACCCTTTTTCCAAACAAGGTGACATTCACATTTTTTCAGAGATTAGAACTTGATATCACTGGAAGCCATTATTTAGCCTATGACAATGCCCAGTTTAAACAAAGAATGGTATCTTGGCATAAAATAAGCACTTTGGTGCAAATTAACCTCTCAACCTCTCTAGGCCTCGTTTTATTCACCCTTCACGTGGATATGGTGTGACTTGCATTACTGTGTCATTGCAAAAAAATAAATTAGATCATGTTTATAAAAGTGTTTTCTAACTGATAAAGCACTATACAAATATAAGGAAATGTGAATATTTTAATATCAAACATTCTATTCTAATAAAATATTGATAAGATTTTATTGTGACCAATAATAATGGTACTATGATACTATAATGATACAATTTGAGGGAGCCTGGAAAGACTTATAGAGTCAAAGATAATCTCCTCTTTTGTTCCCTATTTCTTTATTAAATGCAAATAATAATAGCACCCGCACCCTAGGGTTGTTTTCAGGATTCAGTTAAGTGAGTTAATGTATGTAAAGTACTCAGAAAGTGTTAGGCACATGGTAGAGTTAGGAATAATAACAGTGAAAAACCCAAATAATGAACTAAGAGCTCCAGGTAATTGGTCTGGAATTTGGTAAAAGGACGTACCACCTAGAAATGGGAAGGAGACTCTGAAAGATGTGAGTTGAGATTGCCAAAGAAATGTTTTGATATAACCCTCACATGGAAAATATCATTTTGGGTTAGCCCTGCCTTTATAAAATTTTTTTCATTTATTATTAAAACATGCACAACCTATTTTTAGCATTCAATATTTGTATTAGTTAATTATTAAATGACAAAGATATAGCTCTGAGGAGTGCCATAAGCAGAACTCATAGGCTACCACTGGGGCTCCTTGCAGTTTGTAAAATAGGCCATTGAGGGATTAGGATGGGGAAAGTGTTAGGATTTTTGACCCCCATATCACAGGCCTTTGACTTTCCATATATGGTGGAAAATTGAGTCACTGGAACAAATCCACGTAAATAAATCATTAGAAGACTATCACATAAGTCCTATAAACAAAGCATTATGGGAGTCCAAATATGGTAGAAGGGGCCAGGAAGAGCTTCATGAAATGGATGACATTTGAGCTGAGTCTAGAAAGATGAGCAGGAGTATACTTCTTGGGCAAAGGTGTAGGAACATGTTTCAGGCTTAATAAGCAAAATAAGGCACGAAAGAACATAACAGGTTCAGGGAACTATGACTAGCTATTAAAAATAAAGTTTAGTGAGCATTTGTAGTATTCTGGGAAATGTCTTTGAAAAGATTGAGACCATGCTATCAAGGAGCTTGCAATTCTAATGAGTCTGCCCTCTTTTATAAGTGGCATTGGCAAAGTTTACACACACACAAAAAATTGTAATAGTAAGTTTCCAGTTTAGAAAGTATAGCCTGGAATTTAAATACACAGATCAAGATGGTATACTGAACCTATGGATATTTTATATTATATTTCTCTTTATTTCCCAGAATGTATCAATGAATGTATTAAGGGTTAAGGCATTCTAAATAGATAGAAAAAAGAGATGTTCCAATCGTGTATATGATACTTTCAAGCTTATTGTCAGTCAGTGCTAAATTGAGAAAACTCATCAGATGGAATAGAGAGGCCTCAGTGAAGTAGGTAAAGTGATTCCTCAATATTTCCCATGCCAACTTCTCTAGAACCCCAATAACATCTTTTAATTCAAAGTAAACTCTGAACAAAAGGATGAGCTTTAAAACTGTGGCAAGGAGTTGGAGAGATGGATCCCAGGCTTTTCGCTAAATGCCAGAAGCTTCAAAGTAAAGTAACCCATAGAAGTCACATAAACTTTGCACACAGGCATCCAGGAGCCCGGGCAACCTACCGCACACAGCTAAAAAGCATTGCAGCATTTGGCATCTAACTCACACAAATCAGTTTCTGTGAAATTATGGTTTTCTTTGCCTAAAATTCTATCCCATCTCCCATGGCAGTCATACTGGATCTTGAAGCTTTAAAAAAAAAAAAATAAAGTTTTATAATTTTTATATTTTCTTATTTTTGTATTTGTATATTCTATTTTTGTCTGTTTTACTTGGGACTGATAAAAATGAGATGTGACTGCAGTTTCTGACAGCTAATAATTACCAACATTAAGTGAGTTAGAATGAGTTAAATCCACCCTGAGGTTTAACAGTGTGGGCCCCTGAGCACTCAAATCAAATAGTTTTAAATACGCGAAAACTATTTTGTTTAATAATGAGAGTGCCATGTAGAGAGCATAACACAACACTGGAATGTTCCAAAGAAGAAGAGAACTGAAGTTTCCAGAAGTTAAAACAATGATTATTAAAATTACAATGGTTTATTCCATGTAAAATCCAGTATGCAGTGACAGGATATTATTGTATTAAACTTGATGGTTAGAAGATGGGCTTGAGATATGCTAAAAGAATTTAGAATAATAAAGCCTTTGAACTTATGAGGGAGGACTAAATCAATTACTTTCTAAAAACCATAAGATTTTCCTTATTTATTGATTTTCAGGAGCAATTTTTCCATATATCAATAACTCTGGAAGCAGGATGTGTCTAGCAATTATACTATATTACAATTCCTATTGCTTTATTTGTTTTGCATTATAATATCTCTGAAATTGAGTTAAATTTTATTGTAGATGGGATCATAGATTTGCTGAAAATGAGGACTGTTAGTTCCAGAAGTGTTAAAGGACAGCAATATTCAAAGCAGGAGAGTGAGGAGAAACAATGGAAATAACTGAAGAAGAAAACATCTTTACCTAGGAAAAGGCAAGACTTTGCAAACTGAAGGGGCTCTGAAAGTCAGGAAAGATAAAAGAAATAAAAACCCACAGTTAGATATATTTCAGTAACTTTTCTTAATTTCAGTGGATAAGAGAGAATCATGCAAGGATACAAAGGGACAGTGCACACACACACACACACAAAGCAAAAGCAAAAATCTGATTTTCATCAGACATCTCATCTCCTCCCCTTCCCATCCCTCAGTTCTGAGAGACATCACAGAGGCTGACCCTGTAATTGGACCTTGCCAAAATTTCCCTTTAGGCTCTTTTTCCCTCATGCTAAACTGCATCCTCACTCTTTGCCTCACATGATGTCTCATCAAATGACCTGGAAGAACACTGGCCTGAGAATTAGAAGATTTGGATTCTGATTCTTGCTCTGTCCCGTCCAAACTTCCCCATTTTCAAGGCAGTATATTCTGTCAATTGGGACTTCGATTTCCTTGCATGTTGACCAGTTTGAATTAGTTGATCTATAATGGCTGTTCTAGCTCCAACATTCTTTGGTAATGAGGTGGTCCAAAATATGCTTTATGATTGTACAAAGTTTGAGAAATAACTTTGTAATTGGGAAGCAGAAATCAAATGGCATGGACATGTAAGATTTTTATTATTATTATTTTCAGTGATATAGGCAGTTTCCTTCAAAAGTGTAGTGAAATCTGAATAAGGTCTGTATCTAGTTAATAGTATTACACCAATGTCTACTTCCTGGTTTTGATATTACATGTGTAAGTTATAAAAGATGTCTCCATTGCGGGAGGTGGGTGAAGGGTACACAGGATTTTTAACCTCCTATGAATCTATAATTATTTCAAAATAAAATGCTTTTTAAAAGAAAAAAAAAAGTGTATCCCAGTAACCTTCTAATATGTTCTAGACTGGCCAGTAGATATGGAAGCACTTATCATGCTTACCCAGAGTTTTGGCATTATTGCCATAATTTTAACTTGAATAGAAATTTCTTAAAAGTAATCACCGTCTGCAATTCTAAGACTCAAGTCTGCTAGACCAATTAATTAGCAATTTCTGATTAGTAGCATACTAAGTCAACAGAAAAAATGATGAATAATTTAAAAGAAAGCTCAAATCAAAAATATTTTAAGCAAAGTTATGCTTATATAGTATAATAAAAGTTTGTAATATACCTAATCATAATGTTTCAGTACAGTGTTCAGTATCCCTTAGTGAAATCAGGAATTTAATATGAATTAGTATCTTCATAAAGAACAAAGCCCTTTCAATAACTTTTATCAATTTTGAAAAAATGAAAGAATTTAAAAATCATCATAATCTATCTTAATATATTACAGTGTTTTAATGCTTCCCTTCAAGATCAGTATATTTAACAGTGGATAGTGTCAACTCTAAGATCATATAGCAGTCAAGTTTGGAATATAGCAATCTTTCATCAGTGACTGAATCTGAAATTAAGGCTTCAATCATTAAGTTTACAGATTATTTCAAGGCAGGTAAATAGTAGGACCTAATTATCAAGTGATCTTTATAAATTGAAGATATGATCAGGACCAGGCAGAATGAAGTTCATTGAAATTAAGTGCACCCCAGATGTGTGCAATTGGAGAGCTTGTGGTTAAGTGTAATAGTATTTTCTCATGTGCAGTGGATACCATGTATGTGCCACGTGGATTAGGAGATAAGAGAATATAGGGCAATTAGCAAGCTTCACTCTGATGCTGTGAGAGGCAGTGTAGGGGAAGGGCTCTGTCTTAGGGTCATTGATTGTGAGATTTTCAAGTGACCTCAGATTTCATTTTTTATTTTATTTTTTTCGGTACGCGGGCCTCTCACTGTTGTGGCCTCTCCCATTGTGGAGCACAGGCTCCGGACGCACAGGCTCAGCAGCCATGGCTCACGGGCCCAGCCGCTCCGCGGCATGTGGGATCTTCCCAGACCGGGGCACGAACCCGTGTCCCCTGCATTGGCAGGCGGACTCTCACCCACTGTGCCACCAGGGAAGCCCAGATTTCATTTTTTAAATGAAAATACCTGAAACACTTTTGACTGTAATTACAAAAGAAAACATGGAGTAAGAATATGTCATCTATAAAAAATACACCTAGAATTTGAATTATCCCCACATGATTTTGGACTCAAAAGGACAAAGTAACACTATATGATAGATAGACTAATTTTATAAATAGCCACAGCTGTTAATCAAGGAATTCTTTATGCCTCACATTGGTAGAAGTAAAGTCACTATTTAAATTCTGAGTCATATTTACTGTTGCTTAGCCATTTTAATTGTAGAAGAAAGTGAAATATATGGCATTATATATATGTTAGATATCATAGTGTTTTATTAGGTTATAGAAGAATATTATTAATTTATATACCTATATCCTCAAAGCAGAGTTTTTAATTAAATATTTATCATAATATTTATGTATTTTAAATACAATCTTGATGATAAATCCATAAAGAATTTAGAGGCTCTTTTATGATGAGTTTACTGATTTTTCAGAGCTCTTCAAAAATAATAATAAAATACTCTGAATTTGTGATATAAAGCATATAATGAGTGTCACCCAGCAGCACTTACACATTTTAAGTAGTCATTAAAATGACTTAATATTAGGGTGATATGCAGTATGAAAAAAGGAAAACACAATTCTTAAAATCAGGACATCCATCAAAAGTAATAATTTTTATAAGAGCTTGAAAACAGACATAAAAAATATAGATGCATATTAAAAACAACAGCACTGAAGAGCTTAGGAAAAGACCTGCTACACTTATAAAATATAATAATAGAAGTCAGTTGGATTAGTAACAATTTTATAAAATGAGATTTTGTTATATTTTAATATTATGGACCATATTGAATTGAAACCAAAATAAATCTTTAAGTGCAATTATACATTACTTCAATTGGTAATAGAATAGTAACAAATACTGGCTTATTTGGGGATAATTCAACTCAGTTTCTTGAAGCCACTGTTAAAGAGGAAATCCTTTAGATTTTCAAATATCCTGTAACTGTAGAAAGAACAAAATTAACCACCTTTTCCTCTTCTGAATTCCATACTACAAGTTTTCATAGCATATATGTGTAGCTGATTGTCCTGTGACACCTCTACTCTGTTCCCACCTCTGGGATTTGTATATGGCACATAAGAAAGCTCTATTACTGTTGAAGAAGTGAATGATCTGGTTCAACAAGCATTGATCAGTAACATATAAAGTAAGAGCATTCAGTTTGGGGATTTAACTGTGCTCATTTTAGGATTTTACAACTTAATGAGATTGACATTTAGGCCTGAGGGATTTCACAGTCTACTGGGAGAGTCAGGCTTGAAAACAAATCATAACCATATGTTGTGATGATTAAAGTTTGTATAACGTGCTAAGCCGCTTTGGGTGTCCAACTCTTGCTTTGGCAGATTGAAGAAGACTTTCTGTGGAGGCTCTTCCTGAATTTCTGTGTCTTAAATGAAAATTAGTTTGATGAGTTTCTGGTAGATTTTAATTTTATTGGAAGACATAGACCCCTAAGTTAAAGCATTGCCTACCCCTTAACTATTTACATTCATTCATTCATGTCCCAAATATTTTTGACTGTTCATGTATAGATGCTTGAGATCCAGTGGTAAATAAGACTACTCCCCAGAAACTAGATATAATAAATTACACTTTTCGTGTTCTCTGTGAAGCAGAAGGCAGGGGCATAAGTCAGTATTGTAAGACGTTATAGATGTATTCACAAGTTCCCAAGGGTGAGTTAACTCAGCCTAACTGTGGAGGAGGTAGTATAGAGTGGTTTAAAAAGGATCAGCAGATGAGATAACAGCGAAATGGAGCTAGAATGATGAGTAGGAGTCAGCAGAGTGGATGGACTGTGGGGAGAAGGCAAGGGATGATTCCATGACAAGGGGACTACTTTAAAAAAACATGTAAATGAGCTGTAGTGTGTTAACATATTTGGATAGCAAGTTGGGTTCATACGTTCTTTGGTCGTATTTATGCTGAAAACAGCTAGCAAATGAGGATTTTAAGTAGCTCAAAGGGACACTAAAAGGCACACTGAAAGAAGAGTGGAGAAATACATAGGAGACTAAGTAACTTGGAGGAAGTTAGACGTGTACATGTAGTATTCCTTGTAAGAAATGATGAGCGTTTAAATCAATGTAGTAGCAGTCGGGATGAGGAGAAAAAAATAATCAGCAGGAATTTTTCTTTTGGTTGTTTCTATTCTGCCTTATTTCATGAAAAAATTAGGGCTTCCCTGGTGGCGCAGTGTTTGAGAGTCTGCCTGCCGATGCAGGGGACACGGGTTTGTGCCCCAGTCCGGGAAGATCCCATATGCCGCTGAGCCTGCGCATCCGGAGCCTGTGCTCTGCAACAGGAGAGGCCACAACAGTGAGAGGCCCGCATACCGCAAAAAAAAAAAAAAAATTAAAGTAGCTTTTAGGGATATATAAAATGCAGCAGAAAAACATGGTAGCTCTTAGGATTATATTACCATCAAAGGAATTAGTGATTGATCAATTAGGTCTAGGAAGAGGGAGAAAGAGAGAATAGTGCCTTGGATTTTTTGCTTGGGAAGTAGACACACGCAATTCTTCTTTACTGAAATAGGAAATAACATGGGGAAATTAGCTTACCTAGAGAGAAGGTAAGTTCATTTTTATAAATATTAAATTTGAGGTACCCATGAATCTTCCAGATGGGTTACATTAAAATGAGAGTTGGATATTTTTGTTTAAAATTCAGGAGAATGATTTGAGAGACATTAGCAAACAAGTAGCATAGTAGCAAATACTTGTTTAAAAAATTCTAAATAGAAACTATCCCAAAGTTCAGTGGTTTATAACAAGTACTTATTTTTTGATCCTGGGTCTGTGGATTAGATGTGGCTCTGCTGGACTCGATTGCACTGTCTTCAGGCTGCAGTTCGTCTCAGTACTGCTTCATGGGTCTCCTTACCCTGGGTTAGAAATTTCTCAAGAGATGTTCTTTTCATAGTGGATGATGGCAAAACGCTAAGAGAGCTAGCAAAAGCTCAGGGTGCACCCAGCAAATCGCCCTTATGCTCATAATCAATTGACCAAAACAAATCACATGGCTAAGTCCACCATCAAAAGGGCCAGGAAGTATAATGTGCCCTCTGTAGAGGGACCTATAGAAAAGGTAGGAAGCATTCTGAAGAAAGAAATACAATCTTCCATAGGTAGTGTTCGGATTAGTAGGGTTGGATGACATCACTCAGTGAGAGTAGGTAAAAAGAGAATGATGATAGCACCCTCAGATTCACTAATGTTTGAGGAATAACCCCAAAATGACAATGAAGGAAGGATGGAACACAATCAGGAAAATAGAGGGTCCCTAAGGTCAAAGAAGGGGAGCTTCAATGAGGAAAACATTATCTCATCCAATGCAGAATTCAAATCAGGATTGAAAGTGTCTTTTGGATAGCAGTTTAGAGTTCATTAATGAGACCAGTTTCTGGATAATGGAGGCAGAGACAACTTGTAATAAATTGAGAATGGATGGAAATGAGGAGGTGGAGATCACTATAAAACTACCCGTTCGAAAACCTCTAAGTGAAGGAAGAAAGGTTTGGGGGTCTGAAGGTGGTAAACTACCAGTGTTTATGAAAGTGATATTCCTCTAAAACCTCTTATAAATTTAGATCAGTTGAAAATGATTCCTTATTTGAAAATGATAAATCAAGAAACCCTACACTTCGATGACTATATCTTGAAATCTACTTAAAATGTTAGCTCTATATAACCCAATTGATTTATTGCGATTATTATAAAATTTAGTCAATAAAAGTTTTATTCCTGTATGCCAGATGTTATTAGATGTAGATGCACTAAAACCTAGTTCTGAAATTCAAGAAAATTTCCAGATGAAAGAACTCCGTGTCTAGAGTTACGGTTGCAAAAGCTGTGTGTATGCCCATCGGTTCACCTGAGAAATTCTTAGTGTACATATGAAGCTTAAAAATCATTTGATTTACTCCAAATACTCATTTTCCAGATTGATTCCAAGGAATGAAAATTTGATTGAATGGATCAATTTTGTGGATTTTCATTGCTATAAGTTTATTATTTCACATCTGATGTTTGTGGCTTTAAAATGTAGAAGTATCAACAAAGATTGCTGCTCTCTCTGGTAGAAAGCCATCAAGATAAGCAGAGAAATGTGTGGAAAAGGACAGAGGAAAAAGTTTTTGTATTTCAAATAAGATGTGAAAGGATGTGTTGAGAAAAATTATGCATACACATATTTAAAAATCAAGGCAATTGGAACCACTGCTTAGCTAGAAAGCCTCCCAGGTGGTGATATTTATAGAAATGACTCAGTTTTTATACCTCTCGCAGCACTCTCATTCATCACTCCTCAGAAGCATCTAAATGGGCTTTTTCCCTTCTAAACCTCTGATACCCTATTTTATCCATTGTTACCTACATCTGCCCGTTCATCAAATTCTTACAGAATGATAGGTAGTTGAAGATTATATATCCTTAGGGTAGCTTCAGTTCAGTTTCTAACATTATCTCTTCTTTACCAAAGGGCATCAGACTATCAGCAAACAATTTTTAATACTGAAATAGCTAACAAGTTGTCCTGATTTTTAATGCTATATCTTTATAATTTATCTACACATTGACACAGAATAAAAGCTGTGGTTTAGGGCCTCTCTGTTTTGTACTCCCATTGCATCTTTATATGCATATCTATTTTAACATTTATTGAATATCATTTACTTTCATGTCTTTTTTTTTACTCTGAGAGTGATTGGGTTATTCATCCATGACCCTAATATAGTTATATGACTTAGTGGGTAATTAATAATTTTTGAATAAATGGACAAGTGAACAGATGTAAGTATACTAATGATGAAACAACAGTAGGATCAATATAATTTTCCTTTCATTTTTACCTTTTGGTTTTCATAGAATTGCACATTAATAGGGAAAGTTGGATTAAGAACATGTGATTATTTTTCTCTTGCAAGAAGAAACGGCAAGAAAATATATGTAACGTTGTTGTAATTGACAGGGGCATAAATCTATGAATGTTTTGTAAGCTCAATGGAACTGTCTGTTATTGAATATCAGTTTTTGCATCGTTCCAGTATGAGGATGTCAGTAAAATTGAAGCTCCTCTTTTCATAATTCGTTGTAACTAGCAGAGAAGGACCTCTTATGGAATGGAGTAAAAAGGGAAGGGAAGGTCTATACAGAGGACACCATGAATGTAAATCTTAGGGAAAAGTAGTCGTACAGAGTTCTCCATAGTAAATAAAGTGGTACCATGTAGGCCAAAACTTAAAAATGCTCTTTTTAATTATTTTAAATTATTTTTAAATTTTATGAAAGAGAAATGGGTGTATTGACTTTTGTCTAGAACTCTGTTCAACCCCCTTGACAATCAGAGGTGAGGCTGATGAGGAAACACACAGCGGTGCCTTTTGGTGAGCTGGAGAAAAAAATTCTGAAGGGGGAAAGCCAGAATGCATCTACTGAGTTTTGTCACTGAAGGAGAAGTAAAGATGGAAAAACAAACTAAAAAACACCAGCTCACTAAGGCTTTCACTACAGATGCAAGAGAGAAGTGTCCTTGTATTTTCTGTCTGATGATGGCAGCCAGGATTGAGTGGAGGAAGTGCAAAAACATGGAGAGAGGAAGGGAAATAACTTTTGCAGTTTAGAAATAACCTTGTAAAGAGCACAGATCTGGTTTCATTCCAAAAAAGGAATCTAAAATTTGAGTTTTTAAAAAACCTCAGTCATAGTATAAACTATCTCATACGATACTTACATGAACCTAAGAGAAACCCTACTAGCCTGAAGCAGTGTCCCGTTCTACTCAATATGAACTGCCTACAATTAACTGTGCCAGAAAGAACTTTATTAAAAAAGATGAATAGTAAACAAAAAGGAATCTGCTTAAGAGGAATAACAGAAACAATTAACAGATGAAGAACACTCATAAAAAAAGTTTTCATGAACCAGATGAAAATTGTGTTCAAATATACAGCTGTGGATTAGAGAAACTTAAGCTTTCATCCTTTGAATAAGGGTTCAAAGACAAGTGAGGTTAATGGAGAAACAGGTGACAATAGAACATGAAATGAGCATCAGACCTTCAACTGAAGGACCAAGACTAATGTAAACCTATTCAACTGAAGGACCGAGCAATTACAGTTTCAGAATAAAAAATAAATATTGAAAATCATGAAAAAGTAAAAATGATAGTACCAATATACTCTGCGAATAGAACCGGAAAGAAAGGGGACAGAAGTGATGTTAGTATGCAGATTGACTTACCCGTTTAAAACTATGGGTCAAAAGTTATCACTGTAAACTTGAAAAAATCAGTAATAGGATATAAGTATATTTAAATGCATAAGGGGAAACACTGGAAATACTAAGAAAAATAAGCAAAGGAGATAAAATCTAGTCGTAGAGGGAAAGAAAGTCTTGTGGAGAGAAAAGAGCAGAAATATGTATGAGGGTAATCACAAGACAACTCCTCAGTCGTCTGCCTGATTACTTTCATATCCACTACTGTCCTGTTCTTCTCTGTATCACAGGAACTGACCCCTGAAAAATATGTTTTCTAGGCTTCTGCCTTTGGCAGCGTGTTCTCTGGCTTCTACCATTGCCAAGTTCCCAACTTGCCAATAGCAGAATCCAAAACATTGTTCCAAGAGCTGAGTGGCAGCCAGCTACCTTGTAGAAGATTGGATATTCTTTCTTCATTAAGATGAAGGATTTGTTCTCATTGGAATATATACCTATTCGATATGCACTTACTTGTATTGATGTTAGACGCCTGCAGTGCTTCTCCCATCACCACCACTGCTGGATTTACAGAATGTCTTAGAAGCGATCAGTCTCCCACATGCTTCTGCCCATGTGAATCACTGGTCTCATCACAGACCTCAGATCTAGAAGCATGTGCCTTACAGAAGTGTGGAATCGCTCACTGAAGCTTATGTTACAGTTTGGGCTGGGAGACAACTTCCTGAAGAGTTGGGTGCTGTCCTATATAGAAAATATGAACTTTAACCTATTGACCAAAATGCACATATCTAGGAACTGAGGGGTAGAAGTGGAAGTGGCCATCTCTTGTGTCACCTAATTACCCAGTTACAGAATTTTTGTCTTCTGTACTCTAACGCTGCTCTTTGCTGCTTTCCCAATCATGATTTTCAAAGAAGAATGCTTATACCAGCAGACACATCAATGGCTTTGTTGAATTTGGAAGTTGAAAATGCCATCTGGACTATGTCTTGACCTCAAGAAATTCGGCAGTGTGTCTCGTTTGCATATTGAATAGCTGAAAGACTTCAGCAACCTAATAAGAGCAGGGCCATTATAAGGAATCAGACACTTCAGGAAGATGTAATAGAAGAAAGAGACTGACTTACAAAAACATTTGTTTAAAAGATAAAAGACACAAGAATAAATCTAACAATAAACTGACAAGTTCTCTATGAAGGATTCTGAAATGCTGTTGAAGAACACAAAAGGTGACTTGGAAAAAATGCTTTGGATAAGATAGACTCATTATCATCATAATAAATATTGTCTAAGTTAATATATAAATTATCAAAATTGCAACATCCCAATAAAAGTAACAGTAGAATTTCTGAAGAGCTAGAGAAGCTGATTATAAAATTTATATATTAAAAAGAGAAGTAAGAATGCCAGAAAATTGGGGTCAGGCAGGGGAAGTAATTAATTAGTCTACTCATAACAGTCATTAAAATATAAAGCCAGGGCTTCCCTGGTGGCGCAGTGGTTGAGAGTCCGCCTGCCGATGCAGGGGACACGGGTTCGTGCCCCGGTCCAGGAAGATCCCACATGCCACTGAGCGGCTGGGCCCGTGAGCCACGGCCGCTGAGCCTACGTGTCTGGAGCCTGTGCTCCGCAACGGGAGAGGCCACAACAGTGAGAGGCCCCCGTACTGCAAAAAAATTAAAAAATAAAATAAATAAAATAAAGCCAAAGTAACTAAAATGAGGTAATTGTACACAAATAGTAAAAATCAATAGAGTGCAAAAATATGGCCACATACATACACAAATTTAGTAAATAATGAAGATTTCATATTTCATATTCCTCCTTGGCCTGCTCCGGATCCTGCTGCAGTTTCTTGGGAGGCCGCAGCCACGCAGACCGAGGTGGTCCTGCCTTCCCCGATGCAGCCGGGATGCTTGGTGCAAGTGCCCGCGGCCCCGCAGCGCCCGCAGATCCCTGTGGACCCAGAGGCAGACAGATGGGAGGGGAGGCTGGGCCGGGAGAACCCCGTTCCCCGCTTCCCCCCGCCCCCGTTTTCAGCAGGGCAGAAAGTCCTGTGCTTGTGCCCACAATGGCTTTAGAAAATTGCCTCATTTAACCTTTCCAAAGGTATTATCCAAGCTGCAAAATCTTGGCCGTTGGAAGACATTTTAAGTCACGATACCAAAGAGCTTTAGTCTGGATTAAATGTCCAGACTAAATAAAATGCCAAAATTTCACTTTTAAAAGCAAGCACAAGGGCTAAGTGCAACCTAATAAGCATGTTTGTAAAAAAAAAAGGAATATAGTTTTATTTAAGTTAATAAAATAAATTACCAAAAAACCTAGTTAAATTACATTTAATGTTGAAATAGTGAATACTTTCCCTCCAAAATCAGGAAAAAGGTACAGGTACAGATGTTGCCTCTTACTATTACTACTATTACTACTCAGCATTGTACTTATGATCCTAGCCCATGCAATATGTCATGCAAAGGAAATAAAAGTCATATATATTAGAAAGAAGTAAAACTGTATTTATTTGGAAACTACATGTGCAGGTATATAGGTAACTTGAAGGAATCCACAGTGACCTATGAAAACTAAGGTGACTTTAGCAACTCTATTTCTATATGCTATCAACATATAACTGGAAAAGAAAAATTTTAAATACCAGTTGTAATAGCATCCAAACACAAGAAATACTTGAGGTAAATGCAACAAAGACTGTACAAGACCTATTAATGGAAAACCACAAAATACAGAAGGTATTAACTTTAAGAGATTTTAATAAATATATAAACATACCATGGTTATAGATTGGCAATACCAATATTAAGATGTCTGTTGTTCTCAAATTGATATATAGTATCAATGTAATTTTACCCCAAATCTTTACAGTGTTGTTTTTTTTTTTTTTAAAGAAAATGGCAAGCTATTCTAAAACATGTATTTTAGAATATACTGGAATAGCCAGAACATATTTGAAAAAGGAAAACAATAGGAAGACTTTGGCTGTTTCAAGGCTTAGTATAAAGCTATAGTATCAAGATAGCATAGCACTTGTGAAAGGATTGATATATAGGTCAATGGAATTGAACAGAGTCTAGCAATAGGCCCACAAATACATGGAAAATGTATTTTTAATAAAGGTGCCCCGGTAATTCAATGGGGAAAAGAGTCTGCAAGAAATGGTGCTGGAACAATTAGGTATTTATGGGCAAAAGACAACATCTTCCCCTAACTCAAAACATGGATATTATTTAAAAAGAGATTGTAGACCTAAATGTAAAACCTAAAATTATAAAGCAAAGCGTAGAAAAATTTCGGGAATTTGGAGATGCAGATCTTTTTTGGATATGACACAAAGAACAGAACACAAAAGAAAAATGTTGGTTAATCAGATTTCATTAATATTGAAAACTTAACATTTGGTCTTTAAAGTGTTAGGGAAATAAAAAGACAGGTCAGACTGAGTGAAAGTTGTGTGTGTATGTGTGCTGACAAAAAGCTTGCATTCAAAATATATAAAGAATTCTTAAACCTCAATAAAATAAAGACAACCCAATAGAAAATTTTGAGCAACATCCCCATAAAATATATTACTGGAAAATAAGCATATTAAAAGATATTCAACATATTTATTGCGCATCTCAAAGTAAAACCACAATGAGATGCCACTACACATCACCTTGAACAGCTAAAGGTAA
This sequence comes from Tursiops truncatus, assembly GCF_011762595.2. NCBI lineage: Eukaryota > Metazoa > Chordata > Mammalia > Artiodactyla > Delphinidae > Tursiops > Tursiops truncatus. Next base: position 52,389,991 of record NC_047042.1, read on the forward strand.
AAGACTGACATAACATCAGGCAACCAGAACTCATATATTGCTGGATGGAGAGTAAAGTCTTCCAACCACTTTGGAAATCAGTTTGGTATTTTTTTTAAAGGTTAAACAGTGTCATATAAAGAAATGAAAACATAAAAACAATGGTCACATGAAGGCTTGTAAATAAATTTATTTATATTAGCCAAAAACTGGAAGCAACCCAAATCAAGTGTCCATCAATTGATGAAATGATGAACACATTTTGTATATTCACACAGTATACTACTACTCAGGAATAAAGAAGACTACACATAATATAGACAAACTCTAAAATGATGCTAAGCAAAAGAAGCCAGGTAATGAGTATATGCTATGCATTTATATAGAACGTTTTAGAACAAGAAAACTAATCTGTAGTTATAAAAATCAGATCATGGTTACTTGGGAAGATGAAGAGGAGAGAAATGATGAAAAAGGGGATGAGAATACTATTTAGGTATTTAGTTGACAGAAACATTCTATATCACATGGTACAACACAACTGTACACTTGAAATGGGTGAATTTTATTGCATGTAAATTATGCTTCAGTGCAGCTGAAATAAACAATATAACAGTCAAAAGGCGAATGACAGCATGGAAAATTTGTATTGTGTGTTTCAGATCTAATTCTCAATTGTTTATAATGTAAGAAAATTAATAATACAATTTAAAAAATTTTAATAACCTATAGAAAAATAGGTAAAGACTAGACACAAAAACAAAGATAACATAAAAGACATTGTCAAGACGCTTTTAAGGAGAATGTAAATTAAAATAACAAGGCGACAGCATTTTCATCTAAATACTTTCTGGACATCAAAACATTTGATTATACCGCTGGTGAAGTTTAAGGAAACGTCTTTCCATATATTTTTTTGTTGGATGGCATTTTGATGAATTCTATCAAAAGAGCCATGACCCTTGAATTAGAAATTCTGCATCTAGGACTATTGTTACTAATAAACTCACATATGTCCAAGTTGATTTACATACAGGAATATTCATTGCAGTGTTGTTTGTAATCTCATAATAATGGGAATAACAATGTCTATAATACATAGCAGGCTAAATAAATTATGTAAAATTCATGCTGTGGACTGCTGCAGAGCCATTACACAGAATGAAACAACTTTTCATGAACTAGTGGGAAGGAGCTTCCAGATCCTGAATAAATGGTTAAGGGACAAAACAAGGTGCAGGACTATATACACACACAAATGTGCACATAACTACCTAACTGTATATGCTAGGGGGCAATTTTACATAGAAAAGCTGAATTCTGCTTTTATTTTGACATTGACATGATTTGCTCAAATCATGATGACAAACTGACTTTTTCCAAGTGTTTTGAGTTAGGGGGAAAATCCCATTTTCTAGAAGAATTATACTTGCAACTTTAATTAATTTTTAACATTCAGTAATTGATCCTGTTCACCCTTCAGTATGCTTGACTATCAGAACAAGACATAAATAAATACTGTATCATTAGCCATCACACATCACCATTATACCATACTCGGGCATTTTTCCTGGATTCAGTGAGCCTTTTGATCGTTTGAGAGTCCAGTCTTGTTAAATCCCTGCTGCTTCTTGCAATGACTTTCAATTAATAAGGTCATTTTGTGGCCTGATATGGTAGTCCAATCAACTGATATCTGCTGTGTGAGCCAAGCATTGTAATTTATCTCTGAAAAGAGATTTTGATTGTGCCAAAGAAGGAAATGAACTGAAAAATTGTGACTTTTTAGACTACTATCCAGATTTTAGGTGCTGGATTTTCTTAAATGATTTGCTGAAAGTATAAATGTGCAAAATGCTTGAATAACTTTTTAGTGAATGCTGTTGAAGTGATGTGTTTGTATTAAGAGCAAAGGGAAAGTCAGATTAGTGGGAAAAGAAAAATACATTTGAGAGATGTAATACAATATCAGTTACAGCTATTTTTTCTACCTAAATTATTTCTGTGACTCCAAAGATTAGATCAAAATTTCATAGATAAATTATACAGAAATATATTTAAAACTGGCAAAGGTTCTGGGTCCTCATTGTTGCCATAAGATTTAATTATGCCAAAATATATTTTTGGTGAGGATACATCATAGTGGCATAACTTTTTCTATTCCAGTTCCCTAAGCTATATAGTGGTAGTTGAATAAAAGTGAAAGGCAAATTAATTTAGTTAGAAATTCTAAAAAGAAACAGAGGCAATATTTTATTCATCTGAGTTTTACAGTAAAAAGAAAATGAAGTGTTATTCTAAAAGGTACGATCAATATTTTTTTTTTTTTTTTTTTTGCGGTACGCGGGCCTACTCACTGTTGTGGCCTCTCCCGTTGCGGAGCACAGGCTCCGGATGCGCAGGCTCAGCGGCCATGGCTCACTGGCCCAGCCGCTCCGCGGCATGTGGGATCTTCCCAGACCGGGGCATGAACCCGTGTCCCCTGCATAGGCAGGCGGACTCTCAACCACTGCGCCACCAGCGAAGCCCGGTACAATCAATATTTAATCTTCTCCTTGAGTTTCACAATGCAGTTCCTTAAGAAGCAGGTTATAGGCCTAGTAAGGAAGAGAGAAAAGGAAAGAAAATATAAATGTGGCGTTAATGTGTGTGTGTGTGTGTGTGTGTGGTGGTGAGGTGCTCAAATTGTAGAGACAGGCTCAGACAAATTAAGAAGTCAGGAAGCAAGACTGTGGAAGCACATTCCCAGAATTAAAGAGAATGACTGAAGAGGGAGTGGATAAATGAAGAGAAGGCAAGTCAGGCAGATAATTATGAGATAGAGACTGCAGAGGTTCCAAAGTGTTAGGTAAATTACTCTCATCAACTGTCTCCCTGGGACTGTGACTTCAGGCTGTCATTACTTCTTACATCTTACTACTACTGCTATTAAACACTCTCAGATTTCATTTGCTCTTCAGCTCAAGGAGTTCCCCAGGTGAAACGTTTTTCTGTGACCCCTGGGGGTGTGACCACATCAATTTTAACAGAATGACAGCCCGGTCTGACCTTCAGACCGGAAATTCCTGCACCTGCTCTCATTTTGCATGTTTCTTTTCCACTAGCTGAAAATTAAGGTATTTTCCCCCCTTTACATTATAAAAGGAGGCGTGTGTAGAAGGGGTGTTATGGGTTGTGAAAGGAAAAAGCTCAACTTGTTACTGCCCAAGATCTTTGAAGCACAGTAAAACATACTTTTTCTCTTTTATAGATTTATCTCTTTAAAACCACTTTCACGGGGAATACATTTTAGTGAAAAAAATTAAGCTATGCCTGTTAAAAGGCAGTTATAACATTGTCTTATTATGTTTTAAACTTTAAAAATGATTTCTATTATTGATTATATAAATACAACATAGTAAGATATAACTTTAAAAGTGATTTCTATTCCTTATGTAAATATGACATAGTAAGATTCAACAATTGGAGGACTGTGACATTTTGAGTTGAGTAGGAAAGGTTTATTTTGCATATGTACTGTCTACTTTTTTATTAATTAAAAATTATTTTTAGAAAATGCTTTGCTTGTATATTTCACAATATAGTATATTTCACAATAATATAGTATATTTCACAGTATAGTATATTTCACAATAATATTGTAGTCTAGACTGTAGACAAATCAAACTTCCAGACCAATTCACTCCTCCTGTTGAACTACTTTCTGAAAACCTAAAAAAACTTTCTCTTTGAACATTCATTCTGATATAATCATTCCTATGAAAACTAGAGTATTTCCTGAGATAGCTTAAGTCTAATCTTCCACTACTTGGTATAATTTAATTTTATGGTTTGCATTTAGAAGTATTTTCTGTTAAAAAAAAATAATAGATTGAGTCCTATGAAACTGACATTTCTGAAAAATAAAAACTTTTTAAAAATGTCAATATCGTATGGTCCATTTGTCTATAAAATTATGTTTGGGGCTACATTCAGACATTCTAGAGGACAGTAGTTATTCTTAAGTACAATCATAAAAAATTACAATAGTTTTTCTGTAGACTAATATTTGTATTATTATTTCATACCTCACCCAACTACCCGTGAATAATTTGCTACCATCTAGTTGTGAAATACTTGATTTTAGAACATTTCTCAAGGATAGCATTTAAAATTTGGAGAAAGGCACAGAAATTTTGTTTTGTATCTGAGAACTATTTCTTGATTCTTGCTCTTTTCCTTTCCACATTTTTCTATTTCTTGATATATTCAGCAATTTAAATACTTCAAAATCAAATCATTAGAACTTATGAAATGCACAGATTGATTTCAGGCTTCTATCTATTATATACCTTCCCTTACACCATTAGTGTTTGTATAGGCAGGCAGACTGATAGCTTTATGCTAAGATAAATCCAAATGAATTATTGTTCTATAGAACACTCTTTATGACTTTTTAAACCTTGCTAATATACACCTGAGAGACATTACGATTTTTCTGAGATGTGATTCAAACCAAACCAAATGAAAGCAACTTGTTTATCAAATGTCTTTGTTAAAATGCTGCTTTAGATAACTAGCTATAAAGTTGGGACAGATGAATCAAATGCTTATCAGATTACATCTAAAGACAATCATCAACATGCATCACAATTGCTAAAACATTTTTGTAGCGTCACAAAAGCCAGAGTTGGAAGACGGAGAATTTAATTTCTCATAATTTTCTCTACCCAAATAGTAGATAGTGGTCTTCAAATGTAAAATCACAAAAGACAACAAAATGGATTTTGATAATCTATATGGCTGCTTTACTTGAAACCTCAGATTTTCTAGTTTCCCACATTCTGTTTGTCATGTGATTGACAACCATGTGTACACTACTCAACTGATTGATAGCCAACCATCAGGAAGACAGTAGGTGCAACTGAGCTTTAGTAAGAGGAATGAAGGGCACAGATTATTCTAGTTGGTTTCCATTAATTTTAGCACCATTTTCTCTTTCATTTGAACTGTTAAATGTATGTGAATTGTTAACAAATGCACCTTAAGTAAAGGCATTTAATCCTTTTTTCCAGTTTGTTCCCATTGTTTAACAACATATTTCCATAACTTAAAAGATAAAGATAGATGATAAAAATAAGCAAGAGAGTATATCAAGTGAAAATTAATTTACTTTTTTAACATACTCTAAATCGGCTATACCAACACATTCCAGTCAGACCTCACTGAAAAGAAAATATATTCATTTCTTTTGACTCTAACCCCAAATAACTATTTACACTATGCATCTGATACTACATGATGATGAGAAATAATGTGTATATGTGATATAATTGATGCTATAAGCTTAGAATTTTCTTCATCATTCTGACATGGCCCATTCTTTTGGAATGCTCTCATACGACTTTGGGTAGATGGAGATAGTGAATAGGAAAAAGTGCTTCTTTTTCTAACGTGGACAGTGAATAAGGATTCAGTTCAGTAAAACCCACTGTGATTGTGCGTGTGTGCGCTCATAACGCGCATTTACTCTATTTTCAAATGAATTTTCAAAAGATAAATGATGGCATCACATCTACAGTCCTGTGACCCTGTATCATTTACTATAGTTGCTATTTTGTTTTAGAGAATGGCAAGTAATCTTAGTGCCTTCGAGTCTGGATAGCACAAGTTGGTCCAATTCCTCTGCCAGTTTTGGTCAACTGCTAGTAGCTATTGGTTGTGTTGAGAAGAATTCTCAAAACCAGGCTGGTGCCTCAGGATTCTGTGTGGCAGTTGCTTGGAAATGTGTGCTATATGTGTGAGATTGGTGGTACCCTTACTATCTTATTTGATATTTCTGATCTAACACAATTTTTTGTTTTACATCTGAGAAAACAGGGTGGGAAAGAGGAATGACATTTATTGACCGTGTATTATGTTCCAGGTCAGACACTCTGCTAAGCATGTTATAGCTTTTATTTTATTTACTCCTGATAGAAACTTCATGGTGGCATAATCTCCACTTTACAGATGAGGCAATTGAATCTCATAGAGGTTAAGTTATGTGCTTAGGACACAAAAGTAAAGTCAGGACTTACGTTCAACAAGGATAACTCCATATCTCCCACTCAGAACCATTTCACTGTGCTGTCATTACTTTTTCCAGGTCAATAGTATCAGATTTAGAACCCTATTTTTGGATTAGGATCTAGTGGGTTTTTTTCCATATTAATTTTTAGTGATCACAAAGGATT